>NC_133459.1:106603750-106916875 GCF_048565385.1 Saimiri boliviensis
AATCATTTTGTTCTTTTATGGCTGAGTCGTATTCTGTGTGTGTGTGTGTGTGTGTGTGTGTGTGTGTGTGTGTGTGTGTGTGTTTGTGTATTTTCTTTATCCACTGGTTGGTTAATGGGCATTTGGGCTGGTTCCATATTTTTGCAATTGCAAGTTGTGCTGCTATACACATGCATGTGCAAATGTCTTTTTCATATAATGACTTTTCCTCTGGGTAGGTACCCAGTAATGGGATTGCCAGATCATATGGTAGATCTACTTTTAGTTCTTATTTTCAGTGTCAAGCACCAAAAAGTGGTTCCTTAAGCGAAGCAATCTTGTAGAAACCTGTAATTGTAATTGCACCAGCTCACTGGTGCAAAGAGGGGAGAGCTACACAGTAAGATAGCTCTGAAGCTATGCCAAGGGCTCCTCTCAAATATTTTGCAGAGTGTTTATCAGTTCAGACACGTAGAACATCCTAGGCTGGAGAAAATATTCACCAATACGCTTGAAACAAAAGTTTGATAAGTTAGACTTTATTAAAGCCAAGCTACAGGCTTGAAGAAGGTATTTGCAATATGTAAGTGATTAACAACTGTATCCAGAGTATACAAAAATTTCTATAAATCATTAGGAAGGGCTCTGTCAACTCAATTTTAAAATAGCTTATATATTAGAACACATACTCATATACTGACAAACATATACTCAAGTGGCCAATGTATATACAGAAAATTTCTCAAAATCATTTGTCATGCAAGAAATGCAAATTAGAACTGCAACGAGGAATCTCTAAAAGCCCAACAGAATATCTAATGTCAGAATGACTGACAATACCAAGTGTTGGACAGAAGGTGGAGATAGCAGAATGCATATATTACCATGTGGAGTGAGGGTTGGTACAATGACTTTAAAAAAATGCTTGGCAGTATCAGCTGAAGTTCACATATAGTTACCATATGACTCAGCTGCTAGGTATTTTCCCAACATAGTTGAGAACTTAAACTTAGCAAAAAACATATGTACAAATGTGTACCGCAGGTTTAATATTAAACATATTAAACTAGAAACAATCTGAAACCCATCAAGAGTGAAATGCCTACTGAAAATGAAAATATATTCATTCAGTAAAGTGACACCCAAAGTAAAAAAAATACCTGCAGCTATATGCAACAATATGTAATATTCTCACAGATAAACAAAGTTGTATTCTGAGATTCCATTCACATGCAGTTCAAGAAACATATTTTTTGAGTTTTAAATTTAAGATTAAATTTATTGTTTCAATGTAAGCCTCAACAGTTATTAAAAAAATTACAATAATTATTCTATTAGAGCAGGTAGTGGTTAAGAAAATAAAGGTAATCATAAAAAATTAACCTCTGATCATCACTAACTAGCAATGAAAATAGAATGTTATTGAATAAGTATGCCTGGGTCTGCAGGAAAATTTACTCCAAAGCAGAAGACTTCTGAGTAACAGAGGGAAAAAGAGAAGGAGGGAAAGGAGAAAACAAAGGGGAACGTGAAGGTGAGGGGGAGGAAAGGGAAAAAGAAAGAAGGGAAAGAAAAAGAAAGAGAGAATCAGAGAAGTAAGGAAAGAAATGAGAGAGAGAGAAACAAAACTCAAAACACTTAATTATTTAAAGAAAGCCTGACTTTACAGCATGTTCTTCTGATTAGAAAGCACAGATTTCAAATTCTATATTTTGCATATCTATCTTCATTTTCCAGTCTGATCAAAAATGCAAACGACAATTTTCCTTTCTTTGGAAGTCTTGAATATGACCTTTTATTGGGTTGTATCATCTTTATACACAGATATTAATATTTTTTATTTTTAGCATTTATGACATTAAGATATACTTCTTAACCTGTGATTTGGATATTGCAACTATCTGGACATTTCCTTGAAATTCCTATGAAGAACAACTGCAACACTGTAGCTAGGAAGGAAAAATCATAGTATGTTTTAAATAAATCATAAGGTTTGTCAACAAAACAGTCTAAGAACAAAACATTAAGACTATGCTTAACAATCCACTGTTCTGCCACAAATAAAACATCAGGGACATGCTTACATGCATTTGAAATTTGATCATTGTTTGCCTAACTAACACATGCACACAAATGCATTTTTAAAACTTCAATCCCTTAGCTGTTGCTGTCTCCTTGTACCTTGAATGCCTTTCACTTCCTTTACATCATACTGAATTTCTATTCATATTTCAATGTTTAGTTCAAGTGCCATCATTTTGATGAAGTCCTCACAGATCCTGCTATCAAATAATTTTTTCTTTCCTCTGGCTTCACTCACTATTATACTTGTGCTATGGTTTAGCATTTATTTTAATTTGACTTTGATTTAATTAATGTATGTCATTATATTTATCTCTGGTTTATAAATTAAAAGATAGTAGTGTTTATCAACTATGCCTACCTTATGTCTCACAACATCCAAAATTAATATTTTCAATATTCAATTACATAATGATACTCCCCTACTTCAAACTCTTTATGACTTCTCATCTCACTTGAATAAAATCTGAGATTGTTGTCATCTTCATGGATTAACATGTTTTTCCTGTTTGCCTCTATCATAGTTCTCACTATTCACCATTTTCCCTCTAGGTTTCATTAACACTACCTACATTCCAGTCATCAAATATGCAGATATCTTTTGCACTCTGTGTCAACTATACAGATAAACCACTTGATCTAGGATACCACTCTCCTATACACATTCTATTGTATCACTGTTGTATCTCCTGCAGCATTTACACTAAGTGATACTTTGTTGGCTATCTTTTTCTTTTACTGACCTCAGACACTAACACATAATCTCTATTAAGCAGAAACCTTCTCTCTCTTTATTGCTTTATCTCTGTGCCTGGAACAGACATGAAAGAATATTGGCTGATAAATTATCATAATATCACCATGACAGCTTGGTTTCTTTAATGGCCTCATTTTGTCTTTCCTCCATATATCTGTATCCTTTCATGTTAATTCTGAACTCTTCTTAATAGTGAGACAAGGTTTATTTCCCTCTGTTTGGTTTTGGACTGACTTTTAACTTGCTTTGGCAGATAAAATATGACAGAAATAACTATGTCTATTCTAAGTCTTGGCCTCTGGAAGCCTTCTGAATTTTCACTTGGTTGTTCTTGTACAATACAGCTTTGCCATAAGAACATGCCAGGATAGGCAGCTGAAGGATGAATTACATGGAGCAGAGATATGTATCGACAATTGTGCCAGCTGAGGCCACCTTAGAACAACCAACAGCCAGTTCATCACTAGACACATAAGAAATCCTAGCCAAAAGTAGCAAAACATGATATGCATGTGATGACAGAGATATGAATAAGCCCCCATCAACATTAAAAGAACCACTCACCACAGATGTGTGTGTTAAATTAATTATTGTTGTAAGGCACTGAATTTTGAGTGATTTGCTATGTAGAATTATTGTGGAAAAAATATAATTCACATACCATAGTACCTGGCGAATTATAAAGTCTCAATATGTGCTAGTTGGAATGTCTTAAAATTAAATACATGTCTATGCTGAACTTCTTCTTTGAGCTAAAATTTTACATCTCCAACTTCCTGGTATATTTCTAAACTAAAAGAAACAGTTTCATCAAATCCTGTCTCCTTCCTCCATGACCTAGGCATGAGGTTCCAAACTTTATATTAGCATCGACTACTTCTTTTTATCTCCTTATTCAATGTCACTATGGTCTGTCAATTATTCTTAAATGGAAATTTTCAATCCATACCTTCTTGTCTAATTTTATTGCCACCATGCTAGTCCAGCACTTCAAGCAGTCAGCAAAACAGAATAGTAACTTATATTGTGTAGTGTTTTACAATGTTGAAAACGTTTTCACACTGCACATTCTATTTAATAGCTACAACCACCTTGGATCATTTTATGTAGACCTTCCCATCTTCACTTAAATGTTGATGAAACTGAAACTCTGAGAAGACAAGCAAGAGCGTCTAAATTCTCTAACCTCTAACTTCTAATTCAGAGTCCTCTTCACTACACTATGTATTGCCAGCTTAGTAGCCTGCTAGCTTACTGCCTAGCTTTAGTTTCTACTAATTCTTCCCACATTATGCTATCAAATAAATTTTCCTCAGACTATCCTTTCATTTGCCTGTTCAACAATTTAAATATTTATTATTTAGAGCATTAAGTTTAAATTTTTGCCAAAATTTAAGGTTTTCATTATATATTTTTTTTTTTCTGGTGACCCTCAAGACCTCAAAAATCATTATACTAAAATATGTCTTCTACCTTATAAGACACATTTTATTGAATCCTATTAACAGCTCTGTTAATAGTTCTTTTATTAATGCTTCTTTAGTTCAGTAATCAGGAATACATCTTGGTTTGAACTATAAAATATAATGTCCATGAATGTGTAAAACTTCTATGAATTCATAAATTGTTTTAAATAAAAATTTTAAATGCAATGGCTTTTTTCCCAGCCAAATAAGTTTGCCTTAAATCTTCCATCTTTACTATCTCTTATGGTCCTATTCTAAACACATATTTAAGTGGAACAAATCACATATTAAGGGATTTGCCTCAAAACTCTAAAGATGATGCATTGTTTCCCACCAGCGCCCTAAGACACTATCAGAGAAGTCTCTTCAGTTTCCATTTTTTAATGAGGAAGTTAACATATATTTGCTTGAGAACTCAAGTCTGGAAAATAGAAAGTATTGTGGAAAGTGTCAGGATTAATAGGTCTCAAAATTCAACAGCAAACTAGAAAGCCTGGGTGGTAGAGTCTGTAGGTTGCAAATTCCCTGGGCACAGAGTCAGGTAGAGACGGATGAATAACACATCATGGAAGTAAATATAAAATATGCAGGCCAATTTACCATTTTTGCTACTTGGCGTCACTTTTTTCTTTGCTTTCAGCTAAATGAATTATCTTCCTAAAGAAGATAGAAGACCTTTCAGCCACTGTGTCATCCCAGGTGATGCCAATCCAGTCACACTCCCATGTGGAACTTTAACCACTATTCATGCTACCTATACAAGATAAGAAAGAAGGGAGCAAAGGAAATAAATAATTGATTAATATAAAACATGCATACTTGTCACAGCCCAGACTTCTGCAGTTTATCTGAGAATGGGATAACAATTATAATGTCCTTCTTTCATCACATTCCAGACTACTGAAATAGCAATTTACTAGCTAGGGTTCTTTACCAGATAGATTACCCAAAATTCCTCAAAGATGCCTTCTTTCTGAAGTAGTTTAAATCTAGACCCTCAGTCTGACATGATGTTGAATAGTATATCATGATTGTGATGAGCCACTGTGTTAGTTCACAAATGGTGGTACTGGTAAACTCATTGTAGACAGGGAAAGAAAATGAATTTCATAAATATATGTATGAAGATAATTATGATGAAGATAATTTATTACCTTCTTGATGAAAAGCATCTATTATAATCATCCTAACAAGTAAATTGCTGGTCCTCCCCAGGAACTTGTACATCACTGGCATGTGATACTATTAATAGTAGTTTGAACAACCATCAGATCTAATAGCCAAATTGGCCATGAAGTTGAGGCTTTTGAATGCATATATATTTCTGCTGCCATGGCCATTCTGCATGTAAGTGTTTTAATCAAACTCTGTTGATCAAGGAAAGAGGCTGGTTGAAAGTTACCAAACAGCTGCCTGACCAGTGTTAGCTCTCTTTGCATCAGATGATCTCTGGTGTACAATCACATTGGACCAGATATCCTCACTTTATTCCAAGAGGTCCTTCTATCTTACTTTTTCACAGACATCCTTATCTTGTTCTTTAAAAAATCCCCAAAATTATCAGACAGAGAGGCCCTGGTCATGTAGTGCATAGAAGCCAGTTTTTCCAGGCACAGAGCAAGCCAGAGACAAAGGATAAATTGAGGGATAGGGATTTGGAGGTGACTGGGGAATTTTAAACAAGAATAATCATAATAGTAAGTGATTGCATTTTCTCTACCCCAAGGCTAATCTCCAGTTCTGCTTAGTTCAGGCTATACTAAATTACATTGCAGTATGACTAATAGGATAGAAAATCAGCCAAGTTTTTGCCTTTCTTGCTACAAGCTTAGTGGTCCTTTTAATTTTTCTCATGTAGTGAACTCCTAAGTAAATCAGAAGCAGAACACTTTAGATATCAATCTATACATTTATTCATAGAAGCCTCGTGCTATTATCTTCAGTTCATAATTTTACTTCTGGATCATAACATTTTGGATTCTTCAGAAAAGGTTTTCAGAAAAATACTTTAATCTGTATTTTTTCAAATGATAAAAATTACTATTGTCTTCCCTCAAGTATTCAACCTTATGTGTATTTACTGTTATTTTGGTAATATTATTTACTAACTTAGGGTATTTTTAATATCCCTATAATAACATAAAGCTACACATGTCACTGAAGAGATCTGTGCATGTAAACTTCTCCTCCCAGGACCTTGACTATTTTTACAAGGGTGGTACTTAACCAGGACTGTACATTGAAAGTAATCTGGGTAGAGAAAACAAACAAAACCTGATTAAATGAAATAAAATAAGGGATCAGTATTTTTAATAACTACCTTGGCTATTTTAATATTTGAAAATGATTTATTTACTTAAAGACTTTCAGATTCTCTAGTTTTTAAGCTAGACTTCTAAATTCACAACATTATTTAATATTTATTTTCTATAAAGTTACATTTTTGCCCTAAATTATAATGTTTCTAAACTACATCCTTTATTGTATCATATAGGTCATTGCATCTTTAATTTTACAAGATGAGCTTTCCATTTGTATAAACTCTGATATCATTTCTATAAATGAAAAGAATGCCAGTTATAGGAAAATGGTAATTTACATGCAGTGGTGGAATTTAATTTTCTTTAAATCTGTTGAGTGTCCTTTTCATTGCAATTCATGTAAAGGACACTTATAAGTTTCAAATAAAACATATAACATGGACAGATTATTTTCTACAAGGGTATTAAAAGTGTATTAAAAATTAAAATTTTCTAACTTCCTATTAAATGATATAGTTAAGAAGCAAAATAAGATTTATTTTCTGTTTAAATACTTTTGCAAGTTCAAAAACTTTTGCTAGTGTTAGTATAGATATAACTGAGTTAAAAAATCAGAACAATGGAAAGCACAGGAGCACACACACACACATTACCCCAAACCCTCAGATTTATAAAATATTTCTATAAAGTTTAGCATAAATTCTCACAGTATGTTTAATGATAGATTTTCTAAAGCCTCTAAATTTTTAGGCAAGTACTTCTTAGGAATTTTTAAATATTTTAATAAATAGAGCCTGTGACAAAACCACTTCCTCATGCTACCTGAAATAATACCACTGTTATCACTGACATCTCTCCAGCACCATTCCATCAATGTCATTGTTATTTTATTTAATTATATTACTTATTTTATTTTGTTATCTGTTTTGTTTTTTTTATTTTATTGAGACAGGGTCTTGTTCTGTTGCCCAGGCTGGAGTTCAACGGTGTGATCTTGGCTCACTGCTACCTCTACCTCTCAGGCTCAAGCGATTCTCAGGCTTTAGTCTCCCAGGTAGCTGGGATAACAGTGTTCGCCACCATGCCCACATAATTTTTGTATTTTTAGTAGAGATGAGGTTTCACCATGTTGCCCAGGCTAATCTCAAGCTCCTGACCTCAAGTGATCCACCTGCCTCAGCGTACTAAAATGCTGGGATTGCAGGCAGGAGCTACAGTACCCAGTATCATTGGTTATTTTAATAACTGCATAAATTATTTCTTAAAACGCTGGTCTCTTAAATACGTATTTCCTTCCAGTGAACGTTTCTCATCCTTCCTTACTCAGTCACTCCTACGTAACTCCCTGCTATTGCCGTATACTAAATCTTATTTTTAATAGTAACTATTAATACCATCCCTTCAACATATCAGTTTTAAGTGTCTGAAAATAAGAGCACATCTCCAACTTTTTATCTTGTATCTTCTCGTGAAGTGGCGTCATTGTCTGGGGTAAATACCCAAGGTTAGTCATCTCACGCCGGGGAAATTGAAGACACAGACACACAAGAAGTGTGTTTAAGAGTGGAAGTTTAATAGGCAAAAGAAAGAGAAAAGAAAATAACTTTCTTCCCTGCAGAGAGAGAATGCACCTGAGTGGGTCTTTCATTTTCCTGGTAAAATGCATGAGGATTTTTATAGAAGAGCTTGAGGAGATGGTGTCTGAGTTACACAGGGCCCCAGAGATTGGTCAGACCAGATGTGAAGTTTGCATAGTGCACTAAGAAGCTGGCCATCTATCCTAATCTTTTATTATGCAGATGAGTTCTCCACCTAGCCAGCACCATATTGTCTGTTCTTTATTGTACACATGATTGACAAAGAAAAAGGAAGATGGAACCACCATGTTGAATGTGCCTAGCCCCAAGCAGGCTTTTCCTATTGGCACTGCTGCCAGTATTTACCTGTGCAAGCTTCCAGCTGCTTATTTATGTTTGCAGCCCCATTTTACAGGCTGTTCTTTGTTAGAAAAGAAATGATTTGGGAGATGCTTTTTGTTAAAAGGAAGCCTTATGGAGGACTTCCTTATCCTCATTAACTGCCTACTTTCTATTTAAATCTTGTATCATTAGCATTTTAGCTTCAACAATCCTTCAACCTTACTAGGATCTATGTTCCATGGATCTACCAATTTTTATTTATTTATTTATTTATTTGATTTAATTTTCTATTTTTATGTTATTTGCTCACTTTCTTTCTTTTTAAAAATAATTTTAACTTTTAGATTCAGAAGGTCCATGTGTGGATTTGTTATATGGGTATATAGCATAACGCTGAAGTGTGGAGTACAAATGATCCCATCACCCAGATAGTCAGCTTAGTATACAATAGATTTTTCAGCCCTTGTCCCCGTCCATCTCTCTTCCATTTAGTGGTCCCCAGTGTCTATAATTTTTGTTTTTACATTCATTCCACTTTGTTTCTTACACTGAAGCATCTATCCTCAACTCCTGCGCCCTTTCTACCTTTTAGTGTTCCCTTGACAAAAACCCAACTTGATTAAGTAACTTTTCTTAGCACTCATGTGTATACAGTTAAACATGCCTGGGGAGAGAAAAAAAACTACAAGCATGCCGACTGCTCTTACTTTAAATACATGAAGGTCTAACCTGAAATTGTTCTTCCAGATTGGCTGGCAGTTCAATGTTTCCTAATTTTATTCAGACTCCTACTCTCCTAGAGGCTGATTTCAAATGACTTATCTCTTGAAATGTCCTATGCCTCACGCTCAACCTCATTTTTCTTACTTTACTAAGAAATTAGAAGAATTAAGAGAGAACACATGCAATCTTATTCCAACACTTACCTGTCTCCATGTACTACCCTCATCCTGTTAATATTGATTAATGTTTCTCGATCTTACCTAAGACCATATCCCTGCCTTTGCTCTAGATCCATGCTATGTCATGTTTATGAGACAGTTATCAAAATTTTCTTCACACTTTAATGAATCATCTATTTTTATCTCCTTCCTCTGATTATTCTCATCAGAAGTCAACTATCTTATCTCTAAAAAATTCTGACTTGTCCTGACTTCCCTCTCAGTTACCAATCAAGTGTTTTACTTTCCTACACACACACACACACACACACACACACACACAGACACACACACACACACTCACACATTTAGAAAGAGTTTGCTTCTTTGTACCTCCAATTATTAATAATTTCACTCTCTTTTCTCTTGAATCATAGCAGCCTGGCTTTTACCTTTCCATTCATTAACATTGCATCTGTCAAGTTCACAATTACAGCCACTGCTAAATCTAGCAGTGTTCAATGCTTATATTACAGAGGCAAGAAAGACTTCATTCAAAACAACTGCAGAGTAGAGAGAAACTTAATTCAACTCTGCTGAAACAAAAGGTGGGAAGGTGTTTAAACATTGGGGTGAGATAAAAACCCTGGGGCAGGCAGGAAGGACATGGACCAATGTGACCTGCCAAGTACATTGAGTTCCTCCTGAGTTTGCCAACATTTTTATCTGTAATTATGCCCTCTGTATCTGCTAATTGGCTTCCATTGAAATTAGGCTTCTACTCTCCCACAGAAATTGGGGGACAAGGATGCTATCTCCTTAGATGTTTATGTTTCAAAGAGAAGGTTGCCACATCTTTGAGAAAGATAGTTATTGAGTTGTATATCTGGGAGAACACTGACATGTATTTCCAGGGGACAGAAAGAGAATTATCATTGCAAGTTTGTTTGTTTGTTCATTTGTTTTTAAGTAAATGTTCTAAAAAAAAGAGACTAGGGTGTTACAGTCAGAAATAAATCTGTAAGCTTTAATCAACCTTAGGGATATGTGTTACAATCTGAATACTGGCATCCCTCCAAAATTCAAATGTCAAAAACCTAACACTTAATTTAATAATATTAAGAGGTGAGGCCTTTGAGAAGTGACTAAGTCCTGAGGTGAATCACATGAATCCAGGAGGTAGAGGCTGCACTGCTCTCCAGGCTGGGCAACAGAGCAACAGTCTTATCTCAAAATGAAAAATGAAAAAAAAGAAATAGGAAAGTCTCAAGAGAATTTCCTTTCCCCTTCCAGCATGTGAGGATGTGGCAACAAGGTGCCAACCATGAAGCAGAAAGTGTTTTAGAACTTATCTCTGAACTCACCACAACTCACCTAAGTCAGCCAGCGCTTTGATCTGGGACTTTGCAGCCTCCAGAACAGTGATCAATACATTTATGTTGTTTATAAATTACCCACGATAAGGCATTTTATTATAGTAACAATAATTGACTAAGAATGTTAAAGCCATCTTACTCGTTTGTTATTATATAACAGGCACAGGGAAGAGTATTTTGTACCCTGGTGACCCATTGAGCATATTTGATATTCTCTTGCTCAGTTTTTTTTTTTTTTTTTTTTTTTTTTTTTTTTTTTGAGACGGAGTTTCGCTCTTGTTACCCAGGCTGGAGTGCAATGGCGCGATCTCGGCTCACCGCAACCTCCGCCTCCTGGGTTCAGGCAGTTCTCCTGCCCCAGCCTCCTGAGTAGCTGGGATTACAGGCACGAGCCACCATGCCCAGCTAATTTTTGTATTTTTAGTAGAGACGGGGTTTCACTGTGTTGACCAGGATGGTCTCGATCTCTCGACCTCGTGATCCACCCGCCTCGGCCTTCCAAAGTGCTGGGATTACAGGCTGAGACACCGCGCCCGGCCTCTTGCTCAGTTTTGATAGTGCAAAGACTATTGAAAGATCTCAGACCTTTCAGGGGTGGAGGTCTGAGTAATGTCATCATATAAATTATTTATTATAGAATAGCAGAGATGAGAACATGAGAGGAATCTAGCATGAATAAGAGAGGATAATAATTAGTTTCTTTTGCAGTCAAGAAAAACAGTAGAACAAGAGCTGGAGTTAGTCTTACAGATTTTTATAAAATAGAATTCCAGGAAGAGAGATCAACATGGGCTTTGGAAAATCTGTCCTAAAAACTTTAATGAAGAATGGATCTAAGCAGCTCCAGAAGCGGACAGTAATGAATGCTATGAGCTACCACTCTCATCTCCTTTTCAGAGCCAAAGGACTTATTCTGTGAGCTGTTGGAAGTGCTGCTGATTGACAGCTCTCAGCTCTCAGCTCATCTTGTAAATTGTCATTACCTTAAGAGGTCCACTTTGCACAAACTCATGCCCTATATACTGGGCTAAAATATATTCAATGTCCAATCTACACAGAAGAATTGAGTTCCACCTCCCTCATGTCAACTTGGTACAATTCTGAAAGGGTGAAATCTTGTGATTTCATTGCAGTCAATTGCTCTATTCCTCTTTCTCTCCCTTCCATATGAGTGACAATCCTAAAACTACTGTCTAATAAATTTTCTGCATGTAATATTTTGTAGCCTGTATTCCAGGCATCTCAGCTAGCAACATTACTAGATTTTTATTGTTGTTGTTGTTTTCACAGGTCTAAGTTTCCCAATATTCCTCACATAACAAATAAAAGAATACGCATCAGAATACCATTTGATTGTAGCTTTCTTTTTTTAAAAATTATTTAGATGGATTCTCCATTGCTTTTAACACTGTGTTCAAATTCCTTAGCTAAAGGAAGTCCTCAGTTTCTGGTTCCAATTTTGAAAGCCAGCTTCAAAACCCACTGTTCTATAACAACACCTTCTACTTTGACTTCCAACTTTAATTTTCACCATCTATATATGTCATAGCTAGTGCTCCTATACACTATGACTTTGTTTATTATGATCACTTGGAAAAACTTACTCTTAAACCTGTACCTTTCCAGACCCTATCCATCTTATAAAATCCTTCTGAAGTCTTTCATTAACCTTCAGATTTGTATTAGGTAATAGTCATCCTCACCCTAGTCACTATTCATGATTATCATCTTTATTATTAAAAAAATCACTATGAGAAATGATTGAGCATCTGATATGCAGCTGTTGTTTTTATAAGCATAAAAATAGCCCAATAAAGAACTACAAAAAACTTTAAAATCACACAATATTGTTATTAATAATTTTAATTAATTTATGGTTTGTATTGTGCCACTTTCTTTCCTAATATTTATCTTTGTAAAGCTTAGATTTCCCAATGTATTAATAAATATGAGCACTTAAAACACAGTAAGGAATATGATTTTTTACATCTGTCTCTGTCTCTGTCCCCCCTTATTTTCTTCACCTTTATGAAATTATAGTGATCCAAAAATGTGCATTCAAAAATTGCTTGTTGAATTGAACTGACAGAATATAAATTAATTTAGATAATATACATATGCTTTATAAGAAAAGAGTGAGATAATCTCATAAAATAGCCTAAGAAGTTTCTATACATTAAAAAACTAAAATTAGGGGCCGGGTGCGGTGGCTCAAGCCTGTAATCCCAGCACTTTGGGAGGCCGAGGCAGGTGGATCACAAGGTCAGGAGATCGAGACCATCCTGGTCAACATGGTGAAACCCCGTCTCTACTAAAAATACAAAAAATGAGCTGGGCATGGTGGTGCGTGCCTGTAATCCCAGCTACTCAGGAGGCTGAGGCAGGAGAATTGCCTGAACCCAGGAGGCAGAGGTTGCAGTGAGCCGAGATCGCGCCATTGCACTCCAGCCTGGGTAACAAGAGTGAAACGCCATCTCAAAAAAAAAAAAAAAAAAAAAAAAACTAAAATTAAAAGTAATCTATAAATAATATGTCTAAAGTTTCCCTTATGCTACAAAGCTAAAAAATGAGAAGTCAATGTAAAAACAATAAAAAATCTATTATCTTTGAATTTGGAATGCACAGAGCAAGATGAGGATTACTAAAGATGAATACCACTTTATACTCTAGATAAAATTTCTTAGAATACTATATGCCATTTTACATCTTATCTTTAATAAAATATGTATGTGTGTGTCAACAATAAACTATGTTCTATAAACCACCAGAGAGTAGTGTAAGATGAAATTACATAAAGAAACAACAGCAATAAAAAAGACTACCTTAGTGCTAACTTCACAATTCATCATGCATGTTTAATATAAAGTCACTAAATTATGAAACAAACGTTGTTTATTTTCTCACCACTTCTGCTATGTCATTATGAAAAAATATGAAGTTTGTCATCTAAAAAAAATAATAAAAGAAAAAAGAAGAAAAGGGAGAAAGACCAAAAGAATAAAAAAGAAAAAGAAGGAAGGAATAAAGGGAGGAAGAGAGGAAGGAAAGGGAAAATGGGAGGCAGAACATAAAGAGGAAAAGGAAGGAAAGAAGGAAAGGAAAGAAGGGGGAGAACAGGAAGATCCTGGCAGAAAGTGGAACAGTAAGGAAATGTCCCTGGGTCTGCCAGGACTATTCTTAACTTGGTCAGTGTACTTGATGAAATTAAAGCATAGTCATTTCCTAAGATGAATATGAGAAAGCACCAAAGGCATTCACATTTCTTTTTTGCTGTGTAATGAGACTGACTCAATTTTTTGGATATATGACTACTGACAGCCTTTAAGCCTCACTTCTCCCTGTTTCCCTCGTGTTTTATAACTGGACACACTGATTTTTTTAAAAAGCCTAGACACTGTCTTTAGGACTGGAGGTGAGTAGATATTCAAACCATGCAAACTGTAACCTGTACACAAGCTCCCACCCTAACCCCCTCTCTAATCAAAACTAAAGTCCAGACCAGTCTCCTAACCATGCTTGTTTAAACCTTTTTTTTTTTTTTTTTTTTTTCTGAGACAGAGTCTTTGTCGCCAGGCTGGGTGCAGTGGCACAATTTCGGCTCACTGCAACCTCCGCCTCCTGGGTTCAAGCGATTCTTCCGCCTCAGCCTCCCGAGTAGCTGGGACCACAGGTATGTGCCACCACACCCGGCTAATTTTTTTTGCATTTTTTAGTAGAGACGGGTTTCACCATATTGGTCAGGATGGTCTCGATCTCCTGACCTCGTGATCCACCCGCCTTGGCCTCCCAAAGTGTTGGGATTACAGGCGTGAGCCACCGCGCCCAGCCTGAACCTTCTTAGAAGACTTCCCTTGTTTGTTCTCAGATACCTCAATTATGTCAATAAGAAACTTTTTCATACACTCTGGGTGTGTGGGCTATTGTTTTACCGTCTCAACCAAATCTCGGGTAGGGGTCCATTTGCTTCTACAGGTGACCATGACATGCTACCATAAATAAAATTGTATTTTTCTTGGCAGAATTTAAGGTAAATGTGCTCAAAAATTAATAGTATGCTCACATTTTGTAATAAATGAAAATGAAGGGCCAGGAGAGGTAGGTGATACCCGTAATGTTAGCATTTTGGGAGGCTAAGGTGGGCAGATTGCTCAAGCAACATGGCAAAAACCCATCTCTACAAAAAATTATATGGGAGAAGCGGCTACAGTTGCCTGTAAAAATTATATGGGAGAAGCGGCTACAGTTGCCTGTAGTCTCAGCTACTCCGGAGGCTGAGGGTGGAGAATTGCTTGAGCTTGGGAGATTGGGGCTGCAGTGCAGTGAGCCATCACACCACCTCTCTCCAGCCTGGGCAACACAGCAAGACCCTGTAGAAAGAAAGAAAGAGAGAGAGAGAGAAAGAGAGAGAGAGAGAGAGAGAGAGAGAGAGAGAGGAAGAAAATAAAATGAAGATACTCTGTCCCCAGAAAGATATTAGAAGTTTGGAAATTATAAATCTTATCAACTCTGAATAATTAATGATTGATATACTACTTGCAATTTATTTTTGCTAGTTTAATAATACCAGCTAATGTTGGGGCACTTACTATGTGACAAGCTGTGCTAAGAATTATGCATATATTATCTCATTTAATCCCCATAATATTTCTACATGATATGTATTGTTATTATTTTCATTTCCTAATGAAGAACTGAATGTGAAATACACTAAGTATCTGCCCGAATATACCCTGATCAGAGATTATGGAAGTCACTCACTTTTACAAAGCTGGTTTAAACTGTGCTTCCTAACTTCAGTCTTCATGCTTTTAATCACTCTGCTTTATTTCTTCACCATGATCAAAAAAGACAATTTGATAAAAATACAGCAATACAGAGTTCTAGGAAAATTTATGAGGCTATTCATGTAAAGAATTGATGCATTTTTCAAAAATGATCAAGGGCTAAATGCACTCTTGAATTAATAATAACGGAACTAAAATATTGTCAAAAACAAAATTTAAAAAATTAACAGATATATCAATGCCTAGCTTATTTTTTAAGTTTTGAAAGAATCACTAAATTGGGGGACCAATATAGTGATCTTTCTGTCAAAAAGAAAAAAAAAATTGTTATAAGAAATTCCAACAAATCTAGACCCTTTTGTAATTTGATTACTTTAATTCCTTATCATTGGTATAGCCTATAATATCAATTCCAGTTTTCTATGTGAAGAACATTCTTTAAAACAACATAGTTTTCTGGAGATGTTTTTCCATAAAGAAACAGAGCTAATATTTACTTACCAACTATGATGAATAATCACATTAATGTTTTAAATGCAATATTTTGTTGAATTTGTAAATTGAAAAAGATTTACTCACAATAGGAATATGTTTTACTAATAATTTGTATTTGCTGTAGGGTCTTGGGATGTGTCTTACCAATGTGGAATTCATTTATATATAATGTTTTAAAGTCACTTGTTTTACACAGGTAAGCAATTCCAGCTTTCTCCATATTTCTTTGCAGATGTGTTTAAATGTTGCTTTTAGATATAATTTAGGTATATTTGGAACATCATCTAAGTAATCTAAATTTATTTTAAAGTTTAACTGGGTTTTGTCACCAATCATATTCATGTGTGTACATATTATAATTCAAATTCTGCATATCCTTTAATACAAGAAAATCAGAACTCAAAACTGATTACTATGTGAAGATTATATCAAGGTCACTATATTTGTACCTGTTATGAATTGTTATGTGATACTTTATTTTTTCAGCATTTGCTATTTTGCTTATTCAATTATCGAAAACCGCATTTTCTCTTCTATCACTTGCATCTGCAGTAATCTCTGTCTTATATTTGCATAGCTTGGTCTCTTGCTGTGCCTTTGCATAAAAAACTACAATTTTTCAAATCAGGCAGAAATTAAATTCAGAAATAACATTTGTGACCATACATTTAAAAAGCTTTATTAGACATTTGAAAACATGCTTTTCTTTGGAATAAAAAAAATAAAGAATTCAGATGAACTTGCAAGTATTTCTACATTATTTTAAGCTAATCAATCAAAAGCCTTATAATTAAGTAACAGAAAAAGAAAATTTATGAGAAGAATAATCTGGATTCATTTTTCAAGAATAGCCCATAAAACATATATTAGTAGCACCAAGTTAGTAATAATTTTATTTTAATATCATAATTTATACAGGTTTAAATACAGCATCATTATATAAATCAATATTTTGTTTTTTAAGAAAATCAATGTGAAACCTTAATAATTTAAATCCAAATCTTATTAATCTGTATATATTTTATGAATTGTTTCACATATGTACTCTCTAATATGTGTGTATATAAATACAATTGATAAAAAGCCCAAATTTCATTTATATGTGTGGATATGCTTATGTGTATGTGTGTGTTTATAGGCACATTTGTGCATATATGTGTATGCATCACGAAGAGAAAAAGGACATATACATACCTGAAGTGGAAAACTAGCATCGTTCCCTTTCCCATCAGAACCTGCAGACAAGGATGGTCTCTGACTAGTATCACTCACTTTGTAGAAGCAGTAATTTAAAAATTCTGGTCCCAGTACTTTGGGAGACTGAGGCAGGTGGATTACTTGAGGTCAGGAGTTCAAGACCAGCTTAGCCAAAATGGTGAAACTAAAAATACAAAAATTAGCTGGGCGTGGTTGTGGAGCCTGTAATCCCAGCTACTTGGGAAGCTGTGGCAGAGAATCGCTTGAATCTGGGAGACAGATGTTGCAGTGAGCCCAGGTTGCATGCACCGCCCCACTCCAGCCTAGTCAACAGGGTGAGACTCCATCTCAAAAACAAAAAGTAAACATAAAAATAAAAACAATTCTGAGAACTTTGTAACTAAGACAGCAGGTATTAGAAATTATCTTGACTCAACAATGGATGTATATTTTATTCTTTCTAGCATGCATATAAGGACAAAATTTGAAAGCAGAAGTGGAGATTTTAAAACATTAATTACATAGATAAGGACTTTTGGTCAGCCCAGCTCTAACTCCATTCAAAAGCTATCTCATGACCCAGCCATCTCAATTCTGTCCATTGAGTCGAGCTGGCTCCAATTATCTTCCTCTATGATTGGGCATAAAAAAAGGTAGAATTGTGTAATCTAAGAAGTCATGGTCTCAGATGCAATGATTAATTCAGAAGTGCTGTTCAATTGAGGTAGGAATAATAATGAGCCTTCTTAAGATTTTTTCTGGGCTGTAAAAAAACAAATTGCTAACTCTTCACTGCTCCATTATTCCTTGGGTATTTTTCTTTGCTTGTTTTGTTATGGTTTGTTTAATATGCTGATCTGTAAAGATGATGTAGATTTAAGATTTCCCATGACCATATAACCATCGTAAAGTAAGGAGTTTAAGAATTAAACTGAACAGGACTCCCCACCTCAAAATAAATAAATAAATAAATAAATAGAGAGGGACAATCTTAATGGTATTTGTCTAGAGCTAATCTTGCCATTCTTGGTCGCCTCTATCATTTGGATTTCCCAATTTTGTATACATATATGGAATTAGATAAATAGACTCATAGATAGATGATAGAGTTTAAACCAATCCTTTAGTTATCTATCATTTACAAAGTCCTAATTTAAAAACAATTGAATGAACTAAATAAATGTTTAGTACTTCTTTCACTGAAAAGATGGCATCACAAAAAATGGGACAAGTGTTTCCTGTAACTGTAGGAATTTAAGCAAGACTATCTGGAAGTTAATATTTGTCCTTGTGAAATATATGAAGTGAGATATTCTTAATTTTTTCTTTTTGTAACGGATAACCAGACAAATAAGAAAACAAAACTACCACTGACCTGGAAAGGAAGTGCAGAAGGGCAAAGGGCAAAGGACTCAGTATACCTACAGATGTTTTGATATGTGCTGCAAGACCTGAAGCTCCTAGACTGCTCTGTATAGCTGGACCTTTTACAAATGGCCATGGGCAATCCTATTCAGGGCATTATTCTGCACTCCCTATCTCCTACTTAGAAAAATACACTTATTACATAAAGAAAATTGAAAATTTGGTGAGGCTAAGTATGTGGATGTAAAAAGCGTTTTCTAAAGTGGATGCAACAGATAAAATATTTGAAATGGACACTTTTGGTAAGATTTGTGCCCTTGAAATAAGATGACAAGGTTAGGACCTGGAGTGTACAATTTAGGGAATATTCTGTTGGGCTTTACAGGGAAAATAAAAATCTGTGCCCACTTCCATATGCCCATACACATAAATACCCAGAAAGTCTTTTCTCTGATCCTCCAGTCTTTCCATTTGCAGATCCCTTATCTTCCACTGCCCATGGTCCATCATCCAAGTAAATGATTTACTTGTAAAGCATATAATAATTTTGTCAATTTAATTATTCTAATAGGAATTTTTTTTAATTCTAAGCATGATATTTGACATGAAAAGAACTTTGTTTAAGTAATTTGTTATCCTCAAGATCCCATGAGCCATTATTCACTTTTGGCTTAAAGCTACATATCAAACTGACCGATTCATAAATAAGTTTGGGCTCTTTCCTCCCCTTCAGTTTACTATAAAAGACCCCTGGATAGTTTCATAGTAAGCTAAAAGCATTCTAGTCACATTATTAATAATGTATTTATTGCTTTCCATTTTTTATTATAGTAAGTTTTATATGTATCTTACCTTCTCTAACTAAATATCATCTCTAATAATTTTGGAAACTATGATGCAGTGATACATGTTAGAATAAAATTTGTATACAAATCCCAGCTCTGCTCCTTTCTCAGCATTAAATTTGAATCACTTTTTTCATTTGTAAAAAGTGACCTATAATAAGTAGCCTCTAAAATGCCATATAATGATCCTGCCTCTTCGTATACACTAGTATAACCCCCTGGTTGCATCTAGTGACTTGTTGCTAAGAAACAGAATATGGAAAAAATAACAGGGTGCCACTCCTGAGAATAGATTATAAGTGACTATGACTTCCATCTTGCTTGTCCTCTCTTACTCTATTCCTCACTAGCACTGAGGGAAGCCATATGCACCATGTGAACTGCCTTAGAGAGGAAGTAGCAGTAGATGCAGCAAATAGATGCCTCTGTCCATGCAGCAGGTAGATGCCTCTGTCCATGAAGCAAGTAGATGCGTCTGTCCAACAGCCAGCAAAGACCTGAGACCTACTGACAACCGTAGAAGTGATCTTGGAAGCCAGTTCTCTTTAGTTGAGCTTTGAGATGGCTGAAGCTCTGAGTGACACCTTTACTGCAAGTCAGTAAAAGACCCTCATTCAGAGAATATATAACTAAGCTGTGCCCAGTTTCCAGCCACATAGAAACTGTGAGAAAATAAATATTGTGTTAAGCTGCCATATTTGGGGTAATTTGTTATGCAGTATCTTTAGATAACTAATACTATACCTATCAAATAAATTACTGAAATTAGCAAATGAGTCACTGAAATTAGCAAATGATCATAATATAATTTCATTGCTTTAATTATTGTAACAGCTTTTTTTTTATTCTAAACATGATATTTGGCATGAAAAAACCTTTGTTTAAGTAATTTATTATCCTCAAAACCCATTAAAATTACTTTATCCTCAAAATAATGATACTACTACTTCAATAATTTAGGTACAAACATTTAATATACCTTTCTAATGTTTTTCTGAAACCTGTATTGCAACCACCCTGAGTTAGAATAAAATAATTTGTTAGCATTTCATTCAAACTTTTATGAATAAGTCCAAGAAAAATATTTATTATGTATGTGCAATAATATGTCTTTAGAGATTTTTTCCAAAACATATGCATAACAATTGAGGAAGCATTAAAAAATGTTAGCTTTTCAAAAGTGCTTTGTTTTCTTCACTATACTGGCTGTTACCGTAAGTTAAATTATCTCTCTGTTATCCATTTTTTCGTCTGTAAAATAGAGATAATAATCATATCTTATATTGTTGTGTAAGGTCCTTAAAAGGATTTTGGATTACATTTGAGGTAAGAAAGAGACCCATTGGTGGGTATTAAACAGAAAAAACGATATGATATGATTTATGTTTAAATAGCATCATTGTGTTAGTTCTGATAAAGATAGATTATCAGTGGTCAAGTGTGGAGGCTCATGCCTATAATCCCAGTACTTTGGGAGGCCTAGGCAGGTGGATCATGAGGTCAGGAGTTTGAGATCAGCCTGGCCAATATGGTGAACCCCCGTCTCTATTGAAAACACACAAATTAGCCAGGTGTGGTGGTACATGCCTGTAGTCCCAGCTACTTGGGAATCTGAGGTAGAAGAATCACTTGAATTTGGGAGTTGGAGATTATAGTGAGCTGAGATCATGTCACTGCACTCCAGCCTGGGTGACAGGGTGAGACTCCATCTAAAAAAAAAAAAAAAAAAAAAAAAAAAAAAATTAGATGATCAGCTAGACAAACATTTAAGAGGCAATGTTAATTGTCCAGGTTAAAGATGATGGTGATTTAGACCAGGGCGGAATCAGCATATCTTGTGTGAAATGATGAGTTATTTTTTTGAATGTTTAACCAACAGAATTTCCATCAGATTAAATATAAAGTCAGAAAAAGACAGTAAACAAGAATAACTCTAAGTGGATAAAATCAAGGAAAATGTAATTATAAAGTAACTGTTTGAAACACAATAAATGAAATTTATATGCAGTATAAACATTTTTCCCCATATATATTCATGTGGCAGTTATAGGTAACAGTCTGTGTGAAAGTAGAATAAGTACGGCTAGAAGTTAAGCAATGCTTGTAGAATTTATTTTATTCTTGGAATGTGGGATATTTTTCTGTAGTCCCCTAGGAAGGCCAACATTGTAATGATGCTAAATTTACTTACAGACATAGAGAAATTAATGGATACAGTAAACCCTAAAAAGTAATTTATATTGGAAATCTAGCAGCAGCATAGAAATTAGTTTTTGTTGTGCATATATTTTTATCTAAATCAATTTTTCTAACCACAGTTTGGATTCCTGAGAGCAGTGCATTCCTGTTTTGCACACCCGATGAATATACTTATGATCTTATGCCTACCATTCTTTATCTTTACACTGGACATTTATTCAAATGTACTTCAATATTCTCAAATTATTTATATTTATTGATACCATACTTTCTGCATTTACACGACAGCTGTTGTCACCTTCTTGTTCCTGATTTGAAACCATCTGACTGAGCTCATTGTAGCAACAAATGCTCTGTGTCCTGACCCACATAGGTATTTTATTTAAATTGCACAATCATATAATCTGTTTTCCTAAAGAAAGCAAAGCTTTTATCTAGTGAGTGATAATTTAAATGTTATGTATGTATGCATTTAAGTCAGAAATAAAAGAAAACATGACTTTTATGAAAGTTTATTGTAGAACAAGAGAAAAAGTAGTACAAATGTTACTGAGAAATATATAATAATGTGCCATAAAAGGTTTAGTTTTATTTTGAATTTTTATAGTATTTTCATGTAAAATTTAAATTTACTGCACCCCATCCATGCTGTTTATTTAAATATACCAGCTAAAAGTGAACATGAAAAAGACAATATCAAAGTTAAGTTACTTAGAACTAAGTTATATTTTATTGGTTAGAGTTACAATATGCCACTCTTTATTAAAATAGATTACCACAGAAGTATGCAGTGTCCCATCAGCACTTACTTTTCCATGTTCTGTCTCAAAAAGACAATTCTGTTGTTGCAAATACTTGCACAGACCACCTACACATCATGTAGACAGTATACACTTTAAGCATCTGTAAGTACCGAAATCATATAAAATGTAGACAAATTACAACGCAAAAGAGCAAATTTTGAATTTTAAAAGCACTATGAATTTTATCACTCTTAGAATTCTTCTGCATAATGATACTATTTTCCATATTTGTGACATCTTATTGACCCAAGCTGTAAGCTAATAGGAGTGAATACTTAGGTAATGGTTCTGTATCAGAAATCAAATACAGTGCAAAATTAAGTATGGTTTCCTCCAAATGTAATAAAGAGAAGCTAATTTTAAGACTAATAAAATATGAATTAACTTTTGCATTATTTCAAATAATATACTAATTATTTTCCCTTATTTTGTGTCTTTATATTTATAATTTCTCTGTATCTATACAACAATCACCTTTTCTACTATTAAAAGTGCATGTTATATCCCATAATATTGAATAACTGTTATTGTCATTCTCATTTAATTTAGAAATTTATAGATTTGTATGTCTTTTGTATATGACTATTTTTGTTTATTTCTGAGATGGAGTCTCACTCTGTCGCCCAGGCTGGAGTGCCTGATATCAGCTCACTACAACATCAGCCTCTCAGGTTCAAGTAATTCTTGTACCTCAGCCTCCCATGTAGCTGAGATTATAGGCGTTCACCACCATACTCCACTAATTTTTGTATATCTGACTAATATTTTATTGTGATGTGCTAATAAAATATTATCATATTATAACTATCACTTATTGAACACTTTGATATGCCAGGTTCTTCACTAAGTATTTAAACATATTATCTTAATTTATTTGGAGAAATAACATTTGCATAATAAAAACATCATATAATCACATCAATAAAATTAAATTGCCATAGTGTTGAATCTTTTGTGTACTGTAAAAATCTTATGCACTATCAAGATCATTTTTGAAGTCCACACAAAGAAGTATGCTACTGAAATTACTGAATAGTCACTTTATATAGCTACTATCTCACTTCTAGCATGAATAAATATTAACAATACACTTGTTCATACTTAGATGTGTCAATCACATAGAATTCACCAACAATGATATAACTACAGAAAGAACGTAATTTAAGACATGCTACAGGAAGATAGATGCAAATTTAAACTACTTTGAAGCAACAATAGCAGAGGGAATATCGAAGTTAAGTAACTTAGAACTAGTTTATATTTTGTTGGCTATACAGAAGAAAAAAATATGTGTTTAAGTATATAGACACCAGAGAGAAGAGGGTTTTATTTTATTGTCTTTTATTTGTTTCCTAATAGAATTTTGCCATTGTGATCGTCACAACGAAAGCAACATGGAGGTTAAAGTTTTCCATGTTTTCTGTCCTCTTTCTAATGGTTGTACAAATATGCAATAGTATTTTACACACTCAGATTTTGTGAGATGTGAGTTTTTTTATTACTATAGCTTTATTTTTTATTTTTATTTCCATAGCTTTTGGGATACACGTGGGTTTTGTTACATGGCTGAATTATATAGCAGTGAATTCTGAGATTTCAGTACATCTGTCATCCAAAACAGTGAACATTGTACCTAATGTGTAGTTTTTCATCCCTCGCTCCCACCGTACCCTCCCCCTTCTGAGTCGCTGAAGTCCATTATATCACTCTGCATGCCTTTACGTACTCATAGCTTAGCTCCCACTTATAAGTGCGAACATACGGTTTTTGCTTTTACACTGCTGTGTTACTTCACTTAGAATAATGGCCTCCAGCTCCATCAAGTTGCTGCAAAAGACAGTATTTTGTTCCTTTTAATGGTTGAGTAGTTTTCCATGGTGTATACATATCACTTTTTCTTTGTCCACTCATTAGATGGTAAGCACCTAGATGGTTCCACGTCTTTACAATTGTGAATCGTGTTATGCATGCTCATTTTTGTGTGCTTATATAAATATTAAACTTTCATTGTCCAAGATCTTTTGAAAGTAGAAAGATGGATTTCTAATCTGTTTAAACCACCTTCCTAGGCAAAATATAGATGATGCATTTGCTATTGTTATTTCCTCCTTCTGTAATCTGGCAAGAATCTACTCAGTTTTAAAATAAATTCTCAGCCAAGATTTAACCCTGTCAAAGATCTTTAAAATTGGAAATTACGGAAATTGTTATGAAGTTTGGGACTTGCTTGTTACCACATGGCAAACCTGCCTCTGTCCTCACACCTTTCTTCACAGTCACCTTCTCCAGTCTCCTTGCCCTCTTTAACCTCACAGCTTATTCCCTGGCTGCCTCCATCCCACCTCTCCACTATAGTTTTCTCTTTGAACTTTTCACCATCTGAAAAATGTTTACTTAGCAGATTTACTATCTCTCTCAACTACTAGAACTAGGCTCTATTGGAGCAGATGTATCATCTGTTTACTTTGGAATCTCCCGTAACCATACCTAGCACACAGCTACTGCATTATTTTAAAAGGCTCACAGTTCAAGGATATAATTCCAGCAATTTTTTTACCATTATTCTTTTGAGACAGAGTCTGCCTCTGTCACCCAGACACAAGTGCAGTGGTGTGACCAGGAACCACTGAAGTCTTGAACTCCTGAGCTCAAGTGATCCCCCTGCTTCAGCCCCCAAAGGGCTGGGATTACAGGAGTGAGTCACCATGTTCAGTAACTCCAGCAATTTTTTTCTCTTACATTTTTCAAATCCCTTCTATATTATTTCCATTCATATACAACATATGCCACTCACATTTAAATTTAATATGTTCTCACATAACACACTCCACACACACTTCCGACCTTACATCCTTCTGTAACTATAATACTTCCTTATTTCTCTGCTTCTTATCCAATAAAATTATTGAACAGATTTGTCCACATTTATTATCTACAAGTCCTTTTGCTGCCTTCACTGTTATGCCTATTTTAATAGCTATTTTTTTATAGTCCATATTCCTTTAATAGTCTTACAGGTTATCTTATTATTTCAAACCCTGCTTCCTTACTGTGGCCTCCTCACAACAGCCAAAGCAGCCCTGGTGTGCTCTTGGAAAGAGAAGTCAAATTTCTAATGTTCTTGTATCTAATTCTAAATAAAATTAAACTATCTTCTCTTTCCTGGCTTAAATATTTTGGCCACCCAGTTATCACCATAGCTGACACAAGCAAGCAACCACGGGATCTCAAAAGCTGACAGGCTTAGAACATAAGAAGCATAGATGGCTAGTAAAATGAAAAGTCAACTTCAAACAGAAAACAACCAACTGCAGAATTTAGCTTTTGCTTAGCCAGAAAAGTCCCCAGCCTCAGGCAGACGTGGCAATTACAAACGCTTGCCTTTAAAGTCACCATTCCACATTTTAATGCTAAAAATGACACTGAGGGGTGGATATTTCAGATGCTAATAATACATGGCTAGTATGAAAAAGCATGTTAAACGTCAGCACATGCTCCAGAAACACCCCTCTACACGTCCTGATGGCAGTTCCCCTTACTTCCCTTTACTCTAGAGCCCCACAAAAGAAACCCACACCCTGACTTTCCAGAGAAGCGCAGTTCCTTTTTTGGAGCTTCCTCCATTGTGTGCCCAAGCTTTAAAATGTTATCTTCCTACTAGGTCATGTTGTGATTTCTCTTGATTTCTATCCTGGGGGATCACAGGAGCCCAGGGACAATGGTAACAATGGCTACCCTTTTCTAGGCCCATTGGACTCATTTGCAATTTTCAGATGAGGTTTTCCCCACCTCAAAACACATGGTTCTTCCTTTCCCACTGCTAAGAAAATACTCCCATGCCTTTCACCTCATTCGAGCCTCTGTTCAAATGTTGACTATATCAAAGATTTTTGCTGAATACTTGATATAACATAACATCTTCCTCCCATACACATGACCTCTTTATTTCTCTTTATTCTGCTTTGATTTTTCTTCAAGTCATCACTGACAGATTTGTTTGCTGTCTGTATTTCCCTAATGGAATACTAGATCATAGATTATAAACTGAATAAAAACAAAAAGTCTCTCCCTGCCCTCCCAACCCCTATCCAGTTTCATAATGGGCATTCAGTAATTAGTTATTGGATAAACAAAAGGTTGTAGAAAAAAATATTTCTGCTAAATTTGAACATAAATGTACAACCCATAGACAGGTAAATATTTGATATGTTTTTCTAGGTATCTCTATCCCTATCTTTGTGCTATCCTTGTTTACCTTCTTGGTTTTTGGAAGATTGGATTATGCTGTGGGGTTAGTCTTTCTATATTCTTTTATTTCAGGCTTCTCTTTACTACTGTGTTGCTGATTTTACTCATACTCTTCTGGTTAATCATTTTTTGAGTCTTCTCTTCAGCTACTTAAAGAGAAAACATAGTTCTTTTAGGCATTGTCTTCTATTTAGTTGCTTATCATACGCCAATGACCCTAAAAACAGTGTTCCTAGCTCATAGATCTTTTCTGACTCCAGACCTCTGTATCTATCCATTAAATATTTCTACCTGACTTCCTGAAGGCTGCCTCAAATTACATACACACCACAATTACAGCCAACCCCGGACCCCAAAAACCCTCTAATTCTCCTCCAGTGATTAAAACTTCAATAAACAGAGTTCATCTAAGTGAGATTGGAAACTATACATCTTTCCATTTAAATTTTACCAACTAAAGATGTATCAATTTTGTCGTCTTCTCTCCCATAGTTTTCTTTTCAACATAACATCTTTTGAATGTATTACTATATAACCTCCAAAATGAACTTCCCCTCGCCTCTCTGCCTCTTTCCAACTTGTTTGTAACTCTGTAACCAAGATACTTACTTTATTCTTACAATAGAGACCAAAATATTTAGCACCATCTGCAATGACTCTCCCACCACCTGCTATCTCTCCCCTAGTCCACCAATGCCCAACAGACCCCAGTGTGTGATGTTCCCCTCCCTGTGTCCATGTGTTCTCATTGTTCAACACACACATATGAGTGAGAATATGTGGTGTTTGGTTTTCTATTCTTCTGTCAGTTTGCTGAGAATGATGGTTTCCAGATTCATCCATGTCCCTGAAAAGGGCATGAAATCATTCTTTTTTATGGCTGCATAGTTTTCCATGGTGTATATGTGCCACATTTTCTTTATCCAGTCTATCATTGATGGGTATTTGGGTTGGTTCCAGGTCCTTGCTATTGTAAACAGTGCCAAAATGAACATACATGTGCATGTGTCTTTATAGCAGAACAATTTATAATCCTTTGGGTATATACCCAGTAATGAGATTACTGGATCAAATGGTATTTCTATTTCTAGATCCTTGAGGTATCACCGCACTGTCTTCCACGGTGGCTGAACTAATTTACACTCCCACCAACAGTGTAAAAGTGTTCCTATTTCTCCACATCCTCTCCAGCATCTGTTGTCTCCAGATTTTTTAATGATGGCCATTCTAACTGGCATGAGATGGTATCTCAATGTGATTTTGATTTGCATTTCTCTAATGACCAGGATGATGAGCATTTTTTTATATGTTTGTTGACTGCATAAATGTCTTCTTTTGAAATTGTCTGTTAATATGCTTTTCTCTTTTTGATGGGGTTGTTTTTTGTTTGTTTGTTTTTGTAAATTTGCTTTATTTCTTTGTAGATTCTTGATATTAGCCCTTTATCAGATGAGTAGCTTGCAAAAATTCTTTCCTTTTCTGTTGGTTGCCAGTTCACTCTAATGTTTGTTTCTTTTGCTGTACAGAAGCTCTTAAGATTAATTAAATCCCATTTGTCTATTTTAGCTTTTGTTGCCATTGTTTTTGGTGTTTTAGTCATGAAGTTCTTACATATGCCTATGCCCTGAATGGTGTTGCCTTGCTTTTCTTCTAGGGTTTTTATGGTGTTAGGTCTTATGTTTAAATCTTTAATTCATCTGGAGTTAATTTTTGTGTAAGATGTAAGGAAAGGGTCCAGTTTCAGCTTTCTGCACATGGCTAGCCAGTATTCCCAATACCATTTGTTGAACAAGGAATCCTTTCCCCATTGCTTGTTTTTGTCAGATTTGTCAAAGATCAGATGGTTGTAGATGTGTGGTATTACTTCCGAAGCCTCTGTTCTGTTTCATTGGTCTATATCTCTGTTTGCCCTACAAATTTCTTAATGCAAATCTACAATCTCTATTTTTTTTTAACCCTGTCCAACCACACTGTTTTTCTTTCACTACTAAACAGTCATGTATGCAACATTTGCCTCAAGGCATATACCCCTACTATTTTCTCCTCACAAATCTTTTATTCTCCCTCAACCAGAACCTATTTGCTAGTAAATGAGCTGAATCATTATTGTCAGCTCAAGTCACTTCTGTAGGTTATGCCTTTTTGACATCCAAAGACTGATTCAAGTTCCTCTCTTAAGTACTCCAAACTTCAGAGTCTAAAGATATATGGCTGTAGTTGGGTCTGTAATCGCACTGTTATTTCTTTAATAATTTAATTAATCTTTATTTCTCCAATTAGATCTTAAACTCCATGAAAGCATGTCACTATAGTTGGTGTGTCATATTTGTTGCACAAGTAAATAACCATTATTGGAAAAAAGATAATGAATTTGATACTACTTCTCCAGTTACAGATTCTTTTAAACTTTTAAGGTTAACTACTGAGTTAATTAAAGCTTTCTTTGTCCTCTGTCAATATGTTAACACAGGTAATGCTCTGCCTCCGTGAACACAGATGAATTCTCTAGGGCATAATTTACTCCTCCTCTGCCAGCTGAAATACGGAGTCTTTGACCTTCTTTTTCCCCTAGTGACTTGGACATTTATTTAGTCATTTATGGTTATTTAAGTGTCAGATTATATTATTCTCTATCTTTGCCCCATAGGACACTGCCAAAGGTACTTCAGGATCACATTTCTAAAGGAATGGCAGCAGCATTTACAAAGTTATGAGGAATATAAATGGAAAGCACATTGCAAGAATCTCATTTCTGCTATTTCCACACCAAATTATTTCTAATAGAAGACAAAATGACCTCAAAAACTAGACTTCTAAGTCAAAAAAATATTTTTATTTAAACAAAATGCAACACTTTATTTTAAAAGTACAGAAAAAACTAATTTATATTTTGATTCTGTAATACACAATATTAAGTGGTACTGTACCATTCTATAATCATCATTGGTATTTATTATGGAATATAGTAAAATACAAAACAACAGAAAAATATATAAAAATCTAATGAGAATGTTCTTAAATCTTGGCACTTTTCTGATTATTCATATGGTTTAAATTGTCCTAATATTAAAAGAATTGATATACACAGAATATTGAACTAAATTTGTTTTTTTATTATTGCTGAAATATCTAATAACATATCGACGCAATGTAGTAATACTTGACATAAATTAAGGTAAAATCTGACCTGTACATAATGATTAATTGGTAAGAATTTTCTCTTCATAGGCATAGGCTTTAAGCAAATGTTATTAGTAAAAATAGATGCAGCTCATAATAGCTTTCTAGGAAACAAACAAGACCTTAAAGGAATCTTTCTGCTCAGCTCATCCACCCCCATTGTGTTACAAATGAAAAAGGGAGCTCTTGAGAGGTTAAGAGGGCACACGGGTCCCTGCTTAGTGTTCTCTAATGCTGCAGAGAGGATGGATGGGTGTGGGAGTGCAGTAATGAGAACCAGCAGGACCTGACCCACTGTAATTGTGGTTTTATAATTCACTAGGGCAGACAGCCTGGAAACAAGTCATCACTGATTTCTCACTATCTAAGTATGATATTTATTCCCACTTAAATGGCAAAGAATAAAAATGGCAAATCAATTTTTTTAAAAAAAAATGTTCTTTGTGTTTATTTACTAATGAAGTTTTACTTATACTTAGGAAATTAGGAGAAGAAAAGTTAACTTTATTATTTAGAAATTTACAAAACTTCTATATTGTATAGTAAATTATTCCTTTCTTTAAATTTTTATTGAATAAATAATACGGACAGTAATTAATTTCTAATAACCATTTTATGTTTCAACAAATGGGTATGAATTCATACTAAGGGCCACACACCCTGAAACAAAATAAAACTATAACATTCTGATTAGTCAGGATTTGTGTTATTATCCAAATTTTCCAGAAAGAAGTGAAGCTCTTCCAAATGAAATGATCTGCCAAAAGTTGCACTGCTATAAAGTAGCGTAAATAATAGAAAAACTCGGAATATCATAAGTGATTATAATGATCATTGTATTATGCAGCACATTCACATCAAAAGAAATTCCACTAAAATGGTAGGAAGAGAAATGTGATAGGCAGCCTCAGAATGGCCATCTGAAGTCCTTGCCTCGTGACATTCACATCTTGTGTTCTGTTCTTAAGTGTGAGAGGAGACATACTGCTTCTCTTATAATGACTAGAATACGAAAGAAGTAATGGAATGTCATTGCAGATACTAGGTTAGGAAAAGACTGTGGCTTCAATCTTGGGTGCTCATTCCCCAATTGCTCTGTGGCTTATTCACTCTTAGGAAAGCCAGTTGCTGTGTTATGAGCTACTCTGAGCAAATGCTAACACGGCAAATTGCTGAAGGAGGCTCTGGCCAAAGTCAGTGAGGAACTGAGGTTCTGATTTACAGACTGTGAGACACTAAGTCCTTCCAACTTGTACAAGTGAGCTTGGAAGCAGATCTTCCTTTAGCTGAGCTGCAAGATGTACCAACTGACAGCTTGACTAAACCTAATAAGAGATCCTAAGACAGAGCCCTCTGCTAAGGTGAACCCACATTCCTGAACCAGTGAAACAGTGAGATAATGTTTGTTGCATAATGCCAGTAAGTTTGGGGATAATTAATTATGTAACAATAGAAAACTATAAGATATTAAGTTGATTCCATATAAACTCCTTAAAATATATGCAAAAGTAATCATAATCAAAAATATTAATTGCTATACTATTATCCCCAAAAATATGTCTGTGTATTTTTAAAGGTTGTCAAGAAGGAGACATTGTTATTATATTTATAGGTGAGTCAAAATATTGCCAGTTATGTATATGTATGTGTGTTTGTGTGAGCATCTTCTTGAGAATAGTCACAGTCTTGTAAAGCAAATATAAGAAAGCTGAAGTCTTTCAGAATTCAAAAAGCATTAACATTTTTTTCTTGCTAATAAGAACTCAATTTCATGGCTTAATATAAATGCATTCTTAACCTAACAAGGTATCTGATTTGTCTTTCTCTCACATACGAAGATTGAGAAAAAGAAAAAGTGAGGTTTAGGAGGAAAAAAATTCTCATATTTCCATAAATAATACAATGCGCATGAGATTTGGTTCCCAAATATATGGTAGACAAGAGGATCAGAGAAACCCACCCATTAAAGAAATCTTGAATGACTGAGCTAGATGAAACATAATAGAACTTTTGAAAGCTAGATTCCTAGGAGATAAGCAAATCTTGAAGCTTGTAGCAGTCCTAGGGACAAAAGCCCATTCTCAGGGACCTAATAGCTAGCATAAGATGGAGTATTAATTGTAAATGTTTCACTAAAATGATGACCTCTGAAGACATTCCAGTGAAGATAAACACCTGTGCAGTTTGCTATGATTCAGGCATTCAAAACGTATTGATAGGAACAATACCTATGAAAGCAGGGGAATTGCCTAGTTTAGTTAAGTACCATTGATAGCCCACAAAAGAATAATAAGAAACCAAGATGTGAGGGACAGTGTGTAAACAGAGAAGTGTGAGGGGCAGAAGACCTTTGGTGAAGCTCACAAAGCGGCAGTTTCTCCGGCAGAAGGAGAGCAGTTGCAGCTCAGCTGCAGATTCCAGTATCTGGCGTTATAGTTGCAGATTTCCAGGCTTCAGCCTAGGGAGTCTATTATGCTAACATGAGTGCCCTGATGGAGAACACCTAAAATCGTAAAACCAACAACGGGTATATTATGAAAGCAAAGCAAATCTGTCAGATGATTATGTCCTCAAGGTGCCCAGAGGACACAGCATCCACCAAGACCGTAAGTAGTTGGCTATGAGAGGCTCACCAGCATCCTAAGTTCAATAGTCACTTACTCTTCAGCAGGCTGGCGATGGTAGTCATAGACATGGTCAGAGATCTACAGTCGTATTAATATCCATGGAGGCATGGAGCCCTAAAATAATAGAAGTCAAGCTTTGATACATTACCTCTGGAGGTCAGAGAACACAATTACTCTAACAAGCAAGGTTGGAGTGGCCCCCAAAGAGCTCTAAGCTGTATGTAAGAAATTGCAGAGATGGTTAGTAAAGCATGGGGCCGGAGAGTATAGTTTACAAATGTGCTGCTGAGCATCTATAATCAAAAAACGGAATCAGAATACCAGGTCATAATCTCTGGGTCAGTTCGGAAATATAATTAAGTAATATCTAGCTTTTGTCCAGCTGTATTTCAGAATTGCCGTGGACCCAGGACTGCACTGTAGCTCTCATGTTTCCCGTTTCTGCACAGGAGTAGCTATGGCTGTCTTCCTATGCCTGTTCAACTATGGTATCTGGGGAATAGAGAGAAAATAATTTGTCTCTTTAACTTCACAGACTTACATATCAAGAGAAGCTACCCAAGGAAACTCATCCACACTTGGACCAGATGTAGACAATAAGATTCTGGACTGTGAGCAGGTGAGATGAGAATTTTGAGCATGTTAGGAGGAGGTGAATGTATTTTGTGGATGGAAAAGATGTGAATAGCTAGAGGATAGGATGTGGATTGTTATGAAAGACTCTAAAATGACTCCAAATTTTCCTTCTTTCCGATAGTCACAACTTGTGTAATCCTCTCCCCTGGAATGTGGGAAGAACTCAACAATGGTTAGCTTGCTTCTAACTAGTAGAATAGATACTTCAGTAACTACATTACCTAAGATTATAAAGTGTCTTGCAGGCAAACTCTTTCTGTTTTGTAGGATTTGATGAATGCAGCTGCTATGTGTTGACCTGGACTAGGGAGAGACCCACATGAGAAGAGCATGAAGGAGGCCTCCCTTCAACAGCCAGCAAGAAAGAGAGATACTCAGGAACTGAAACCACAAAGAAAGGACGTTATCAACTATCACATGTCCTTGGAACTGGAGCCTTGCTCGACTGAGCTTCAAGATAAGACAACAGCCCCAGATAACACCCTCCTTTGTAGCCTTTGGAGACCTGAAATGAAGTACTGATGCAGAGGACTCAGCTAAGATATGCCCCTCCCTGGACCCAGAGAAACCATGAAATTACAGGTATTTTCCAAATCAATAAGTTGGTGGCAATATTTGTACATAGTAATAGGAAAGTAATGCAATAGGTATTCATATTATTTTTTCTAATATTTATTCTTAAAATATTATACATTAAAGAAAACAATATGAATACTACATTTTTTAAGTTTTTTAATTTTTTAAAAATATATAAAATATTTTTTCTAAAGTAAAATCAGAGGATAAGGAAAATGAGAACCTCTTGGTAAATATTTTAAATATTTTAAATATTTTGACTAAAAATTGTTGATATTCTTCAAGCTTTATTATTGTTATATCCATTATAATGATCTGTAACTAATGAGCTTTAAGTATTATAATTGCTTTAGGGTACCATGAACCACACCCATGTAAGACCACAAACTTAATAAATGTGTGTTCTGGCCAGGTGCGGTGGCTCACACCTGTAATCCCAGCACTTTGGGAGGCTGAGGTGGGCAGATCAGGAGGTCAAGAGATCGAGACCATCCTGGCCAACATGGCGAAACCCCGTCTTTACTAAAAATACAAAAAATAGCCGGGCATGGTGGCACATGCCTGTGATCCCAGCTACTTGGGAGGCTGAGGTGGAAGAATCGCTTGAATCCAGGAGGCGGAGGTTGCAGTGAGCCGAGATTGCACCACTGCACTCCAGCCTGGCGATAGAGCAAGACTCCGTCTCAAAATAATAATAATAATAATAATAATAATAATAATAATAATAATAATAAAAAATGTGTTCTGACTCCTCCACTGTTTTCCTATCTCTCTCCTTTTCATGTCTCTCTATTCCCTGAGACACAACGATATTGAAATTAGGCTGGAAATAACCTCTAAGTGTTTAAGTGAAAGGATGAATAGTATGTCTCTCATTTGAAATCAAAAGTTAGAAATGATTAAACTTAGGAAGTCATATCAAAAGCCAAGACAGAGTAAAACCTAGGGCTTTTGCACCAAACAGCCAAGTTGTAAATACAAATAAAAATTTCTTGAAGGAAATTTAAAATGCTACTCCAGTGAAGATATGTGTGATAAGAAAGCTAAACAGCCCTGTTTTTAGTATGGAGAAAGTTTTAGTGATCTGGATAGACAATGAAACCAGCCACAACATGCCCTTAAACCAACGCATAATCCAGATCAAGATCCAAACACTTTTCATTTCTGTGAAGGCGGAGAGGAGTGAGGAAGCTGCAGAAGAAAAGTTGAAAGCTAGCAGAGGTTGGTTCATGAGATTTAAGGAAAAAAGCCTTCTTCAAAACATAAAAGTACAAGGTGAAGCAGCAAGTACTGATGTAGAAGCTGCCACAAGTTATCAAGGAGATACAGCTAAGATCATGGAGGAAGGTGGCAAAGCATAAAATGATTTGCAATGTAGATGAAACAGTTTTCCATTGGAAGAAGACACTATCTAGAATTTTCATGACTAGAGAGGAAAAGTCAATGCCTGGCTTCAGAGCATCAAAGGACAAGCTGACTTTTCTTTTTATTATTATTACACTTTAAGTTCTGGGGTGCATGTGCAGAACCTGCAGGTTTGGTACATAGGTATACATGTGCCACGATGTTTTGCTGCATTGACCCCACCCCTGTCATCTACATTAGGTATTTCTCTAAATGTTAGCCCTCCTCAATTTCCCGACCCACTGCTATCCCTCCGCTAACCCTCCCATCCCCTAATAAGCTCTGGTGTGTGATGTTCCCCTAGCTGTGTTCATGTGTTCTCATTGTTCAACACCTACTTATGAGTGAGAACATGCGGGTTTTGTCTTCTGTTCTGTGTCAGTTTGCTGAGAATGATGGTTTCTAGCTTCATCCATGTCCCTGCAAAGGACATGAACTCATTCTTTTTTATGGCTGCATAGTATTCTATGGTGTACATGTGTCACATTTTCTTTATCCAGTCTATCATTGATGGACATTTGGGTTGGTTACAAGTCTTTGCTATCGTGAAGAGTGCTGCAATAAACATTCATGTGCATGTGTCTTTATAGTTGAATGTTTTATAATCCTTTGGTTATATACCCAGTAATGGGATTCCATATGGATCCATAAGAGAGCCCCCATAGCCAAGACAATCCTAAGTAAAAAACAAAACAAAACAAAACAAAGCTGGAGGCATCACACCATCTGACTTCAAACTGTACTACAAAGCTGACTATTTTTAAGGACTTATACAGCTGGTGACTAAGTTGAAACCACTGTTCTTACCATTCTGAAAATCCTAAGGCTCATGAAAGGCATGCTACTCTGTGTTCTATAAATAAAACAAAAGTCTAGATGGCAGCACATATGTTTATAGCATGGCTTATAGAATAATTTAAGACCACTCTTGAAACCAACTGCTCAGGAAAAAAAAATATTTCAATATATTACGACTCATCGAAAATGCATCTAGTCACCCCAAAAACTCCGATGAAGATGTGCAAGGAGATGAATGCTGTTTTCATGCCTACTAGCACAACATCCATTCTGATGCTCACTGATCAAGGAGTGGTTTTGACTTTCAAGTCTTATTATTTAAGAAACATATTTTGTAAGGCTAAGGTTTCAATGGACAGTGATTCCTCTGGGCAAAGTAAATTGAAAACCTGGAAAGCATTTATCTTGTTAGGTGTCATTAAGAACATGTGTGTTTCATTGGAGAAGTTAGAAATACCAATATTAACAGGAGTTTGGAAGAGGTTGATTCTAAGTTTCAGAGATAACTTTGAAGAATTCAAGATTTCAGTGGAGAAAGTAAATACAGATGTGTTAGAAATAGGAAGAAAGCCAGAATTAGAAGTGAAGCATGAAGTTGTGGCTGAATTGGCACAATCTCACCATAAAACCTGAATGAGGAGTTGCTTCTTATGCACAAGCAAAGAAAGTTATTTGAGATAAAATTTACCCACAGTAAAGGTGCTATGAACATTTTTGAAATGACAACAAAGGATTTTGAATACTCCATAAAGTTAGTTGATAAAGCAGAGACAAGGTTTGAGAGGGTGGACTCCAATTTTGAAATAATTTCTACTGCGGATAAAATGCTATAAAACAACATTGTGTGCTGAGAGAGCTCCTTCATGAAAGAAATAGTAAATTGCTGACGCAAATTTCATTGTTGTCTTACTTTGAGGCATTTCCACAGACACCCCAGTCTTCAGTAACCACCACTCTAATCAGTCAGCAGCCACATCATCAAGCAAGACCACTTACCTGCAAAACAATTATGACTTTCTGAAGCTTAGATAATCACTTGTATTTTTTACAATAAACTATTTTTAATTAACTTATGCACATTGTTTTGTTAGACGCAATGTTATTCCACACTAAATAAACTGAAATATAGTGTAAAAACAAGTTTTATATGTACCAGGAAACCAAAAAAAAAAATTGTGTGACTTGTTTTATTGTGATATTTGCTTTAATGTAGTACTCTGGAACTGGACCTACTATATCTCTGGCGTATGCCTGTGGCATCAAGAATAAAACTGAGAAAAAAGATAGAAGATGGGTGCATGCAAGGTAAAGACAAGTCGATGTAGGATATGAAGTAGAAAAGGGCAGTGGTTTTTCAGACATCGGGATGTCAGATGAAAGTTCACTTGACACTGATCTGAACTGGCATAGTCACTTATTCTGGTTGGCTGGGAGAAAACAGCCATTGATGATAAAGAATCCACTACTGGAAAATTATGGTAGTAATAGCTTTAAAAAATGAAAAATGTGCTTCATCTAGAAAGTGAAGATGTGTAGCTAGAAATATTATTAGGTTACATTATTTCATTAAAAAGGAAGTGTCATCGCCTTTGATATTTTATTCCACCAATATTGAATTATAAATTATTTAATGATTTCCATTTAATATATTTTATCACAAAAACTTTTGGCTGATTTTTGCTGTCTCCCATTTTCATGAATATAAAGCTCAGAATTGTTTTAGCAAAAAATGTTACAGCAAAAATAAATATTGCATAATGCATAAACCATAATGCTATAAAATAGTTTTATTCATGCCCGTGGTTTCTTTTTTAAAAAATAGTTACTCATACTGCCATTTTATGCACTTGCCCCCTTTTATCTTCCTCATGTGAGGTTGCAAGGAACTGGTCTGGCCACTTTGTATTGTTGATGAGGTCACTAACCTTCTCCCCATTGGCCAATTCGGTATTACATGAAAGATTGCATAAGATCAAAAGGTAAACCTATAACCAATAAGCAACAGGAAAGGCTTTTGAACACTGTGGTTACAAATCATGTGCTAACACGCTTATAGATATGTTATGTCCTAGAGAAAGGGCTTTCAGTTGTTCCTGAAAGGCAAGAAAAGACAGGAATTTCAATAGAAGGAATATCACAAAGGGTAAAAGATAAACATTGTTTTAAAAATATCACTCACATTCCAATTTGTGTGATATTTCAGGGGGTTTGTGATAAATTTAAATAATAAAATTCAATTTCTTAATAAATAATCCTGAGTGACTTGTTTTTCCTCCTCTTATTGCTATTTTATGACCTGTATATTCACACTATTACACTTAAATAATATAATACATAGGCTGAAATGGAAAGAATGTTAATTAATGCCTAGTGATTTCAAACGTATAGTTACACAAGAATTTTTGTGTCATGGAAACAACATTACCTTCTCCACGGGAAAGGCAAGAAGTAAATTTGTGGAGCAAAAGAAGATCTTATAAATGTTATGGCCTAAGACGTTTATTTTACAAAGAAAAATGCTAGAGTCCAGAGAATATAAAGGATCTTTATTGAATGGAGAACAATGATAAATTAGATCTCAGTTCAGTGATATTCTTTGGCAATAATATTCTAATCAAAAGCTGATAAATACACTGTTGAAAGTACCAATCTTGCAAGTGTGGAAGATGCAGAATCCCTGCTATAAATTACCAAATGCTACTGCAGTGACAAGAGGGTTAATGTTTCCCTAGAACTTCTATGTTGTGATTGGGTGTTGTTGCTAGTTTTCTGCCTCTAAGGCCCTACCAGGTTTGCATAAAATATTCAATGTCATTTACCACAATTCTTCTCTGCTTCTTTTATTTTTGCGACTAAAATCAATGAACGGTGTAATTATTGTTTTCTTTTTAATTTCTACTGTGAGACAACTATGCCTCCCACTGTAAAGAATAAAAGATATAGATAATGACTCTCTTAGAGTATAAACTCTACTTAAATATATGATACATAAATTACTAGAAATTAAGAATACTGTGTTAAGAGTTCTAAAAAAAAAGGGAAAAGCAAAAAATGATGCTCTAAGAATTTAAAGAAAAGAGAGTATGTTAACATGATTGGTGCTTCTTAAAATTTATGTGGCATTGTATTTCTCTGAAATTTACATGAAGAGTACAAATTTCCATGCTCCATTTACCACTAGAGATCATAATACTTTTATGTGTATTGGGTAGGACTCAGGAATTTACATTTCTATTAAGACTTCAGGTGATTCTGGTGAAGCTGGCACCTTAACTCTAATAAAAACAATAAGGAGTCAGAAAAATTTTAGGAAAAGTATAATTATTAGAAATCATGCTTCTCATTTTTTTTAAGCTTTTCTTTGATGACCTGAATGTCCCATTTGCTTTTGTCTTTTCTAAATGTTGCATGATTTATTTTTCTAGGTATGAGATGATATCATCATAAATAAAGTGAAAAAATGATACTAGATACCTCATGGAAACATAGCAGGGCCTTAGAGACAAGTGTTGCAAAATTAAAGGATAGCTAGAATCCCAAAGAATAGAATCACAACTAGGCAATACCCTATTCATATAATAATAGTCTCATTATCTTTAAATTTCTTTTTGCCTAATTCAGTGCTAGTCCACCTCCCAATTATTGTTTGCATTAGGCCATAGTTGCATTGCTATAAAGATATACCTGAGATTGCATAATTTATAAAGAAAAGAGGTTTAATTTGCTCGCAGTTCTGCAGGCTGTACAGAAAGCATGATGCCTCAGGAAGCTTCCTATCATGATGGAAGATGAAGAAGAGCAGGTGTCTCATGTGGTGAAGCAGGTGCAAGAGAGAGAGTGGGAGGAGGTGCCACACTTTTAAACAACCAGATCAACCAGATCAAATGTGAAGTTACTCATCACCAGGGCATGGCACTAAGCCACTCATGAGGGATATACCTTCTTGATCCAAACACATCAACCAGGCCCCACCTTGAACTCTGGGGATTTCATTTTGACATGACATTTGTTGGGAACATAGTTCTAAACCATATCACCTCTTTTTTGAGGAAGCGGGGGTCTGTCAGTATAGGCCTGGTTATTAAGCAATGAAATCAAATTCCCAAGTCTCAATGGTTTAATTCTGTAGATTCATTCCTCACTCATGCTACAAATCAAGTGCTAATCAAAGGAGAATGCTGATGAATCAATGTGATGGGGCAGCCACTTCGTGAAATGCCAGAGGTAATGAGAAGCAGCAAAACATTGCCTGATTATTAATATTCTGCCTAAACGTTCCCCTCCCTAAAACAAGTAACATGCTACTCTGGCTTCAACTGGGCAGAGATACGGAATTATACCATATTCTCAGATGAAAGAGAGGCAGCATATTGTTAACAACCTGTGACAAAATTATTGCATAGTCTCTTAATTGATCTTTCTGACTCTAAGCTTCTGCTTTAAAATCCATTCTATAACCTATGGACACATTAATCACTTAAAGAAACACTATGACTACTTTATTTCACAAAAAACTTCAAAGCACCTCACTATGTATTGAATATGATACAAAATTATCAGAATTATAGCTGAAACCCTCTACATCATTGCCTCTTACCTGACTCCAATTCAATGTGTAGCACTTACCTTACGTGAAACCTGTAATTCAAGAAATTTGCACTATTGACTATTCCTCAACATGATTATTGTTTGAGGAGTAGTCAATAGTACAAATATCATTTATTGTCAAACAACAGACACAGTTATTAGTAACTGCATTTCCTCGCTTACATTTCTTTGGAACCTGGATTCAGACTTAACTAATATGGATTAAGTAGAGCATGTATTAGATAAATTACATCTATAGTAATTATTTTGTCTTCATGCCCACTCGTCAATCAACTAGCAATTCTTTAATCTCCAGTTTAAATAAATCTTCCTTTAAGAAGCCTTTCCAGATGTTCAAAATCAGCTGCCATTCAATTTGGCCATAGCCTTCAAGGTCTTTGCATAAAATTGAATTTTAATATCATATACTCTGCCTTTTGATATAAATACTTGGCTTGGTTACATATCTAATCTGCAGATGAAAAATACAAAACTTTTCTGGGTTTAGATGGAATTGTTTTTAAGTCCTCTTCCATGTAGCACTATGTAAATAATGGCACTTATTTAAAAAGTGTTTAATTGAATTGTCAAAGTAATTTATATAACAGCATGTGAGTACCAACCAATGAACAATTTCACCTTGGAAATTAGTTTGTGCTTTTTAAATTATTATTTTATGATTTGGGAATTCATTAAAGCATTGTTACAGGGTGATCATTAACATTTTCCCAATATATCAAATGTATAAGCTAGTAAATATAATTCTGAGTAGAAACACACACACAGATGGTGATCAAACGATGTATAATTTTTATTTGTATTTAGATTTCTGAGTTTTTAGTGAGTGATGTAGAACTGAGGGTACCTTTAGCATAATTCTCTCAGGTTTGCTAGGTAAGACTCTCATTTGCAGCCTATTTGAAAAATTCTTCATTTGGGTTTCAAAATAATCATTGACTGTGCTACCAACAAAAGGAAAAAAACAGTATGGTCAGCCACCAGATGTGAAATTATTTCAACTCAGCATCACATTTATTCGTGACATTCAAGTTATCACATAAAGCAAGAATGGCCACAGTGAATTTTATTTTACTGCTTATAAGGAGCTCCTCTATTTTTTGAGGATTATATTTTTCCCTTGGTGTATTTTAAACATGCTTTATCACTTAAAAGGCTTTCTGCAGCTCATTCAAAGCACTTACCATTCTACCCTTTTCAGGCATTTATTATTGAGGTTATCGATGGTAATAGCAGTCAGATTAATGCATAATTCTCACACGTGTGATAGAACAAATAAGATAGACTCAGAATTTGAGGGTCATGCTGTTCTCGAGTTTATAGTATGATTTCCTTTTTTTATTCCTAACGTGTGAGACCTATATTTACAGAAGGAACACTAACTCAGATTTTATTGAATGGAGCAGTTATTCTGTCAAGGCAATTTAGACATCTCAGAATTTACATAAAATGTTACATTCTCTTAAGAAATTGTATGGTAATTTTATAGTATTACCTTAAAAGAAAATGAGTTAATAATGGTTGGTTTTATGTCATATAGGTGTTAATTAATATTCAGAAGCTGTATACTAGTAAAGAATTCCTGTTAACCCAATTCTGTTATCTATAGCAGCATCCAATATAGGTGAGCAATATTCATTACCACACCAAGAACCAATGTGATAGAATCAGAGCTAGAGTTATGCTATAGATGAGATAAAAGAGAGAAAAAGATAATATAAGAGATGTGAAAGATGTTGAGACACCCCCCATCTTTTTCTTTTTCTCATATAAAAGTCTTTCTTCAGCCACATTGAAACTTTCTCTCCCTTATGCCCTGAACATAGTTGCTACACTTCAATAGTCACCAGTCCCAAGCAGGCTTTTCTGATTTGTTTAAACAGGAAGGAAGAAAAAATATATTCAGGTCCTCTCTCGGGTTGGAAATTTGATAGTTCCCTGATGTTCAACCAGGTTATATAAGCAAGTAAGCTGTGTGAGAGAAGAAAACCCACACAAAAAAGAGTAAAGGTATGAAACAAAGTACTGGCAGCGTCTGTGTTGCTGAATCCCATTATCCCCAAGATTCAGCTGTTTTCTTCCTTTCACATAGTTCAATTGCAAACTATTCTGTGGGTTGTGTAAGCCAATTAATTTCCCTTTTGCTCAAGCTACTTATAGTATTTAGCGTCCATTAACTCACAATAAAGAGCTTTTGAAAAAGGTATAAGGTAGTGGGACTGCAGGGAGCTGGATGGGACTAAAAACTAAAGCAATATCACTTGATACGAGCACCAATGCTTAAGAATGAACTAAATATTATGCTTACACCAATCTAATAAAATAAACTGTAATAAGCAATATAATAAAGAGAATAGAGAGTGTGACAGGTTGGATTATTTGTTAGTGATATTCCATCTCTTTGCGTGAACTATATAGATCCCTATCCTACCGCTTTGGCCAAGTGAATGTGCATGGCTATGTTGTGATCAATGATTTCGTGATCAATGACCTGTCCTCTTTTTCTCCTTAGAACCATCATGAGAAGGTTACGATCTGCATGTCTTACTTGTCCACGAACAATTTGAAAACGATGGGAGCCGACCTGAATTCTACTCAAAAGCAGAAGCTGAGCTACTCCAACAACCGTGAAGCTCATTAGAGAGAAAAATAACTATTGATTGTGGTAAGCTACTGAGTTTTGAGATGGTTGGTTACACAGTCCTTATTTTGTCAATAGCTGACTATTAAACATAGTTAATACAATAAAGAAACTAAAAGCAAAAGCAGGCAGTAGTGTGGGTGACAGTCAACAGAAAATGAACCAAAAGAGAGGATGAAAGCCATGGAAAACCAAAAAGAATTGCAAACAAAAAGCCAATGAGGCAAGTTGAAATATAGTGAATGGTAGAAAAAAAGAAAAAAAAAATGTCAGTAAGTAAATCCAGCAGGCTGATAATTATAGGAAGTAGAAAAAGCAGGCAGATTACAATGTACAGAAAAGAATATCTGTGAAATATGTGGTAGAGACAACAAGATTTTATACCTACAGGAAAACATAGGAGTGAGAGAGTTTAATGTTTAGAATAAAAGGTCATGAAGTGAGCTAAAAATACCCTAGAAATATTATACATTAGGTGCACAATTGAAAAACATTGCATAGCACATAATATGTTGGGGAAAGTATTTTATAACTGGTATCAACTAGTTTAATTACAATCACCTAATTTTCTTTCATTCCTTGGAATTCTGACTTTTCAAATTATCTTGAACTCATACCTATAATAAATACCTTGAGAGTTTTTGGAGAACATTCTCTCAAACAAAATAGGCGGAACAATAATAGAATGTGTATACTTTATTGAGAACTCTCAGGATTTTAGCACTGATGATTTAATGATTATGTAAACTTGAGAGTTACAATTTCAAAATTTTATCTTGCAAATTAAATTTTCTCTATTTTCAAGAGAAGCATTTTCCTAGCATAAGAAAGGTGTGTGGGGGGGGGGGTGGGGAAGGAAGGAAAGAAAAACAAAGGAAAAGAAACCAGATCCATACTGGTCAATAGTCAGAGAGTCCGTGTTTCTGTATGAACCCTATGACTTGAAAGTCACTTTTATTTTGATCTATAAGTCCAGGCTTGATTAAAGTCTTGATTTATTAGATTTTTCTCCACAAATAGAATAGAAAAGTAAAGCTAATGGTATTTAGGTCCTCTCTTTTCTGTCTGGGTTTCAAAGGAAATATCCTAAAAAGATATTAAGTGCCTAGTTCTTATGAAATAGTTTTGAGAAAAAGAACTAGTACAAAGCTGCTTCTGTTCTGATGAAAGGGAGTGGTGTATACATGGAGGTGTGGTACGGTAGTGTTTTTTTAGCTCGGCACACAATGGACCACATGTTACAGTCACATGCATGCGGCTCTAACCAACATTTGATTAGTTTGGGTTTTGTAGCTTAAAAAAGAAAGCATCTATGTAGTTGAATCAGAGTGTAGAAAGAGTTAATAGCATTGCATCATCTATCTCAAGAGGATGATCCTTCCACAGTAAGTCCAGAAGAGACTTCCACAGTAAGTCCAGCGAAGTAATTGTCATATATACCTCTTTGTTATCCATGCATCTGCTACCTAAGATAGTCTTAGTGCCAATTATTTAAAGATCTTTGTCAATAGAACCAAGCAGATGGTCTAAAAGAATTTTTCAAACTAATATAAATTATGGTTCAGTATTTAAAGATTTTTTTGTGCATTCACTTTATTTCTAGATTCTTTAAGAAAATAATTATACATTTCAAGCACAGTGTTATTCTATATCAAGGGATTTAATATATTGGCACTATAAATATGATTTTTTCCTGTACTTAATTTGATAATTGTTGCCTTAAAACTTTCCTTAGGAAAGAAAAAAAATCTCAAGAATAAAACTCAAAGAAGAATTAGACTGAAAATTTTAGAATGTCTACTTAATGTCAGATATTTTTCTTCTTATAGATAGAATAAATAAGAACTTTGTTGTTTTCTTAAAGAAAGTGTCATAACCATCACTATTCTTGACATTTTAATTGAATACTTTATGAATATATTGTATATGGTAGTCAGTTTTGCATATAGAAAGCCACCAGTAATTATTAAACTTTATTGCAAAAATTCAAGTATCATCCACCATATTAATATTTAAATTTGTAATGCAAATGAGTTAAAAGAAACTCAAAACGGGTTAATGTAATGGTTAACACTTAGTAGGCACATGATTACTTTATCTGGAGAAAAACTATGCCACCAATTCTTCCTTTTCTTTCTCAGCACACTCAATGTAATCACAATGAGGATGAAAATCTTTATGATGATCCATTTCCACTTACGATTTTCCTAATAACACTTTCTTTTTTAGCTTACTTTATTGTAAGAATACAGTATGTAATACATATGCAACATACGAAATAGGTGTTGACTCTTTATGTTATCAGTAAGGCTTCCTGTCAACAGTAGGCTAGTAGTTAAGTTTTAGAGGAGTCAAAAGCTATACGCGAATTTTAACTCTGCCTCTAACATCTGTATTATCCAAGAGTCAACTGTACTTCTAAGCTAACAAACTAGTCTGCCGCAGTTTCAAGGATGCTGGCAGAAGACACACGACTAGCTGAACAGAAGGGTAAAGGCATTATTACTCACTCACTGCACAGCAAGCAGATAACAGCATGATCTTCATGTTTATGCAGTTTCTCCTTGCTTCTTGTGCCCTACAGGAGCGATATGGATGAGCTTAAGTGGGTGCTGTACAGGCAATAGGTTTGCCTTAGCTGAGGAGCACTACGGTCAGGAAATCCTGGCAGTATGAACTGAATTGCGTCTTTCAAAATTTATATGCTAAAGCCCTAGCAACTAATGTGACTGTATTTGGAAATAAGGCCTTTGAGATGGTGATTAAAATTAAATGAGGCCATAAGGGAGGGGCTATAATCTGATAGGCTTAATGTCCTATGAGGAGAGGAAGAAATACCAAAAATCTTGGTCTCTGCAAGCACAGAGGAAATGCTATGTCAGGACGCAAGAGGGTAGCTGTCTACAAACTAGGAAGAGATACCTCACCAGAAACAGTTTGCTGGCACCTTGCTCATGGACTTCTAGATTTCAGACCATGAGAAAATGAATGTCTGTTGTTTAAACCACCTAAGCTGTGCTATTTTGTTACTGCAGCCTGGGCCGACAAATACACGCAGCCTTTAAAATTTAACAGAATTTTAATTCAGTTAAAGTAATGAATTGCAAACAATACTGCCCCACTGTTGTCCTGTAAGGAGAAACTCTCCTTATGCTAGTCAATAAATAAGCTTGCCCTCTAATCTAAAGGGAGACACATCATATTGTCTATGGATGTTTAGTATGCAACACCCTTGAAGACGTAGTCCAGAGTAGAAGTTGTCAGTGCTCACAAGAGTTGTAGAAAGAGAAGGGACCCATAAAGGGTTGCTTCCGAGGAGATGCAGCTGCTGCATTAGAGGGTTTAGTCAAGAGAGACAGAAGAGAGATTACATGCAAATTTAGTTTTAGAACTTTCAAGAGTTTTAAGACAAATAGGGACCTTCTACATATGTTTCTATCCCCTCTTTGCACTAATCTACCAGAAAAGCAATATTTTGTTGATCACTTATTGAACACATCAATGATTCATTCCCTCACTCATCAGTTCTTATATTCATTCAGTAATAGTTACTGAGGACCTATACAATAGTAAATTTTATTTTATTAGTTAAAACTTAAAAAAGAAATATGACGTGGTATCCATTTATAAGAGCTCACAGTAGAGTGGAAGAGTCAGAAAAGTAAACTGATGATGACCATCAAGTGTAATATGAGATTTAACACAGGAGATAAACAACATGGAAGACCAGACAAAGGTAACAACTGGGATAAAACATAAATTGCTAAATGTGTTATCAGAAGTCTTTTGGGTTCTGAGTGGCAAGTTTAAGAAACGAAAACAAAAGAATATTATTGGCTCAAGTAATTGCCTCAAGCCAGAGGTAGTATGGCCTGAAATACACTTCAATTTAGAGGCTACGGATGGTCTAAGGGTTCTGTATCTTCACATTTCTTTGCCTAATAATTTTTCAGGGATTGTTTTTATTCTAGAGATAAATTCATTTGAACAAGAGAAATGGACACTAGCAGCTTCAGACACACCTGATTTGTGAACCAAAGCACTATATCTATTAATATCCAAAGAAAGACACCTGTGAAAGTGAAAAGGGGTGCTATTAATAACTATGCCAAGAAAAGATGCATAAACCAGAGCATTCCTAGGAAATCTGGAATGTATGTTTATCCTATACAAAGCCCACTATCCTCAAGGAAGAGAAACACTTTCTGTCTCCTCATCCTCTTATTAAGCTTTTTGGAAGCTGGTAATGCACTAGTGTGTCTATCCTGGAAGCAATGACTGTGACAAAGAGAACGGAGTCCTGGGATTGCATCACCTGTTTCCTTCCCTCTCTTTTTCTAAGGCTATGCTTCTCATGGAGCATCTGACCTCCTCTCGGTTCAGAGGAACCCATTTACACCTTACTTTTTTGTTTGGTAAAACCTGTTCCTGGATCTATCTTAGAAGGACTGTGGTAGATTCTTATACTTACAGTACAGCAGTGATGATACCTACCTCCACATGGAAGAACATAGTAAGTATTATGAAAAACTTCCTCCTTACAAGTAAAGAAGAGACAGAGTGAAAGGAATAAAGGTATCAGATCATTCCATTCTATCACACAAGCACATGCATGCATGCATACACACACACACGTGCACATACACATTTTTATGGTCTCTTGGGCCTAAACGTGGATTAAATATACTAACTAAAATTGAGCTTAGAGATATTACCATTTTGTTAAAGATAAGTAAGAGTTGTGATCATACCCAGTCTAAGAAGGAAAAATTCATGCCAGCAAAACTGGAGATCAAGGCTGCCTATGACGTTCTGTTTATTTTAGGAGTCTGTTGTTACTAGAGAATATATATTGATACTGTGACAGATTTACTTTCAAGGTATTTGGAAAGGTGTCTGTTGATGGGAATAGATCTGGTATAAATCTAAATCTAAACAAAACAAATATAAAGGCAATAGAGGACTGAATTTTGAAACTCCTTCAAAAAACATATAGCTGGCTAGATGTGGTGGCTCACACTTGTAATCCCAGCACTTTGGGAGGTGGAGGCGGGTGGATCACAGGGTCAGGAGATCCAGACCATCCTGGCCAACATGGTGAAATCCCATCTCTATTATAAATAGAAAAATTAGCTGGGTGTGGTGGCATGTGCCTGTAATCCCAGCTACTTGGGTGGCTGAGGCACGAGAATTGCTTGAACCCAGGAGGTGAAGATTGCGGTGAGCTGAGATCACACAGAGCAAGACTCCATCTCAAAACAAACAAACAAATAAACAACAACAACAACAAAAAAGACAGGTATGATGATGATGAGCCCATGTGGTCCCAGCTAGTCAGGAAGCTGAGGTGGGAGGATTGCCTGAGCCCACAAGGTGGAGTTTGCAGTGAGCTGGGAGCTGAGATCGTGCCACTTCACTCCAGCCTGGGTGACATAGAAAGTCCCTCTTTCAAAACAAAACAAAACAAAAATTAAAAAGAAAATGAAAAGAGAAAAGAAAACTGTATTTTAAATTAAAAGTAGCAAAATAAAAACAAGTTTTGAAGCATAATGGCAGCACAGATATGTATTTATGAATGTTTTATCTTAAAGAAAATAATCATAATCCAGCAAACACACATTTATAAGAGAAAATATCTCAAACTAAAACATACTTTCATCAGGTGTAAGATTTGGGGAGGATGTGATTCTGGTGATTATATCTGAAGTATCTTGCTCCTGACTCTCCACCAACACAAATCCCTCTTAGGAACCTCAGTTTACTAATCCATAAAACTACCATGGTCATCTAAATGATCTCCAGGATCACTATTGCATCACTGCACTTTTGTCGTGTTTACTCATTGAGAACCCTTAGATATTGCAGACCTCAGCAGGACTGGGCAAGGGTAAGTCTTCAGAAGTACTTACTTCAGGCATAAAACACTGCACTGCCAAAAAGCACAATGATATGATTAGCTGTGTCCCCTCCCAAATCTCATCTTGAATTGCACTTTCCATAATTTGCTGCATGTTGTGCCAGGGACCCAGTGAGAGGTAGTTGAATCATTGGGGTGCTTTCCTCATGCTATTCTCATAATAGTGAGTGAGTTCTCACAGAATCTGCTGCCTTTTGTTTGTTTGTTTTTGAGATGGAGTCCTGCTCTTGCCACCCAGACTGAAGTGCAATGACGTGACCTCCTGGGTTCAAGCTATCCTTTTGCCCCAGCCTCCCACGCAGCTGGGATTACAGGTGCCCACCACTACACCTGACTAATTTTTTCTTGTATTTTTATTAGAGATGAGGTTTTACCATTTTGGTCAGGCTGGTCTCAAACTCTCGAAGATGGTGCTTTTATAAAAGACATTTTCCTTGCTTCTCACGTCTCCTTTTTGCTGTCATGTACAGAAGGGCATGCTTGCTTTCCCTTATGCCGTATTGTAAGTTTCCTGAGGTCTCCCCAGCCCTGCAAAATTGTGAGCCAGTTAAATCTCTTTCCTTTTTAAATTGTCTAGTCTCAGTTATGTCTTCATTAACAGCCTGAGAACACACTAATACACCCAATAATAAAAATAAATACTATTTTCAGGTAATATTTTTAAAATTGAAGTTAATGCAGCAAAATCACCCCACAAGGAACAGAATATGAAACTTTTAAATGAAGACAGGAACTTACCCTGTAGTTGTACAATCCTGTCTCACAAGCCTCACCCTAAACTCAGCCTGGCCCTGAGTCCTTTTCCATGTGATATTGAACAAGTCATTTAATTTCTTCAAGCTTCAGTTGCCTCACTGTAAAATGAAGATTAATAATAGTACTTTTTAAAAAACTCCATTGTATGGTTGAAGGAAATAAACATGATGATGCTTTCAAAGTCCTTCTCATAACAACCAGGACACAGAGAGTGCTAGATAAATGTTAGTTATTACAATTATTAATTCAAGCATAACATTTATTGCAGATTTTAGAATTCAACAATATTTTAAATAAAATATCTCTGAAGCAGCAGGCACCTAATTAGGCACTGGAGCTATAGTTTCTGCCCTCACAGAATTCAAAGTCAGATATCATTTAAATATTTATAAATATTAATTTAAAAGCTGTAATTCCTCTGTAAATCTACAAAATGTGATGCTTAGTTATTTGCTAACATTTAACGTTGAAGAAAATACTTTAATAATTATTTATGATACTTAGAAGTTGATTATTTATTGCTTTCACTTGAGCTCTGTGTCAAAACATTTTAAAAAGTAATACAATTGGCATGTGCTAACTTTATCAATACGACTTAATTACTCCACATAATTCAAAATACTAAATTATTTACAATATTTTATACATTAATGACTCAAAATGTCATCTACTCACATGTTTGGTTTATAGACCAATAACTATGTGATTCGCTCTGAGTTTCGCTCTTGTTACCCAGGCTAGAGTGCAATGGCGCAATGGCGCGATCTCGGCTCACCGCAACCTCTGCCTCCTGGGTTCAGGCAATTCTCCTGCCTCAGCCTCCTGAGTAGCTTGGATTACAGGCATATGCCACCATGCCCAGCTACTTTTTTGTATTTTTAGTAGAGACGGGGTTTCACCATGTTGACCAGGATGGTCTCGATCTCTTGACCTTGTGATCCACCCACCTCGGCCTCCCAAAGTGCTGGGATTACAGACTTGAGCCACCGCACCTGGCGTCCCTGATCTTTTCTAAATGTTCTCTATCCTGAATACCAAAAGTTCTTATTTCAGATTTCCTACAAACTACTCTCAGGCTAAAAACAAAACTTTGTACTTTCCTGGCTAAAATGGTTTAATGAATACCTGGTACAAAAATAAATTCTAACTATTTAGTATTCAAATTTTTTTTTTATTTGACGAACTCCCATTTTTCAGACTTATCTTTTTTTCTTCCTCTATTTTTAACTGAGATAGAATTCATACCCAATAAAATTCACAACTTTAAAATGTATAATGTAGTGGTTTCTAATATATTCACAGAGTTGTAAAAGCATCATTTTTATCTAATTCAAGAATATGTTATGATCTTCAAAAGGAAAAAGAAACCCAAAAGTCATCAACAGACACTCAAAACTCCTCCCTCTCTCTCCCAGCCTCTGGCAACTCTAGGTAGTCCCTGGATTACAACGGCTCCATGTACAATTTTTCAACTTTATAGTGATGTGAAAGGAATATACATTCAGTGGAAACAAAACTTCAAGTATCCATACACCCATTTTATTTTTCACTTTCAGTATAGTATTCTATAAATTACATTAGATATTAAACATTATTATAAAAATCACATTTGTGTTATATGATTTTTCCCAACTAGTAGGCTAATGTAAGAATTCTGAGAATGTTTAAAGTAGGTCTGGCAAAGTATGACATTCATTAGATAAGACATATTAAATGCATTTTTGACTTTAAATATTTTCAACCTACAGTGTGTTTATCATGACATAACACCACTGTAAGTCAAGGAGCAACTGTATTATTCTGCTTTTATCTCTATATACATACATTATCTCCACATTTTATATGAAAAGAATAACACAGTGTGTACCTTCTTGTGTCTGGTTTCTTTCCTGTACAAAGTTGTTTTCAAGGTTCACCCATATGGTGTCATGTACCAATACTAAATAACTTTATATAACAATAGTATTTCATTGTATCCGTATATCACATACTGTTCTATCATTTATCAGCTAATGAAAATTTGGATTGTATTTACTTTTTGGCTGTTATAACACTGCTTGTATATGAACATTCATATACAAGTTTTTGTTTACCCATATGTTTTCAGTTCTCTTCAGGATACGGCCAGAGTTGCAACTGCTGTTCAATTTTTTGTGGAACAGACAAACTTTTTCACTGTAACTGCACAATTTAATATTTTCATCAGCAAAGTATGAGGTTTCCAGTTTCTCTACATCTTCACCAACGCTTGTTCTCTTCTACTACTATGTTTGTTTTTTAATTATAGTTGTTTAATCAGGTAGAAAATGATATCTCAATGTACTTTTACTTTGCATTTCCTAAAAACAAATGATGTTTAGTAGCTTTTCATGTGCTTATGTATGTTTGTATATCTATCTTGCAGAACTGTTTGTTCTAACACTTGGCCCATTTCCCACTTTTATTATTATTATTACTATTACTATTATTATTATTATTATTATTTTGAGATGGAGTTTCGCTTGTTACCCAGGCTGGAGTGCAATGGCGTGATCTCAGCTCACAGCAACCTCCGCCTCCCGGCTTCAGGCAATTCTCCTGCCTCAGCCTCCTGAGTAGCTGGGATTACAGGCATGCGCCACCATGCCCAGCTAATTTTTTTGGATTTTTTAGTAGAGACGGGGTTTCACCATGATGACCAGGATGGTCTCGATCTCTTGACCTTGTGATCCACCTGCCTTGGCCTCCCAAAGTGCTGTGATTACAGGCTTGAGCCACCGCGCCCGGCCTATTATTTTTTTTAATTTTTGAGTTTCAGGAGTTCATTATATATTGCAGTTACTATACTCTTGCCAGATATGACATTTACAAATATTTCTCCCATTCTGTGGAGAACATCTTTTCACATTTTTGATAGCATCTTTGACAAATCAAATGGTTTTAATTTTACTAAGTTTTAATTTATCAATTTATTCTTTGGTTGCTTATCTTTTTTAAATTAAGCAGGATGCCCTTAGTGCCTGTGGCTGTCTCTGTGCCTTGAGTTTATATGTTAAAAAACCCTACAACCTAATTTAATACATAAACAGACCTGGATACACACACACATACACACACACACAGGTTCACACACACATACATACACACACACAGGTACATTCTCTGGAGATATACTCTGGATATATATATATATATATGTGTGTGTGTGTATATGTGTGTGTGTGTGTGTGTGTGTGTGTATTTTCATCAGCAATGTATGAGGTTTATACTATAATATATAACATACTATATTATAATATACATTATATGTGTATACACACACACACACAAACACATATACCTGGATATATATATATATATATATATATATATATATAAACACACACACATATATATATATTATAAACATATATTACATATTATATATCATAATATATAATATAAAATATATGCACATGTTTATATTATAGTATAAAATATGTTTATAATATATATTATATTTCATTATTATAATATATATTTATTATATATGTATTCCTTTATCCCCCGAATATGCAGATCCTTTTCTATAGAACATTTATTTGTAATTCAATGTCCTATTTCTAAATAAATACTATTTTCTTTTAGAGTTACTCCTTCTGGTTATTTAGGTTGACACACTCGATGAGCAATAAAAGATGTGCAATATTCTAGGCAACAATTCGATTTAAAATCAAGTTAGCTGCAAAAGAAAGATACAGAGGGGAGTAACAAGCAAAGAAACGAGGTCAAGTTCTGGGAATTTATTTACAGTAGAGGATAAAGGTATACAGCATCACTGGTTCTAACAAAGATGATTTGAATAATGGGAGAGAGACAGAGTATAGCATTAAACCTGAACATTGATAACCAAAGTATTTTTTTAAAGGTAAGGACAATAAAGCAATAAAAGCCCTTCTAAGATGATAGTTTCTCTTGGACTGAAGCAGAGCCAAGTGGAAAAATGTGCAATGCTGACTAAGCATTAGGTAAATGTATTGAGATGAAGTCACTGTTTAAAAGAGAAACAGCTGAAAAAGAACAGAGATAGGAACTAAAAACCTGAAATCCAGATTTTACTGTGACAGGAACTTCTCTCTCAGTTATGGTTATAATACTTTTTAGCTTTTACTCTGCGTTTTGACTATCCTTTAACATTTTAAACTTCATCTGCATCATGTCTATATCACCCTCACATTGAAATGTACTAAAGCCATGTACTAAAGCCATGTATTAGTGCATTTCTATTGTTTATAAGTAAAACCAACCTCCATATCATGACAGTATTCTGACCTAGCTCATTTCTGCTTTCCTATTTTTTCTACAATCTGCCTTTTAGTGACTCAGTATTGATTACATCCTTAACAGAAGGCAGTGACTCTGTCTTCTTCATTTCTGCATACCCATATCCCCTTTCACCGCACTGGATGTAGTGGTGGTGGTCAAGAGTTGTTTATCGATACAACATTCAGTAACAATGTATCAATTCAACGTGGGCAGGTTTGAGCAGATATTTATCCCAGGATAGAACAAGAGCATTAGGGCATACCATTACCCTAAACAGAAAATAATTAAATGTAGCAATAAATTATGAGCTTCTAAGGAAAAAAAAAAAAACAGTGTTATAGTATACTCCTGTCCAAAGAATGATCCTCTTTTATTGAGGAAAATTATTCTTTATCCCCACCTAGTAATTCAGACCATGCAAATGAATACTGGCAATTAATGGGCAACAGATGTTGCAGCCAGATGGTCCTTAACTTGAAAGTAGTTAACTTGTACTCAGGTGGTTATATGTCTTTAAAAGTGTTCTGTAGTATGTCCCTTTTTTGTTATACTCATTAATTAATGCACAGTTAAATATTTTATGCTATTGATTTAATTAAGGTAGTTTTAATGAAAAGTAAGATAAATGATTGGATTTCTTATGTCCTTCTGTAACTCAGACAATTTGGTCCAAGTCTTCAAACATTAAGTTCTGTTGTTCACCTTGTAAGACCAAATTTATAAAGAGCAAATATTAATTACCAAATATCTTTACAAAATATTTAATACATTCTCTGATCCAGAAAACAGAACCAAAAACTTAAATTTTGAAATGGACAGGTAAACTTGGAAATGAAAGCTTTATGGTTATTACATAAAAAGAGAGATTGCAGTGATAGGAAGAATGAAAGCTACACCATAAACCCTCTGAGGTTACTTTTCCCATAAGACACACATTGAAGAAATACTGCAAGAGCACCCTGAAGCACTATTTTAACAATCGTAACATTATCAGAAGAAAGAAAGAATAGCAGGCCAGAAAGATATTACAATTAAATATGATTTCTCATTTTGAAGAAAACAACAGGTTGAATAAAAGATGAGGTAAGTAGCTCTGCTGGCTACAGCCACTGACTCTTTGAAATAACTGTCACTCACATATTGGTGAGATAATCATAAACATGGGAAGTAACACCTCAAACAATGTAACCTGGCAGGGCATGGTGACTCACACCTATAATTCCAGCAGCTTGGGGAGGTGAGATGTGAGGATCACTCAAGGCAAGGTGTTTGAGACTAGCCAGGGTAACATAGTGAGACTCCATCTTTGTGAAAATAAATAAATAAATAAATAAGAAAAAGCCGGACACGGTTAAATACAGAAAAAAAAAAAAAAAAAAAAAAGCCAGCTGTGATGGCACATGCCTGTAATCCCAGCTACTTGGGAGGCTGAATCCCATGGGGGAGAATCACTTGAGAATAGGAGTTTGAGGCTGCAGTGAGCTGTAAGTGTGGCACTGCACTTCAGCCTGGGTGACAGCAAGATTCTGACTCTAAGCAAAAATAAATAAATAAAAAAAAACACACCTTTGAATACAAAAAACAACATTTCATTGGTTTATTAATCTATAAAGTAATCTAAGTGAAGGTTTATAAAATTTTGTCCTTCAAATACATTGTTTTATTATCATTTCAAAAAAATATAAATTTAAGTCAATGCTTTCCAAAAGATAGCAGGCATATTTAATTTTTAATTACTTTATTTGGCACAGGATCTGACCTTTTCTCTGGCAAAATATAAATAATAGCACAACAGTTTGGTGGAAGAGCAGTGGCCTTCAAATTAAGTTCCCAGAAAAGAGTCTACAGCTATCTTTATCAAGTCTGCAGGTATCTTTATGTCAATTTTATAAATGAAGAAAAGTATTTCACTGTCCTTTCCTGAAAAGTAAAGGAAAAAAAAAAAACTGCGAATGAGTGAGTGGGAATAAGACGCTTCTTCAATTTCTCAGTCTTGGAAATAGTCTTTTATTATTATTATTATTATTATTATTATTATACTTCAAGTTCTGAGAGTACATGTGCAGAATGTGCAGGTTTGTTACATAGGTATACACATGCCATGGTGGTCTGCTGCACCCATCAATCCGTCAACCGATTATCTGTATTAGGTATTTATCCTAATGCTGTCCCTTCCCTACCCCCGCACACCCCTCCTGGACCCAGAGTGTGACGTTCCCTTCCCTGTGTTTATGTATTCTCATTCCTTAACTCCCACATACGAGTGAGAACATGCAGTGTGTGGTTTTCTGTTCTTGTGTTAGTTTGCTGAGAATGATGATTTATAGCTTCTTCCATGTCCCTGCAAAGGACATGAACTCATTGTTCTCATTGCTTAACTCCCACATATGAGTGAGAACATGCAGTGTGTGGTTTTCTGTTCTTGTGTTAGTTTGCTGAGAATGATGGTTTATAGCTTCTTCCATGTCCCTGCAAAGCACATGAACTCTTTGTATTTTATGGCTGCATAGTGTTCCATGATGTATGTATGCCACATTTTCAAATTGTTTTACATCAATCGTGTTTTCACATTCCATTGCATAAGAAGAGATATTCTGCATACTCTACCATTTTCATTTACCAGTCCTAATCAACTGTACTTGCCACGATCACAAACAAGCTCTTTACTACGAAATTAGACTTATCCATTTTGTTTTTTTCACAATCTATTCCTTACTTTTTTATTTTTATTTTTAATGACATCTTTCTAATGTTTTTCTGGCATGTTGTACTCAGGATTTTTTCTTTTTCTTTTCTTTTTTTTTTTTTTTTTTTTTTTTTTTTGCCCCTAACTGCTTCTTACCGGGTGGGTTGCTTATATTGTTGTCAAGATAGGCTTCATTGAAACTGACCTCATGATTCAATTATTTCTCACTGGGTTCCTCCCACAACATGTGAGAATAATGGGAGGTAGTATTCAAAATGAGATTTGTGTTAGGACTCAGCCAAACCATATCAATAGCTTATTAAACAATTTGCAGTACCACAAAACTTCATCATCACCATGTATTTTATCAACTTTATTTTACTGGGTGAAAATTTTATATGGTATGATATTGCAAATGAATTTTATTATTATGTTACTTTAAGAATAGGAAAATTATAAAGAAAGATGCAGGTGTTACTGTTACAATGCCTCAGGAGTTACAAGTCTACAGATAAGGAAGAGGACGTGAGGCTCAAACACTGAGGATGTCTGACAATAGCTATCTATTTCCATAAAAGATTAAGTCAGCTGACGTACACACATTACTTGAGGTAAACACCGGTGGATTTAAAACCAAGTGGACGTGTTTTACATAATAAATATATTCAGTATTTTTCCAAAGTATGTTTTCATAGTCATATAGCAATCTGAAAACCATTGCTTTTTTCTCTCAAATAATGCACCCTTTGTTAAGGAATAATTGCAAAGACATCTTAATACATTTCAAAATTCAGGTCCCTGAGCACAGAATATAAACTTACCACTACATTGTGTTAAGAAAGATTATCAATGACATTTTATAATGATATTCTCAATAGACAATTGTGAAAATCAATCACAAAAAAGGAAATGTAAAACTTATCTTGTATAACTTAAGAATTAATCACTTGTGGTTGAACTAACTGGCATAGAGTTATAACTTACAACCAGAACAAATGGCTCTATTCCACTTTCAGAGCAGCGGTGTGATACTAGGGCAAAATCACAGCCGGCAATTAATTGAGATTTCATGGAATTGAGAAGATTTGCTTTTACAGATTTAAAATCCAGTAAAAGAAACACATTTTTAATACTACCAAGTATTTTATTGAATAAGAGTTGTTTATAAAAAGGCAAGCCTATAGGGGCATATATGTGTAATATATTTTTTTATTTAAAGGAAATGGGATTTCCCTGGTTAAAAACAGCAAAACAAAACAAACAAAAACAACTAGTTAGAATTGTATAGTAACCTAGATAGTCGACGTAGCTTGAATCATTTAAATTGCTTTGTTATTGCATTGAGTATGATATTTTCAGACTGTATTTTGCAAATAACATTGGGTAAGTGAATGTAAGCAAATAAAGCAGTATTCTTAAATTTTAAAGTTTCAAAATCAAATTTGTGACAGAAAATGCCCATTCATTAAAGTTGTAACTTTTGGTGTAAAGCCATCAAAACCAGAAATATATGGTACATATTATGTTCTTGTAGAATTATTTTTGTTTTTCAATGAATTAGTGTTTTATCTTTTTAGTGTCTCTGTCAAAACTTAGTAAATATTAGGTGTATGGATAAATGAATGAATAGATGGATAAAAGACAAACTGCCTTATAGAATTTAGATATTTTGAGAACAATGTTTTATCTGCATCTCAAATATTCAGGTCTCCCAATATTGTCATCTTTTATAGTGGCCATTAGTTAGTACTTTTACTGAAATGTTAATTTATCTTTTGAAATGACACTGAATCTCACTTTAAAAAGTTATTGTTATAACTATTTCCCAGTCCTCCTTTAAGGTTCTTCAATGTATTCTAACATCAGGTTCTGTAAAATTGTTCCCTTTGTCTTTTCATATGCATTTTATCAGGGTATCTCCACAGATTACAGGCATATTAAAATATATTTAGGTTATTTTATTACATTACTGAGAAACTACCCTTTTTAATGAGCAATGTCCAAAAATGTTTAATATAAAGTATGCCTCTGGTATTTAATTTTTGAATGAATAAATAAATGAATAAAGACAAATACTTTTTTTTCCAGTTAAAATACGGACACTGCATTAACCTTCTCAACTAAAATCCTTTAATTAGAAGCAAGACCAGAAACGGCACAACCCAAACCAGCCTACAATATGACTTACATATGTTAGAACGGAAAGAGTTCTTAATTAGCATTTAAATCAATCTCTTCATTTTACAGATGAGGAAACTGAGCCCCACATTTACTAAGTTATCAGTTCCAACTCATAGAACTTGACACAATAAGGATTATAATTGATTTCCTCTCACTTCCGTGCTTCTTCCATCCAATCATGTGAACTCTTACTCAGATTGTGAAATCAAATCTGATTGCTGGCTGTGCTGCCTCCTTGTCCGTCTCTAGAAATTAGGATTGCAATGAATATGTTTACGCACCTAGGAAAGACACACAAAGAATACCACTGAATAAGCAGCCACTAAGTAGATTTCTAGTATAACTCATCAGCCCTTTTGGTAAAGACATTGTTTTCTGAGTGACAATTGATGAGGAGATAAATTTTAGGAGAAATGGAAAATGTGATAGGCCAGGGACATAACTAATCTAAACCAAAACAGAGGAAGCAAGCTAAACCTTATACCTATTGGATGCAGCAAACAGAATAATATTTTAAACAACTGGGAAATTGAAAAAAAAAAAGGATAAATATCTTACTTTTGATTTCAGAGCTTTGTGTAAAAGTAAAGTTGAAAAGAGGGATCATTAGACAAAAACAAGTTCTTGTTCACTGGTTGAAATCTGCTAATTGAGGATTTAAATTATGAGGTTTAGGGAAAAGGTGGTAAGTGAAAGAAAGACATTAGAATCCACGTTATAAAGCAGAGCTAATGTTCATTGTTCATGTTTAGTAATGGTAATAAATTGGGGCAACAAAGAACAGCATGAGACAAATCTCACTCATTGCCTGTTTTTGTAAACAAAAAGTTTGATTGAAAAATAGACACACCCATTCATTCACTATGTCTACAGCTGCTTCATATACCGGCAGAACTGAATCATTGCAATACAAACTATATGGCTCTCAAAGCCTAAAATATTTGCCAATGGAATGTTTACAGGAAAAGTTTTCCAATCTCTGAACTAAATAATGCTTCATATTCTTTCCCTAATTTAATTTTTTCAAGTTCTCAAAATGATAAAGTATTCACTACTATATCCCCCATAGGTAGAGGAGTATCTGGCACTTAATAAGTATTCAATAAATAGTAGGCATGAGGAAATGAATTGAGTTGCTGCTATTATTTTCAGCATTTTCAGGTGGACTACGGGGAGGAATGACCTCATGGCAGCAAATTTTGGATTCGTTTTTCTTCTCATTCGTTCTCAGGTATTTATGCCTTTGATTACTCAATATGATATTCTTCACTTTTCTCTCTCTAATTATCCTTATCTTTCCCTTATTTGTGCTTTTTCTCTTTTATACTTCTTCCTTAAAAGAGAATAATACATGTTTGATAAATAAGTCATATTAGTTCAAGTAATTTTTTTATTTTTAATATTTATGTTAAAAACATAAATCAAGCCTATTTTTATGTTTTCCAAAACCTAAACATGTATTAACTGATATATAACATCTATGATTTTTTCCCTTTTTAATAAGGGTCATAGATCATAAAAGAAGAAAACACATCTGATTTATAATATTCTGTGGAAATTCTGATATTTTATTGTTTTAACTCTCTGCCATTTACAACAAACCTGGAGGCTTACATTCTCTAAAGTTTTCTCTCAAAACAGATCAAAATGCAGATATTTATTGTATTGCTAGATGATGTTTTGTATCTTGAGGTTTCACCTATGATAAGAAAAGTGAATGTTAAGTATATATTAAAATAAATAATTGTCACATATGCAATAATATTATGAAAAATTTCCTATAGATTATTACAAAACAACTTTAAAAATGGCATTAATTATTTTTCCAAAGACAGAGAACAAATTGAGTTACATTATGAGGTCTCAAGCAATATTAATAAGTTTATTCATGTTTGTGTTTATATAAACATGAAGAGAACAACACATTTTATTTGCAAAATACATTTTAGAAAAAGTAATTAAAATACTATAGACTTTCAATGCTAAGTTGATGATTTTCAGGTAAAGGTTAAGAAACTTTATTGCTTTGTTTTGCTATTTTAGTACAGTCCACTGTTTTCTGTATTTGTGCTAGTTACAGTGGCTCATAACAACATACAACACATATGTATCATTTACTATAAAACATTCAAAGAGCAGATTCTAGTGATTTAGCAGAAAACAAAATAGAACAGTTAATTTTCATGAACTTAGACTGCTGAAGACATTTGACTTAGAGTCAAGCATGAGATGCTTGTCTTTGCCAACAGCTCTCTGCATTTCATGTCCTCACAACAATGTGTCTCTTCTATCTTGCCCTATGGTAGCCATTCCAAAATCCCAGAAAAACTTATACATTTCCTAAGATAAAACTTCAAGCATTACTTTCCTTTCTTATTTCCATTCTATTTTGCTAAAGAACGAATAGGAAATAACACATGAATTTTCCTAGTAAAGAATGAAAATGTGAGAACCAATGAGAAATGATAGCAAAACACACACAGAATCAGTATACACTACACACTGAAATCGTCAAAGTGTATTGACTGGCATTTCTCTACTACATTATTTATTATTATACCATTTCATATTTAACTTTATATTGACTTGAATTGTTCTGTATTTACAATTATGTCCTTTCAATCTGAGCACAAGTTTCTGAAAAATAGGATTTAAATTTTGTACCTCCTTTGTGTTTTCTATTGGTGCCTCATACATTAATAGAGTAGTCAATTTATTATCGCTAAATATTTACTGACTGCCTCTTATGCATAAAGCCTTATGAGGTTATTAACATATCAATCCTAAGATTTATAATCAAATTGTACAGTCAGCTAATCATACAGAAGACTATTAAGGTTAAAAAAAAAAAAAAGAAAGCAAGCTATAAGGTCTCTTGAAAGGTAAAGATAAAGCATTTCTAAAGGTATACAGGTGATAAGAAAAAGTACATTAAGATACTTAAAAATAAGAGTGTGGTAATGATTCAAAGGTGATCTGGTTCACGTTTTTCATTTTACAGATGAGGAAACTAAATTAAATATGGTGTAATATTAGCACAATTTGCACAGCCAAAAATGGTAATGCACTGCATTATATTGGGGTTTACTGAAACATCACTGTAACAATGTTCTAGTAATCTATCAATGTGTAATAACCACCCACACCCAAATTAGTGTCAGGAAACAACAATCATTGCATTATGATCATGGATTTTGTAAGTCAGACTACAAGAAGGTACAGTAGGTACAGTTTGTTTCTGTTCTACATCTGGAAACATTGTTGGAAAGATTTGAATGCTGGAGTGACTTAAGGAGCTGAATGGTGGAATCACCTAAAGGTTTCTTTACACAAGTGAGCAACAAGGGTGAAGACATGATTGTTGGTTTCCATTTGGCTTGTACATCTTCATAGCACAGCAGACTTGAGGTAATTGAAATTCCTTAAGTAGCTCAGGGCACCAAGAGTGAATGTGCCATTGAATAATGTATAATATTGGGTGATCTTACCTTGGAAGTCACATAGCATCACTCCTACCATACTCTATGGCTGAGACAGTCACAAGCTACCTAAATTCAAAGGAAAGAATACTCAACAGGGGAAGTACCAAAATCCATATTTTAAAGACAGCACAATTTATTTTTTCTTTCCTGGACTGACCTTTACAGAAAACATTTTTTCCTCATTATTTTAATCTGAGTGTTCTGATAGTGGCAGAGAGTCTCTGTAGAATTGTTGCTTGCCTGCTCTAGTTAAAAGAATTATTTAAAAAATTGTTCATCACATAGAATCTTTTTCTACCGAATTTAACTTAAAAATTACTCTATAACTAATAGAAGTACAAATACCCTAATGTGGTTTTCCTAAAAAATAGAATTAAATGTCTCACCTTCTTTCATCTTCCCCTCTTCCAATACATTAAATAAATAAACAGAGCTCAAGAGTAGCTCAGAAAGATTATACATTTAATTAATGTGCAATGGGAAGTTATCTACATTGAAGATGTATGATATGGCACTATATCATTTATTGTTTCACTATATAAAAAGGCAGCTTTATTAAGAAAGAGCATATGTAAGTATAGGATCATAGTATTAGGGGAAAAAAAAAACTGTTTGCCTTCTCTTACACCACTCAACATAGAACCGTCTGACATCAGATAGTTTAGAGGGTTTTTCTATACACCTAACAATTCTTCAGTGGACACAAACTGAGTGTCTTACAATTTAACTCAATTCTGACACTCTCTACCTGGAGATAGCAACAGATCCCACAGGTTAAAAACCAGCTCAAAATTCAGGTGTCAATTGCAAGCCCTAGGTTGTTCATCTACCTAATCAGCTATAAATCAGCATTCCTATGACCCTTTCCTCAGGTTTGATGATTCTGCTAGAGCAACTCACAGATCTCAGGAAAATACTTAGATTTACCAGTTTATTATATTAATAAAGGATACATATGAACATCCATATGAAGAAATACATAGGCTAAAGTAAATAGGAATAGGCATGGATATTCCATGACCTCTTTAGGTGTTCCATTCTTCTAGCACCTCCACCTGTTTGGCACCCAAGAAGCTCTCTGAAGACTGTAGTTCAAGCATTTTTTATGGAGGGTTCATCATGCAGTCATGGTCAATTGCTAATGCAGTCTCCAATCCCATTCCCCTTCCTACAGGTTGAGGAGTGAGGATGAATGAAACTTGTAAGCCTTTAATTATGGCCAGGTCTTTCTAGTGACCAGTCCCATCCAGAAACCCTTCAGGGGTCATTAGAACAAAAGACATTCCTATCATCCAGGAAATTTCAAGAAATTCATAGCCTGCATCAGAACCTGGAGTCAAAGATCAAATATTTGAATAAAAGATGCCTCTAGCACCATGATAATCAAGAAATTATAGGCGTTTTCATGTTTTCACTCATAGGTGGGTGTTGAACAATAACACATGGACACAGGGAGGGGAGCATCACACACTGGGGTCTGTTCGGGAGCACTAGAGGAGGGAAAGTGGTGGGTAGGGAGATTGGGGAAGGATAACATGGGGAGAAATGCCAGATATAGGTGACCGAGGGATGGAGTCAGAAAACCACACTGCCATGTATGTACCTATGCAACAATCCAGCATGATCTGCACATGTACCCCAGAACCTAAAGTACTATATATGTGTGTGTGTGTGTGCACGCATACATATATATAAAGTTACAAGTGCTTTATCAGGGACAGAAACCAAATATGGACATCTTCTTATATTACAATATAAGAATTAAATTATTCAGTTGATGGTGCAATTGCTTAAAAATACTAAAGAATCTTGAGATCAAATATTTAAAGACTGAAAGTAAAACTTTACACCCCCACTTCTTTGTAATTTACCTAACTTTTCATTCAGTAAAATCAACCAGAATGTGACTGCTTCAAATAGGTTCTCCCTAACTTTCCATTTCAAAATAGGCCCACAACAAAAGAGGCGCTGTTTTTTGTTTCTTTGTTTTTCCTCACTACTGGTACTCAATATCTAGCATAACACCTTACTATTAATTACATATATATATATATATATATATATATATATATATATATATATAATGTAAGGAATACATGTATGATTACTCTTTTGGGTGATAGACCAAAATCAGAACATGTAGTCATTTGACTCCCAATTCCAGACACTGATAATTGAAATCCACAGTATGGTTCTAATGCATTAAGTATGACTTTTGTTCATCTCATTTATGATTCATTTAATAGAAAAAAATGTTTATAGAGATTTTGTTTTGATGCCAATAAATTAAAATTTTTAGCATTATTTCTTAAAATTTAACTCAAAAACAAGTAAGCATAAAACATGAGAAATAGAGTTCAAACCCTGTGTTTGCCTTAAATTATGAACAACATTTAATGGGATATAAGGGCACATTCGATTAAGAATTTTCATTTCAACAGGAAAAAAGAAGAAATACTTATATGAAGAAAGATTTTAAAATACCAGACACTAGACAAAGGAATTCTTGAATTCTTTAGGGAAATATTTTTATCCAGATAACATACTTTTTATTATATCTTGAAATTGTAATATGAACAGGTAGCTCTGGAGACTATGTTCACATCAGAAAATAAGACTTTTCAAAGAATAATGACCTCTTCATAGCCACTTCAAAGAGCTACAGATGAGATATCAATGAATAGAAAAGTCAAAAATGTCATAGACATCTCAATTGCCAGACTCTCCTATCCCCAGCACGCCTGACTCTGTTTGAAACATGGGGCTTTTCAATCAAATTTAAGAGTTGAAAATAGCTACATTAGGTCAAAAAGAACAAGACTTTTTTTTTTTTTAATGTAGAAAGTTTACACCATAGTTAAAGAATCACTTTTACAGTATTTTTCTATTTTAATAACACTCAACAATTTTTTTAAAAAGTAAAAATTTTTTACTTGTTTGAGATTTTCTCCCAGTGCCAAGAAACTAGAATTGTACTGTTGTAGGGGGAAAGAAAAATCAGTAAAAAAGATATAAAACACTGCTTGGTCATGTCTAAGTGATCAACACAGGTCTCAATTACTATTTTATTTTTCCTTTGTAGTTCTTTTTCTACAAATACAAATTTTGGGATATTTGGTGGCAATTAATGAAACGTAGTTTTACATTAATTATTTGTGTTGGTCCTTTCTCACACTGCTATAAAGAACTGCCCAAGGCTGCATAATTTATAAAGAAAAGAGGTTTAATTGACTCAAAGTTTTGTAGTGCTGGGGAGGCCTCAGGAAACTTACATTCATGGCAGGAGAGAAAGCAAACATGTTCTTCTTCACATGGTAACAGGAAGGAGAAGTGCTGAATGAAGCAGGAAGAGAGCCCAGACCCTTACAAAACCATCAGATCTCATGACAACTCACTCACTATCATGCAAACAGCATAAGGGTAACTACTCTCATGATTCAATTACTCCTACAGGGTCCCTCCCAGGACTTGTGGAGATTATGGAAACTACAATTCAATATAAGATTTGGATGGGGACACACCCAAACCATGTCATTATCTAAGTTTGAAATAAATAAAATAAAATACATTAGTTAAATGTACGTGCTGTAAGCTGCAATCACTCTGAATAATATTGGTAAGCATAGAAACCAATACATACTAAAATGAAATTAATGGAAATACTTTATAGGGCTTTAAAGTTTAGACATCTCAAACATTCATTAATGTTTTTCTTAAGTTATTTTATTTTTTCTCTCTGAAAGAAAAACAAATTTGTTTTACCTACAAAAACATTTGGATCATTTTAATGCTAGCATTCTATATCCCAGTGTCTGATATCTCCTTATTTTACATTCCTTTGGTGCTCGGATAAGTGGAAATTGTTATGAAGGTATGTATTTTATCTTTTGGTTGGCCCTAAAAACCGTGAACACCAAAAATCTGAGGCAGGTCTCAATCAATCTTTAGCTTGTTTATTTTGACAAAGTTAAAGATGCATGCCAGTGACATGGTCTCAGAAGGTCTTGACATGTGTCCAAGGCAGTCAGAGCACAACTTGGTTTATACATTTTATGGAGACAAGAGACATCAATTAATTCTTGTGAGATAAACACTGGTTTGATCCAGAGAGGTAGGACAACTGAAACAGGGGAGAGGACTTCCAGGTTATAGATAGAGAAGAGACAAACGGTTGCATTTTTTGAGTTTCTGATTAGCCTTTCCAAAGGAGGCAATCAAATATGCATTTATCTCAGTGAACAGAGGGATGACTGACTTTGAATAGAATGTTAGGCAGATTTTCCCAAGCAGTTCCCAGCTTGACTTTTTCCTTTCACAAAACTTAAAATGAAATCCATTTAAAATGTCAATTTCCTGTAGTATACCGCTCCACACTACAGCTAGGTAAACTGGAATTTCTAGGGTACAATAGCTGGGGGCAGAACAGTCAAAACGGCAGTTTGTCACCATTGCTGAGATCCTGGGCGTTTACAAACACAGTGAAAGTGAGAATCTGCCTTTCCTGTTCTGATTTCCTTAGTTTCCCTAAACCGTCAGTAAAATGAGAAACACAACCAGACAGGCAAATCTGGTGTAGAATGAATTTTTCTACACTTATGTGGCAGAATGAACAAATCTGTGGTACTCAGAGCTCTGATACAGGAGTTATTATTTCTCTCAATAATTTCTTGTTTGTCTTTCCAAATGTCTTCATAGGTTTTCCTTGAAGATAGGATATGGTAGAATAACCCAACTGAGGTCCCCACTTAATTTTGTTTGCCCATAGTTTTCTTCTCATAATGATATCATTAACTTGAAAAAGAAATGCCAATCCCATAGCATACAGTTTGCTCTATCCTTCATTCAGCCATACTCCCTCCCTTGTTCTAAGCACCCTTATTTTGGATGTAATGAGAATAAAAATTTCTGCAGTATTTCTCTTCTTATGTTGGCTGCAGCTCCATGATGCCTTTTTGACATTTGGAGACACACCTCTGCATCACTGACTTTATGAAATTTATCTCTTCCAAGTAACTCAGATAAGTTTCTACCATGCAATAAAAATTGTTATTTTTCTGATCAACATTGCTGAGTAAATGTATTTAATCATAAGTTTATATAAGTTCATATCTATCTTAATTTGATGAATATGTATCATATTTTATATAAAATATAAATATATATATTTATTATCTAATTATATTTCACATATAATTTTATTCTAATTATTTCTAATCAAGTCAAACATTTGTGCAGATATTTATGGCTTAGAAAGTTTTCAACATACATGAGAGTATTTTATTTTCACATTTTGAAGAATTGAGGCCAAGCCCCTAAAGAACTGAATTTCAGATTGGCTTTATAATTTTTTGATTTAACAAAATTATTTAAGCAGGAAATTGACAGCATTCACTACTGTTTGTTATGGTATATCTCATTATTTTCTACTGTACGATATTACAATGTTTCTGATGGTTGAAGAGCAATGAGGAGTGAGGGGTTATACATTATTGATAACTCTGCTTATCTCATGTGTGGTGGTGTGATACCTAGATTTTATACAAATTTTATTATAAAGTGAAGAAAAATTAAGATTTTTTTCCCTATAGTAATATTTTAATACACTTAAATATATGAAGTCTAGTAGACTAATTACAAATTCAGTCTCCTTCATGGTTAATTGCAGTATTAAATTAAAAGCATGTCTTCTGTTCTCATTAAATATGTCAAATTGGTCTATTATTATTGTCATCATTTCTTTTTATTAGTATTATTATAACAACAAATCATAATTGTATACATTTATGGGATACAATGTAATGTTTTGACATATGCATAAAACGTGGACTAAATCTAACTGCTTTACATAGCCATCATTTTGCTTACCTATCATTTTTTGTTGAGACATTTAAAATGTGTTCTCTTAGTTATTTATGAATATACATTATTATTGACTATAGTCATCCTGCTGTGCAGCATATCTCAAAACTTGTGCCTCCTGTCTACCAGAAATTCTGTATTCTTTGATCAACAACCCCCCAATTTCCTTCCTTCCCCACTCCACTTTTTATATGTGCCAGAGGCACATATAAAGAGACGCTGATAAATGGAACAGGATAGAAAGCCCAGATATAAGCCTACACATTGCAATTAATGGATTGTCAACAAAGGTGACAAAAACACAATGGGGAAAAGATACTTTCTTCAATAAATAGTGTTGGAAAAGTTTACTACTCACATACAGAAGAATGAAATTTGATCTTTATGTCACAACATATTCAAAACTCAACTCAAAATGGATTAAGTTTTTAAATATAAAACCTGAAACTGTAAAACTATTAGAAGAAAACAGAAGAAAAGCTCTACAACATTGGTTTGGGCAACAATTTTTTGGATACGACTCTGAAAGACAGTCAATAAAGGCAAAAATAGACAAATGAGATGACATTAAGCTAAAAAGTCTCCGCATAGCAAGAGAAACACAGAATGCACAAAATTACTTGCAAACCATACACCTGATAAGGGGTTCATATAAAAAATATATAAACAACTCAAATGATTCAATAGGAAGAAAACAAATAATCCAACCAAAAAAATTGACAAATACCTGAACAGACATTTTGCAAAAGAAAATCTATGAATGGCCAAGAGATACATTAAAAATATGATCAGCATTACTAATCACTAGGGAAATACAAATTAAAACCATAATATCAGTTCATGCCTGTTAAGATGGCTTTTATCAAAAAGATGAAAGACAAGTGTTGGCAAAAAAGAGACAAATGGGAAATTTTGTACACTGTTAGTGGGAATATAAATTAGTATAGCTACCATGGAAAAAAGTATGGTGGTTCCTAAAAAAATAATAATTAAAATGTGATTCAGTAATACTACTTCTGGATATATATCAAAAAGTACCAAAATCAGTATGTTTAAGGGATGTCTGCATTTTCATCTTCATTGCAGCATTATGCACAGTAATCAAGATAAGGAATCAAACTAAGTGCCATCAATGAATAAATAGATAAAGATATCACGATATATAAACAAAATGGAATAGTATTCACCCACAAAAAAGGATATCCCGTCATTTTCAGCAAAATGGATGAACCTGGAGACCATTATTTTAAGTGAAATAGACCATGCACAAAAAGATAAATACCATGTGATCTCACTTATATATGGAATCTAAAAATTTTGAATTCTTAGAAGTAGACAGTAGAATATTGTCATCATTATTAAATGTGATCTAAGTAAAGATTTTTAAATGCAAACTATGACCCACAGAAAGGGCTAATAAAATATTATTATTCATGAACATTGTTATATATTAGTTTGAACAATTATAAATTCAAAGTTATTTACATCACTTATTTAATATAGTTATTTAGTGAATTTTCTGTAGGAAGCAATATTTTAGCAGCTGACAAAATAGCAATTAACCAATTAACCAAATTGACAAAAATTCTATCCTCATAGAGCTTTCACATTAGCTGGATAAGCTAGACAAAAAATAAGTAAAATATTTAGTATGTCAAAAAGTATAATTTGACAAAATGGACAATAGGTAAAGGGTTAAAAACAAAGCAAAACAAAATATGAATGGAAATTAGAAAGTTTCATTTTAGTGATTGGAAAGGTAAAGATTAGTGATTTCATGGAAAACATCACTTACAAGGTGACATTTGAGACAAATAAATGAAAAGAATTACAAAATTGTTATATTTTCTGAGATACTTAACTGTGGCATTTTAAAGATTTTGACATATCTGCAATTAATACTAACTGGTAAAAATAATGAATATAGACGTCTCTATATTTAAATGGAATCATAGAAAAATATAAAGTACAGATTCTTATTTTAATGTATTCTTTCCATTCTTAATCCTTTCAAAAAATGGTAGAATAACAGTAATAACTATAATTTCATGAATGTCTACTGTATCAGGAAAAGTTAAAGTCAGTCGCAGAGACTGACTCAGTCTAATTTCAACAGCAAAACAAAAAGCTTCGTAAAAAAACACCAAGATTCACATAATTTAATTTATTTAATAAACCATCAATCACTAGTATATGCATTTACGTCTGTATCGTATTTCTTGCACACTAGAAAATAATGTCTCAGGCAAGATTCTCTTAGTGCTTTTCCCTCTGTTTCCACAACCGTGTATAAGGCATAATAGAATGCTAATAAGTATTTATTAAGAAGATAAATGAATGGAAAAATCTTGCTGATGGCTGAAGTATCATCCCTGGCAAGGGATCATAAATAAAGTGGCTTTGGAAGCTGGACAGATGAAACAGTCCACTCATGACATCACCTGTAGGAAGCAACGTTTTTATGACCTGCATTTTGTGCCAACCTCCTATCTCATTGTGTGACTTAGAATGCCTGAACTATCTGGGAATGCAGTCCAGTAGGTTTCAGCCCCATTTTACCCGGGTACTATTCAAGATAGAGATGTTCTTATTCACATGCCTCTGACAGTTCTATGATGAGAGAGTTGAAAAGTCAGGGCTTTTCCTCCTCATTTCTCCTCAGTTTCTGGTTATAGGATAGAGGTGTAACTCCAGAGAAACAGGCTGCCACCCTTTCCTCCAGTGGAATAGCACAGAGGTTCTGCCTAGATGAGAGGCAAAACAGAAAACCAGGCAGGTGTGTTGATTTGTTGAAGGGGGTGACTTTGTTTGGAACAGAGGATGGAAAACACATTTCTTAAGGTTTTCTCAAAAAATATAGCTCAAGTAGTGAGCAATTAATAACAGAAGATGAGAGAATTAAAAATAGAAGGCTACTAGCTCCGTGAAAATAGCTGTAGCCAGAAACAACATATTATAATAACTTTTGACTAGCCATTGGATGAACAGTAAAATATATTGACCCATGGGTGACTGCTAGGCAAGCAAGCTTAAAGTTTAAAAGTGAGGGGGAGAATAAAGCAGCATCCAAGACTTCACATTACAAGGGAAATATACCTCATGAATTAATTTAGTCAAGTCATTAAGCAAATAACACTAAACAGTAATGTCAACCCCTGGTGGGTAGTGAAAGGAAGGAGATCAGAATTCTGTGTTGCTAAATTATGCTCTCTAAAATGTCCAATTTTCAACAAAAAAATTATGAAAGTCAAACAAATAAGGTAATGTGTATCTTACACAAGGAAGATTTTAAAAAGCAAGGAATATAAACTTTTTTCGAGGGTGCCCAGATGTTAGAATTAGCAAAGACTTTAACAGAGTCTACTATAAATATGTTCAACAAACTAAAGAAAATTAACAAGAATGACATCAAATAAATTATACATAAAGAGGTAGATATTAAAAAAAATTCTGGAATTAAAATGTACAATAATTAAAAATAAAAATTATCTAAAGAGATTCAACAGTAGCTTTGAGCTGGGAGAAGAAAGAATCAGCAAACTTGAAGATAGATTATTACAGAGTAAGGAATCTGATGAACAGAAAAATAAATACAGGAAAATGAACAAAACTTCAGATATCTGTAGGATGCCGTTGAGTGCACAAACATATGCTTAGTGGAAAGTGAAAGAAAAGAGAGAAAAGGGCATACAATGTTCAAATAAATAATGCCTGAAAACTTACCAGATACAATGAAAAACATTAATCTACACCTACATGAAGATCAACAAATTCCTAGTAAACTTTGAAAATCTCTACCTATAGTCAAGATGTTGAAAGCTAATGACAAAAAAAAAAAAAATTAAAGCACCAAGAGAAAAATAACTCACCATATACCAGCAAACACAAATAAGATAAACAGCTGATTTCTCCTAAGGAACAATAGAGTCCAGAAAGCAGTGACATGTCTTATTCAAGGTGCATACAGAAAAGAGCTGTCAACCAAGAGTCCTATATACAGCACAGCTATTTAAAATAAAGGCACAAGAAAACATTGAAAACCGAGACAGAGGGAATTTGTGGCTAGCTGATGTACCTTATAAGAAATGCTAAAGAAATTTTTCCAGGCTAAAATAAATACCAGACAGTAATTCTAACTGACATAAAAAGTGCCAGTAAAGATGACAACCTAGTAACTATAAAATACACTATCACTATATATTTCTTTTCTTATCTTAATTGATTCAAAATAATACTATAAATAATATCTATAAAATTGAAATATTGGTACAACAGCATATAAACATATAACATATTTGACAAAAAAACTCAAAGTAGTGAGGAAAATAAGATTATAGTAGAGTAATTAATGTATGTAATTAATAGATGCAATTTTACTGAATTGGAGTTATTGATATTTTAGCATTTTTTTAATAGCAGTTTAGCCAGGCCTAACTGACATAATTCCTAACTATTGTCATCTATAATTTCAACAGATTATATGAGGTAAAATAATTGATCTCCAACAGAAAATTTAAATTTAGTATCATAAGGAAACTGAATGTTGGCTGTGTTCACATTCTGGATATTAAGTACTCTGATAAGTACCATATATATATGGATATATATATATGTATATTTTACATATAATTATAAGCAATCTTATTGAAATTATTTTCATAGTCATCACATACCAAATCCTGTAAGGTGATTATTATTATCCCATACATTGAGAAGAAAAGAATTAAAGTAGCTAATTATATTAAATATTTGAGTTTTAACCAAAATCTTTCTAGCTCCAAAAAAAAGATTTTAACCAGTACTTTACCCACTGTAGACTAAATTGCCTTTAATAATCTGAAAGACTCTCATGATAGTGTTAATTGACTTTAAAGGTTACTAATTGTTTTCTGATATTCTATTTCACTCATTTGATACAGTACGTTCCAAAACACACTTTTCATTATATTAAAATGACCTCTTTAAAGTTTTATCCTCATGGCAAGCAATTCACTTTTTCCAGTACGTATAATGCCTCTCTTAAAACCTATCCATTTAATGAGAAGCTAAATATCGAGTTTTAATATTGAAAAAATGACTCTTTTCCCTTAAATTCCTGGAGCAGAATTTCATTCAATGTGAACTATCTATACTTTGTTCTAAGTATGTCTAAAGATGTTGGTCTCTTAAGCTTTTCATTGTAAGTTTATTAATAGTTTATGATACCAGAAATGTAATGCTGCAACATGATCCAAACTGAATTATGAAAACTGAAAAATTATGAATTATGAATTCCTACCTAAGTTAGTACAAATATATCTGTTTTTTGTTATATTTTTATTCCGTAAGGAAAAGGGTATGTGACTTGGGTATGTTGTTTTATCAAAACCGAGTTTCTCATTCCACCCCCTCTCATCAAACAAAGAAAGTAACTGCTCTTCCTATGGCTTTTCCCCATGTTTATAGCAGTCCATTCTTTCTCTCACTTATGGAAAAAATAAGAAATAATAGTGAGTCATTTGTGACACCTCACTTTCTCTCATACTGCACATACAATGCACCAGGAAATCTTACTGGTTCTGCTTTCAGAATGAAATCTGAGCCTGACCCATTGCTCACCACCCACCCTACTGGCACTTTCTTGGGAGCCATGGCCTTCTCTGAACCCTCTGATCACTCCAACAGGCTTCTCGCTGTTCTCACTTCCATCCCTGTCTTGCTTATTCTCAACATGGCAGCCAGAGTGATCCTTTCAAAATACAAACGGAATCAATTCAGTTTACCTTGCAAATTCCACCCATGGCTCTTGGTAATACATTTAGAGTGTAATTAAAAGTTTTTAAAAATGGCCTTATTTGCTTTACACAATCATTCTCCTTCCCCCATGACCTACTATTCTCTCCTTGCTTGATCTGATAGCAGAAAACAGTGCTTCTTAACCACTTGAAGGACACTCCTGTTCTCGGGCTTCCACGTTGCCACTGCCTTGGCTTCAAACGTTTTCCCTGCTTATGAACAGCACTCTCTTACCTTCAAGTCTTGGTTCATGTGTTACAAGTTCACCAAGGCCTTCCCTCATAATTTATCTGAAATTAATCCCACATGCAAGGGATACCCTCCCCTGCTGATCCACCTACCCATGCTCTGCATTTTTGTTGTTCTATGGTACTTCCCACTATTATATAATTTACTTATTCATTATTTTTTAATTGCCTCTCTCTAAACTCTGAAAATAAGCTCCATGAGCACAAGACTGTTTCATTTATTCTTGATGAAAATAATGCCTAGTACGTAGTTGACTCTCAGCACCAATTTGATAAAGAATGCATGTGGTAATTTAATTAAATGCATGCCTATATATGACATTGTGAGAATTTGTGTATTTTTGTAATACTTTCTGATTTGTTTAGAGAAGACTCTATAATAAAGTTCTAATATAATAGCACCTAATTCCCACACAACCCACAATTTCCTGGTGGGATGTATGTGGGGTACGAGAGGAAGTGAGGAGTCATACATGTTATTGCTCATATGCTCATTACTTTGGGACAATTAATCAAAATATCTTAATTGAAACATTAATTATTTTGATAACTTGCAGTGTTTCACGGAGATTAGAAGAAAATTAACTTCAATTAGATGCATTAAGTTAACTCTAAATGAGTGCTAAACACTTGTACATATATCGTGTTATTTTCTTCTTGTAAAAACTTGTGATATGGATTTATTAAGTCCTTTTTTGAATGCATTTACCCTACGACCCATAGCTGACACCTTCATGAAGCTTAAATGATTCACAATTCTATGTTGTTTTCAAAACTCCTTTTTATAAGAAAATAAAATTTTCATGGGTTCATCGAACTATGGCATCAAGTAAGTATAACCAAAAATTTGAAATGCAATAGTAATAATAAAGCACTAAATATTATAAATATACCAAAAAGATGAATAGTCACAAAATAAGAAGGCTCACATATTATTTTAGAAACCAAGTTAGTTAAAATGTTCAGGTAGTATTCTCATTTCTTTTTGCAACATCTAGCCTCACCAGGATATCCTCCAGAAGAGAGCAAGCTTTGAAGTTCACAAAATTTGATTCAACATTGGCATATCGTCCTGACTTCAAAGGGATTTACACTGCTGAAGAATTTCACTGAGTTCAGGAAAGAAAGTAGAATCTAAACTTCCTATGAAATCTAACTTCAGCATACCTGGTAACTTCAACAAAGTAAGATACATTTGGGAATCAAAAGTAGCTCGATTCACAAAGAACATTTCTTTTTAAATTTCTATTTGTTTAATATTTATTGCAATGTGAAAATAGAAAAACAAAAATTAGGAGTTCAGCATTTGGGGGATAAAGTTTTCCTAAACATATATTTAATTTTAGGTATGAAATAATATTGATATAAATAAATGTATTCTTTCCTGCCCATTCATATGTGCAGCACTGGGTTATCAATCTCATTTTTACTTTCTCTAAAAAAATTTCCCTAAAAGTCCACTTATTTTTTATGATCATGAGTTTGGACTCTTGATTTCATTTAGGATTTATTACATTTTTTTTTATTGCATTTTAGGTTTTGGGGTACATGTGATGAACATGCAAGATTGTTGCATAGGTACACACATGGCAGTGTGGTTTGCTGCCTTCCGTCCCCTCACGTGTATCTGTCATTTCTCCCCATGCTATCTCTTCCCACCTCCCCACCCCCCGCCCCTCCCCCATTTCCCCCCAACGGACCCCTCCCTGTGTCCTTGTGTTCTCATTGTTCAACACCCGCCTATGAGTGAGAAAATACGGTGTTTGATTTTCTGCTCTTGTGTCAGTTTGCTGAGAATGATGGTTTCCAGGTTCATCCATGTCCCTACAAAGGACGTGAACTCATCATTTTTGATGGCTGCGTAATATTCCATGGTGTATATGTACCACATTTTCCCTATCCAGTCTATCATCGTTGGGCATTTGGGTTGGTTCCACGTCTTTGCTATTGTGAACAGTGCTGCAATGAACATTCGTGTGCAGGTGTCCTTGTAGTAGAATGATTTATAATCCTTTGGATATATACCCAGTAATGGGATTGCTGGGTCAAATGGGATTTCTATTTTTAGGTCCTTGAGGAATCGCCACACTGTCTTCCACAATGGTTGAATTAATTTACATTCCCACCAACAGTGTAGAAGTGTTCCTATTTCTCCACATCCTCTCCAGCATCTGTTGTTTCCCGTTTTTTTAATGATCGCCATTCTAACTGGTGTGAGATGGTATCTCAATGTGGTTTTGATTTGCATTTCTCTGATGACTAGTGATGATGAGCATTTTTTCATATGTTTGTTTGTCCTCCTGTATGTCTTCTTTTGTAAAGTATCTGTTCATATCCTTCGCCCATTTTTGAATGGGCTTGTTTGTTTTTTTCTTGTAGATCTGCTTTAGTTCTTTGTAAATTCTGGATATCAGCCCCTTGTCAGATGGGTAGGCTGCAAAAATTTTTTCACATTCTGTTGGTTGCCGATTCACTCTACTGACTGTTTCTTTTGCCATACAGAAGCTGTGGAGTTTGATTAGGTCCCATTTGTCTATTTTGGCTTTTTTGCCATTGCTTTTGGTGTTTTGGTCATGAAGTCCTTGCCTACACCTATGTCCTGAATGGTTTTGCCTAGATTTTCTTCTAAGGTTTTTATGGTATTAGGTCTGATGTTTAAGTCTTTAATCCATCTGGAGTTAATTTTGGTGTAAGGTGTCAGGAAGGGGTCCTGACATCTCAGCTCAAAATCTCCTGAAACTGATAAACAACTTCAGCAAAGTCTCAGGATACAAAATCAACATGCAAAAATCACAAGCATTCCTGTACACCAATAATAGACTTCAAAAGAGCCAAATCAAGAACGAACTGCCATTCACAATTGCTACAAAGAGAATAAAGTACCTAGGAATACAACTAACAAGGAACGTAAAGGACCTCTTCAAGGAGAACTACAAGCCATTGCTCAACGAAATAAGAGAGGATACAAACAGATGGAGAAACAGTCCATGTTCATGGTTAGGAAGAATCAACATCGTGAAAATGGCCATACTGCCCAAAGTAATTTACAGATTCAACGCTATTCCCATCAAGCTACCAATGATCTTCTTCACAGAACTGGAAAAAAACACCTTAAACTTCATATGGAACCAAAAGAGAGCCCGCATAGCCAAGTCAATTCTAAGCAAAAAGAACAAAGCAGGAGGCATCACACTACCGGACTTCAAACTATACTACAAGGCTACAGTAATCAAAACAGCATGGTACTGGTACCAAAACAGAGATATAGACCAATGGAACAGAACAGAGGTCTCAGAGGAAATACAACATACCCACAACCATCTGATCTTCGACAAACCTGACAAAAACAAGCAATGGGGAAAGGACTCCCTGTTTAATAAATGGTGTTGGGAAAACTGGCTAGCCATGTGCAGAAAGCAGAAACAGGATTTATTACATTTAACATTTATTTCATTCCTTTCACTTTAGTTTAACACTTACATTTACAGACTCAAAATTACTTTTAGAAGTTTCTACCAATGTGTCCTGCACTTTTATTCTACTGTTTTTGTGGTCATGACATTCTCTTTCTATTCCCACTTCCTTTCCCTAACCCAACCCATTATAGTATTTTCAAAATTTTTATCTATGAAAGTGCTACTTACTCTATAAGGCCTATTTGAATATTCCATCTATTTTCAGCATCTCTTGCTATGTCCAAGAATACATGTTTTATCACTTTCACACTTATCTGTATGAATGAATGACTATAATTCATTATCTCTCATCACCCCATTTCTCTGGTTTAATTGAAGGAAAAATTATTTAATTATTTTGAGTTAAACTATTAAATTGAATCATTGCAAGTCCTCCCCCCATCATATGTAACATATATATATAGGACGAGTAGAAATTGATGAGACTAAATTTATAATTACTAGGTCAGGCCTCTTCTCTTAAAGGGTTAGTAATATGCAATTAATAATAATGCATATACTTTATAATATATAAAATTTTTTATATGTTTTCTTTCCTTAAACTCTTGTAACAATTCTACTGATTTTCAGATTTGAACAAATGAGGTATTGGAAAAGATATTACTCTGTGAGAAGTTTAAGAGATTCAGAGCCAGTAATAGATATTTTAATGATAACTACATTTTATTCAGCTATTTTTACACATGAAGATGTGTGGTAATCTATAAGGAAGGCTATTATTAACCCCATTTTGTTAATGAGTACATTAAGCTTTGGATAGATTCAATCACTCACCCATGATCATACAGAGTCAAATCTAGATCTCTCTCCAGAGCAAAAGCCAACCTAATACAATTATTAGAAGTCACAATTGAAAGGTAACTTAGAAATCATTTTTTCCTAACCTCTCATTTTACAAATGAAGATTTTTGAGGCAAAAATAGTTTCCTGCCCAAAGTTGTGAAGCTCTTGGACAGAACTCACTCTACCCTTGCCACCTTAATCTCCAACAACTGCAATGAACAACTGGAACTAAGAATTTCTGTTAAATATAAAGACTGGAATGTACAGATAGATTTATCTCACTTCTTTAGAAAAGAACAATACTAAGCTGGAGAAAGATATTCAAAATACAGACTTATTTCACTTCCCTAATAGAAATAATAAGGTGGAAAAAGATATTCAAAACATCACCCCTGGTGTCCTCTTTCACTGTCAAGAGAAATCCAGAGTCTCCATCTCCTTTGAAGGATCACAGCCTGCTGGCTGCTTATTTCTGGCAGCAGATATATCCATCTTCACTGAAAGTGGAACTCCAGATCCCTTTTTGGCCCTAACCAATCAGGGAAAAGGCAACATCTTAGAAACTATGGGCTGCATTATTCCTGATTGGGGGATAAACAAACGTGCTGCATATGTTGGTCCTTCGCTTTTGTGGATGAAGTGTAAAAGTTTTATTGAAGCCATGTGTGACTCCTGAGAGCCCAAACTTCCACACATAAGGGTAGTGTATATGACCTAGAAGAAAGATTATATTAATTCTGGTGCTGGGTTCAACTTTGTTTGGAAAATAACAACTTGCTGACAAGTACATTCTCACCTCTTCCTTTCTGTCTTCCACGGCTGTTTCTGAGACATCCTAGCAATATGTTGTTCATTAAAAAAAAAAAAAGAAAAGAAAAAAAAACCTTCACATCATCAACAATTTTGAACCTGTTTAATAAAATGTAGAAATAAGAAAACTAAAACATTTAATTTGTTCTAGATGGTCTTTTTTTTTTTTTTAGGTTAAATGTTTTTGTTGTATACTTTTGATGGTAAGGAAACAGAAGATAAAAAAGAAACAGTCCCTGCCAATGATGGTTTAAATTTCAGTAGGAGAAATAAATAAATGCACAAATAGAGTATTGCTATATAATGTGGTAACTTGCACAAAAATCAGTTTACCCTGATTAGTATAACCTATACTAAAAAAAACTATACCCTATAAGTAAAACAAAAATTTATGTATAGTAATACATTTTGCTTTTTGTTTCTTTTTTTCAGACAGAGTCTCTCTCTGTCACCCAGGCTGGAATGCAGTGGCACGATCTCTGCTCACTACAACATTCACCTCCCAGGTTCAAATTATTATCTTCCCTCAGCCTCCTGAGTAGCTGGGATCACAGGCATGCACCACCACGCCTGGCTATTTTTTTGTATTTTTAGTAGAGATGGGGTTTCACCATGGTTAAGCCTATCTTGATCTCCTGACCTCATGATCTGCCCTCTTTGGCCTCCCAAAGTACTGAGATTACAGGAAGGAGCCATGATCCCTGGCCACTACTACATTTTAAAATAAAATATAGACATCTAAATAAAATTGTTAAAGGAAAATGAATAACAATTCAATAAACGAAAACATCATTTTGATATGCTTTTGGAAAAACACAAACATACAATAGAACTAATTAAGCTGTTTGTTACAGAAATTTAAACTGTTTATTTCAGAAATCTTAGACTCTTGCAAATAGCTAGCAGTAGCAGAGATGGTTAACTCATTACCAAACATGTTTCTTTTCTATTGAGAGCATAGCTGACTAAATTTTCTTCCTTCCTTTTGGTTAGGCTTGACAGAGATTGAGTTTTAGCCAATATAATTTTGAATAGAAATAATAAATACCTCTTTCATGTGTAACCATCAAAACCTCCAATGTATACATTCTACCTGTGCTTTCCCCTCTCAGTTTGGTGCAGATGCACATAGTGACTGGGGGAATAGGAGAGCCATTGCTGAGAAGACTTGTGTCCCTAAGTCAATAAGGAAAGGAGAATCCCTCCATCACCAGAAACACATTTTCATGGCTGTTAGGTGAGCAAGGAATAACCTTCAGTATGGGTTTCATTATTATCATTTGAAGGTTCAGATGGAATTCTTCTAATATGCCAGCCCTTTTGCAGAACTGAAATATAAACGCTACTCTCACTTTTTTTTTTAATCACATAGGGGTTAACTCAGCATGATTTATGGAATCAGAGAATTTTAGAGGCCAGATTGTAGAGAATAATAGCCATAGAATATTAGGCATGATTTAGTGAAACAGCCTCATTTTAAAGATGAGGAAATTGATTTGAATTACCAAGAGTAATTTGAATCCCTTCTCCTTGTTCCCTCATCTCTAGGATTGATAACTGCTTCTACAGTAGCTACTTTTCTCTTCTTATATTTTTGGTTGTCTCATTATCAACATTGTACATAGTTAATAATTATTCATATTAAAATTTCGTTGTTTAAATAACTGGTCTGGGCTCTTTCTTCTTACTGAACTCTGATGTGGACAGAGGAGGTTTATATCCTTTATTGGTGAATGAAATAAACAAAAATGTGAAGCAAATTATTACTTATCCTGATAGTCTCCCCTGAAATTGGCTGACCAGGAGGGGACACATGTTGCAGAGACCTTAAGTGATTCCTTCAACACCAGATCATGGATGAGACATAAATATATAAGAATCGTTACAAGATGGCTTTGACTTTCTCAGTTAGCTGTGTTGTATGCTGGGAAATACATGGGCACTTTAGTGAATCTGAGAATGACCAACTTAGGCTATTATCATTTTATGGTTAACTTCATTAAACACAACAAGCTTTTAAAAACTATGATTAAAACCAAACTTCTTGTATTCTATCTTCAGTTTCTTTTTCCTAGGAATTTTCAAAAATTTCAGCTAGATAAGATTGAAGAATATCTCTATTTATTAAATCTTAATTTTTTATTTTATATTGTTAAGATATTCTGGATCTCTTTTCTTAGCTTAATAATTTTTAAAAAAATTTTAGTTAGATGAGCTTGAAAATATCTCTATTTATTAAATCTTAATTTTATATTGTCAAGATATTCTGGATCTGTTTTTTCAGGTTAATGTTATTCTTTACTAGGAAAGTAGAAAAAAAATCTGTGCATTATGGTTTCTATATTTAACTGAAAATTCTTACCTCCACTTAACTGCTCAAAATAGAGTTAGACTATTCATTAGTTGTTTTTTCAGAGACTCACTCATTCTACATCCATTATAACATGTATCACCCATTTTTTTTTACCCGGACTTGGCTTTTCTCCTTATGTGATTGATCCTGCAGACTTATTGTTTATGTTTATCATGCAGAGCTTCTGATTTTTCTGCCCATAGTGGTAATAACAGAGATTTTACTCTGCTTACTTTTTAATTAAAAGAGTCACAAACTGGTTCAGAGATTCAATCTATTTTCACATTGCAGAAGACACAGATAATAATACACTTCTTAAATTAAAAAAAAAATCATATGTCTTTGCTATAGCAGCTCAGGAGTTTTACTCCCTAATTGTTCCATTTTCAGTAGCTTCCTTCCCTCCCCTGTAGACTTTCCCTTTTTGCCCACACACTCTGAAGGATCTAATATGAGGGCAAAGGCTAACATAGCTGCCTCTCACAGTTCGCCTTCCTATGTAGCCCTGTTTAGCTGACCCAGAACTGTAAGACAATTTTCTGATGCTCTTCCTAGTTACATCTGGCATACAGCCTGGCAAATTCACAACGATTTATAAAGACCACCTTGCCTTTCAATTTGGATGTAAATGTACAGAAGCGAAGATGTAGTATTTTACAGGTCCAGAAGCTTGAGTCGCTCTGTGCAGCCCAGGAGATGTTGTCAGGGGCCCACGCCTATCAAAAGCTCACATTTGTTAATAGCCTCAGCCAACATGAGGCACCTGTTAATAAAAATTTACAGTAGCACTAAACAGATGTGAAATTTGAATCTCTTTAATAGAAGAGTTTCTCAGTCTGGTAGCAGAAGGAGAAGTCAGAGAGAATCAAAGCATGAGAAGGACTCAATGAGCCATTGCTACTTTAAAGATTGAAGAGACCATGTGAGATGAAAGGGAGGTGACTTTCAGAGGTATGGTAGAGTCTGGAATGGGTCCTCATTTCTATACCACAAGAAAATGACTTCTACCAACGACTTGCATAAGCTTAACAGTGTATATGCTTAGAACTCAGGCCTCCAGATTACTGCCCACCCTAATGGACACTTTGATTTCGGTCTTATATCACTTAGAAAAGACAACCCAGGTAAGCCCGCTTGTGACCAACAAAAAAGTGGGATAATAACACTAAGTTTTGGTAATCTGTTACATAACATTAGAAAAATAGTATACTTTCAAATTCTATTGTTATGAGAAAAACAATAAATTAGATTTCTTAACTTTGTGTTTACATTTGAGTCATGCTAATTCTTGGGAAGATTCATTAGTTTTTAGGAAAACTAATTACAAATTATAGTTCTGCCTTATAAATGCATTTAATTCAAAAAATAATCTTTAATGAATCACATTTCTATTTCATATTCTTGGTAATTTTCTTTCTTAATACAACTTGCCATAATGACAACAATAAATTCAGCAAATCTGACATAACCCCAACATGGTGATTGTGTTTTATTTTACTTTTTATTTAACAAGATAATTTTATTTTTTAGAATCTTCATGAGTACATAGTAGGTATATATATGTGTAAGATATATGAGACATTTGATACAGTCATGCCATGCGAAATAATCACATCATAGAGAATGGGGTAGTCATCTCCTCAAGCATTTATCCTTTATGTTCAAAATAATTCATTTAAACTCTTCTAGTTATTTTAAACTGGACAATTAAGTTATCATTGACTATACTCACCTTGTTGTATAATCAAGTACTAGGTCTTATTCATTCTTTCTAATTTTTGGCACCCATTAGCCATTGCCTTCTCTCCCCACAGCGCCCCGCTATCAATCCCAGCCTCGGGTAACCATCCTTTGACACTCTATGTCCATTATTTGAGTCGTTTTGATTTTTAGATCGCACAAATAAACGAAAACATGTGATGTTTGTCTTGCTGTGCCTGGCTTATTTCACTTAACATCATGAATGATCTGTAGTTCCATCCATGTTGCTGCAAATTACTGGATCTCATTTTTTTTTGTGTGTGTGGCTGAATAGCAATCCATATCACATTTTCTTTATCCATTCATCTGTTGATAGATACTTAGGCTGCTTTCAAATCTTGACTAATATGAACAGTGCTGCAACAAACATGGGAGTGCAGAAATCCCTTTAATTTTCTCATTTCCTTTCTTTTGGGTATATACCAAGGAGTAGGATTGCTGTGATAGCTCTATTTCTAATTTTTTCAAAAACCTCTAAACTGTTCTTCATAGCGATTGTACTAATTTGCATTTCCAACAACAGCATATGAGAGTTCCCTTTTCTCCATATCCTTGCTGGTATTTGTTATTGTCTGTTTTTGGATAAAGCTCTTTCAACCTTGATGAGATGATATCTCATTGAACTTTTGATTTGCACTTCTCTGATGATCAGTGATGTTGAGCAGCTTTTCATGTGCCTGTTTGCCATTTGTATATCTTCTTTATAGAAATGTCTATTCAAATCTTTTGCCCATTTTTTTTGGATTGACTTATTAAATTTTTTTCCTATAAAGTTGTTTGAGTTCCTTATATATTCTGGTTATTAATGCCTTGTCAGATTCTCCCATTCTGCTGGCTGTCTCTTCACTTTGCTGATTGTTTCCTTTGCCGCATAGAAGCTTTCAACTTGATGTGATCCCATTTGTCCATTTTTGCTTTGGTTGCCTGTGCTTGTGAGATGTTACTCAATAAATTTTAGTCGAATAACAGTGGTACAAGTGGGCATCTTTGTTGTGTTTCAGAACTCAGAGGAAGGCTTTCAGTTTGTCCCCATTCAGTCTGATACTAGCTGAGGATCTGTCATATATAGCTTTTATTATATTGAAGTATGTCCTTCTATCCCTAGTTTTTTGATGGTTTTTATCATAAAGTGATGGTGAATTTTACCTAGTGCTTTTGAGCATCAATTGAAGTAATCTCATGGTTTTTATCCTTCATTCTAGCGATATGATGTATCACTTTGAATGATTTGCACATAGTGAATCATCCTTGCATCACTGAGATAAATCCATTTGACCAGGATGAATGATATTTTTAATGTACTGCTGAATTCAGTTTGTTACTATTTTGTTGAGGAGTTTTGCATCAATAGTCATCAGAGACATTGGCCTGTAGTTTTCTTTTTTCTTTTTTTATGTCTTTCTCTGGTTTTGGTTTTAGCGTAATACTAGCTTGCGTGTAACGAGTTTGAAAGTATTTCCTCCTCCTCTCTCTCTCTCTCTCTCTCTCTCTCTCTCTCTGAAATAGTTTAAATAGAATTATTCTTTTTATAAAGGTTTGGTAGAATTCAGCAGTAAAGCCATAAAGTCCAGGAGTATTTTTTTCTGGGAGACATTTTATTATGGCTTCAATCTCATTACTTGCTGTTAGTCTATTCAGGTTTTGGCTTTCTTCCTGCTTTACTCTTAGTAGATTGTACATGTCTAGGAACTTGCCCATTTTGCATTTTCCAATTTATTGGCATATAGTTGCTCATAGTGGCCACTAACAATCCTTTGAATTTCTACAGCCATTGGACGAAATGTTCTATACATATCCATTAGATCCATTTGCTCTATACTAGCGTAGATTAAGACTAATGTTTTTTTGTTGATTTTCTATCTGGAAGAAATAGCCTTCAACTATTACTGTATTGGCACCTTTGTCTCTCTTTAGCTCTAGTAATATTTTCTTTATATATCTGGGTGCTCCAGTATTGTTATATCTTCTTGTTGAATTAACCCCTTTTCCATTACATATTGACCTTTTTTGTCTCTTCCTATAGTTTTTGTCTTATAATCCATTTGTCTGATATAAGTATAGATACTCCTGTTCTTTTTTGCTTTCCATTGTCATGGAATATCATTTTCCATTTCTTTATTTTCAGTCTATGTGTGTATCTTTGCAGGTGAGGTGTATTTCTTATAAACAGTATATCAATGGGTCCTTTTTTTTTTAATTAAGCCGTTTAGCCACTCTGTCTTTTGATTGGAAAGTTTAATCCATTGATATTCAGTGTTATTCTTAACAAGTAAGGACATACTCCTGCTATTTTGTTATTTGTTTTCTAGTAGTTTTGTGGTGCTCTCTTTCTTTTCTTTGTCTTCCTTTAGAGAAGATAATTTTCACTGGCAATATGATTTAGTTTTCTGCTTTTCCAATTTTGTGTGTATCTGTTGTATGTTTTTTGATTTGAAGTTATCATGAGGTTTGCAAATACTATCTTAAAACCCATTATTTTAACCTAATAACAAATTAACACTATTTGTGTAAAAAGAAATAGCAAAAATGAAACTAATAAAATTATATGCCTTAACTTTGCACACTTTCTTTTTAACTTATTTATATCTTCTTTTACTGTCTATGTCTTGAAAAGTTGTTGTAATTATTTTGGATTGGCTGATCACTTTGTCTTTCTACTTAGGATAAAAGTAGTTCATGCAACACAGTTATAGTGTTATAATTTTCTGTATTTTTCTCTTTACTTACTGTTACCACTGAGTTTTGTACTTTCAAGTGACTACTTGTTGGTCATTAATATCCTTTTCTTTCTGATTGAAGTACTCTAGCATTTCCTGTATTACAAGTCTGGTGTTGATGAAATCCCTGAGCTTTTGTTTGTCTGAGAAAGGCTTTATTTCTCCTTCACATTTGAAGGATATTTTTTTCTGGACATACCATTCTAAGTAAAAGGTTTTCTGTTTCTTCTTTCAACACTGTAAATATGTCATGCAACTCTCTCCAGGCCTGTAAGGTTTCCATTGAAAAGTCTGCTGTCATATGTATTAGAGCTCCATTGTAGGTTGTTTCTTTTCCTTTGCTGACTTTAGGATCTTTTTTTTTTATCTTTAATGATTGGGGGCTGGATTATTAAATGTCCCAAGGGAATCTTCTTCAGGTTAAATCTTCTTGGTGTTCTATTGTCTTCTCGTATTTGAATATTGATGTCTTTTTCTAGGTTTTGGAAGTTCTCTGTTACATCCCTTTGAAAGAATGTCATTGTGTGGATATATGTGTATTTCATTCTGCAAAATTGTATTACATGTGGAATGGCATGCAATAGGTTCATATCTCCATATATCCAATCAAAATACTGAATAGTTCCATCACCAATAAGGTCCTTAGCATTATTATCATCACACTTCTACCCCTTATATTGCCTCTCTCGCTCCCTACTCCTAAGATATTTGAAAGGACTTGGGTGTTGTGACCTAAGCTGTATCTACTTCATAGGGCGCCAGTAATTCTGTGATCCTTGCAGACTTGTAGGTAGCACCTTGAAGGTCTTGGAGAAGATTCGGGAGAATTTTCTGGATTACAATATTGAGACTCTTTTGATTACCTGCCATTCAAGACTGTCTTTTCTGTACTATGAGTGTTCACCTGATTTTGGTTCTTATAAAGATTTTTTTTTTTTTTGTATAGATAGTTGTTAAATTGATGCCCTTGTTGTGGGGGGATGATTGGTGAATGCTTTTATTCTTCCATCTGGCTCCACCTCTGTCTCTGATTGTATTTTAAGAACAAAGCATGTATCTTTACTATAAAGTAGGATGCAGCAATAAATATAATAAACTATGCAAACAACTTGGAAATATCTCATGGGAATTATGCTTAGTAGAAAAAAATGCACAAACATTTATATAAGAAATTGTTCAATTATATACATTTGAAATGACAAAATTATAAAAATGGAAAATGGATTAGTGGGTTCCAGAACTTAGAAGCAGGGAGTAAGAGAGGCTAGAAGGGGTATGAGTGTGATAATAATAACACTAAGGACCTTATTGATGATGGAACTATTCAGTATTTTGATTGGATGTATGGAGATATGAACCTATTACATGTCATTCCACATGTGTTTGCAGAATGAAACACAGATATATCCACACAATGACATTCTTAAACTCACTGGAATAAAATATATCAAGAAACAATAAGTCAGTGTTGAAAATATGTACTTAATAAAATATAGTAAACCAAAACATGAATTAAAATAAGCAATTTAGGAATGCTGCATGAAGAATGCAATATGCAAATCCTTAAATAGAGCAATAAATTTATGTAATATACTGAGTCTCACAAAATTTAAAAATACATTGAAATATTAAAAGAAAAACTATCTACTAAAACATACTTCTGAGAATATGAAGGAACAATTTATGACATCCTGAGCTAGTAAAAATCATATGCTGAAGAGTACAAGCATAAATCCACTAATATTATTTCCATTCTTTAGTAAGTAATCAATAGAAACATCTGCATAATTGAGAGGGTAGGAAAAATGGGAAGCCAGAACAACTTTTACATACAATGTTTAGATAAGTGAGCTAATTATGAAAACATTCACCAAATAGGGAATATTGGAAAATAAGCAGGATGGTAAAAGGGAAGATTATTTGGGCCATGTTGACTTTGAGGATTCTATAAGTGGAGGAATACAGTAGGCAGTAGATACATATGGGATTACAGTTCAGAGAAGTGTAAGCTAGTGGTGGCACTGGCATAATGAGCACTGGAAACTCAGAGAGTGAAAAAAAAATTCTACATTGAGTGCAGAGTGAGATCTAAAGAGAATAAAAAGGACAAGAACAGAATCTTAGGAAATAAGAGTAGTTCCAGAATATCAAGAGGAAGAGAATAATGCTGAGAGGAAATCACCAAAGAAATCTGAGGGAACCATTAAACATAATGTAATCAAAATCAGGAAGGGAATGATAGAAATTGTCAAACACAAGATTGTCAAACACAATTGTCAAAACAAGAGTCTTGCTTGACCAACAAGACTCATGGAATTGAAAATAATCTTTATAATAATTAATTGAGAATTAATTGTTGACTTTAAAGATTGGGGTTTGAGATGAGGGACAGGAGGAAAACAGCTGATTGCTGTCAGTTGAGGATGGAGTAGACATACAGAAGTGGTAACAATTAATGGGAACTGAGATTATTTCCTGTGAACAAGAGAGGCATGCAGGATCAAAGGAGGTAATATTTTAAACATGGAAATGACTCAAATGCTTATACATAGATTGTGGGAAAATAACTATTAAAAAGAAGGGACAAATGTAAGAGAGACAAAGAGGCAAAATTACTGATATATTATGGCTATATCCCTAAATACATAAAAGTGAATATAATCACATTTATGTTTTTACTATGCTTACATTTCTGGATATGAAGTTATAAAGATATGATTCTGACTTTAAGTTACTTTTCCAATGTCCTATTATTCATGTAAGACTTCAGAAGTGAAATGTAGTTCAAATAAATCAATTTAAAATAATTACACAATTGATGGGATTCATGGACTATTGACTAGAGAGAAGCATAATTTATTTAGCTCGATGCTTTTAAACCATGTCATCAATGTGACAGCATATATTTGTTCTTTTCAAATAATTTTGATTAAGGCATTCTGCAGTCCCAGTCACTATCACTGCATGACATTCCATGACCAGGAGTGTGTTACACTGTATTAATTTACACATGGATGCACTGATAATACTTAGCTCGCTTAGCCCTCAATGTGAATCAATACTGCACATTTCATGCTCTGTCATGTCTCATTACATTAATAGCCATGCACGTGATGAGGTCTGTGATCTATGGCTATTTTACAACACTTTCAAATGCACTTGTCATGAATGGGTTAGCCAAGTACTTCATTAAATAAACTCGTTTTCAGAAAGCATGTGTCTTCAGAAGAAGGTTGGCATTTAAGATAATGTAAGTTGTTTTTATCTACGTAAGACGAAAAGGAGAGCACTCATAACTCTTAATTTACCTCAGACCTATCTTTCATAAGTCAAATAATTTGCTGATAAGGCCTCTCATTTACCATTGTCACCTGCCTTCCTTTGGGTAGATATTTTTAACTTTACACCAACTACTAAGGAGTTCTTCTGAAATCTTTTATTACAATACTTACTAGAGCATGATGTGAGGGAGAGTTTAGCCTGTAGCAACAGCCCTGACCATGGGTACTTTGCATCCATCTTATTTTTTTCTTATTTTTAATTAAATAATTGACCAACAAAGATTGTATATACTCAAGGTCTGATGATGATGATTTGAACATGATGATCTGATATATGTATACATTGCATAATGATTACCACCATCATATTCATGAACATATTCACAGTTACATTTTTTGTGTATTTATGCCTATGATGAGGACTCTTAAAATCTGATCTATTTTTGAATTTGAAACAATACAGTAGAACTTACTCACCTTATAACTGAGCTTGTACTTTTTGGCCAATATTGCCCCATTCCATTATGACTCGCCATGCTGTCTACTTTAATGAGTTTTAATTTTTAGATTCTACATGCAAAAAATTCAATACAATTATTTGTCATTCTGTGGCTGGCTTATTTCACTTGGCATTATGTTCTCCGGGTTCATTAATGTTGCTTGCAAATGGCAGCAAGATTTCCTTTTTTTTTTTTTTTTTAATTTTCTGACAGACTTTCTTTCTCTGTTTCCCAGAGTGAAGTACAGTGATGTGATCTCTGCCCACTGCAGCCTCGACCTCCTGTGCTTAAGCAATCTTCCCACTTGAGCTGCAATCCCTGACCCCCAATAGCTGGGACTACAGGTCCACACCATCATGCCTGGCTAATTTTTATACTGTTTTGTAGAGACAGGATTTCACCATGTTGCCCAGGCTTATCTTGAACTCCTGAGCTCAAGGGACCTACCAACCTTGGCCTCCCAAAGTGCTGAGATTTCAGGTGAGAGCCACTGTGCCGGGACAAGATTTCCCTTTTTCTAAAGACTGAATAAGATTCTATTGTGTATGTTTACCACATTTTTGTTATCCATTCTCCCATTAACAGATTCATAGTTCCATATACATTCATTGTTTTTTAGTGGCTGTTAAATTTCTTTTCTAGAAGTATGAAACCATATGATCATGAAAATCACATGTGGAAAATCACTTTATCAATAGAATTTAGTTAATGCAAATTATTCTGATTCTATTTGCATTGAGGCAAAAAATACGAAAACTTAACATCGCTAGTAATAAAGAAAGGAGACTAACTTCTGGATGTTTTGGGTAGACATTTTTCAAATGAGGCTAGGAGCTCTGCTGGGGATTCAACATACAGCGAAAGAGAAAAGTGACAGTGAACTTTCTCCCTCAGAGACTGATCAAGTATTGAGAACATGGAGAGAGCAGTGTCAACATCAAGGAGTAAGGGATAGGACAAATTTGAGTTGTGGAAAATCTTGGCAGAGATTAGCAGACTCACCAGGAAAAGGGTGATATCAGCTTCCACATAAGCAGGCTTGCTGTCATTATTCCCCAAAATGTCAAGAGGAAGCAGAATAACTGGGCCAGATCTCTCATGCTCTGGCGACTTGGTAAGTTCAGGAGGTCGAGGAATTTGAAGGTTTTCCCCAAGTGCTTTATCATATGACTGACAGCCTTCTTATTTATATTATACATCAATCCATGTTTGGGATTCATGAATCCATTTATGGGATTTTTTGTTTGTTTGTTTTAACCTCCAACAACTAGAGCTGAGACAAATAAATGAAAACAATAACAAAAGTAACATCTCTTACAAGGGACTCAGCATCCAAATTTAAAAAAAAAAAAAAAAGAGTTGGCAGAACAATAATAAAACACATGCAGAGAAGCAGAAGTGCGAAAGAATGTGGCTACCAAGATAAGAATTTAAAGATATTCAAGTGCATCAAACATACACACCCACACATAAGATATTTGATGATTGAGAAACCTAGGATTATTTTTGAAATATAGTCTTAGGAGATAAATTTAAGGAGAGGATAGTCACTGCTGAAACAGAGACTGGTGACCCAGAAGATCCAGTGTAAGAAATATCGACCGGGTGCAGTGGTTCACCCCTGTAATTCCAGCACTTCGGGAAGCAAAGACGGGCAGATTACCTGAGGTCAGGAGTTCGAGATTAGCCTGGCCAACATGGTAAAATAATCCTGTCTCTATTAAATATACAAAATAAGACTGTCTCAAAATAAGTAAATAAATAAATAAATAAATAAGAAAAAAGTAAATATATCGGCAGCCCATAGCCCATGTAGAGGCCCCACAGATCTGTGTCTTGTTTCAACAGTGTTTGGCGAGAACAGATCCCAGGACGCTCTTTCGGACGGCCTCCGACCACCCTCGGATCTCCTCTCCACTTGCAACATCTGGGACCATCTTCTCTGTCATCTCCTGCTTTTGAGAACAGCCAACCCAGTTTTTATGGTTAGCTTTTTTTTGCCAACCAACCATGAGCTCCCAGATTCGTCAGAATTATTCCATGGAGGTGGAGGCGGCCATCAATCGCCTGGTCAGTTTGCACCTGTGGGCCTTCTACACCTACCTCAGTCTGGGCTTCTATTTCCACTGCGGTAATGTGTCTCTGGAAGGCCTGGGCCACTCAGGCGAATTGGTGGGCACAGAGCGTCTCCTGAAGATGCAAAGCCAGTGGGGTGGCTGTGCTCTCTTCCATGGCATTCAGATGCCGGCTCAAGTTGAGTGGGGTAAAACCCTGGATGCCATGAAAGCCACTCTAGCCCTGGAGAAAAACGTGAACCAGGGCCTTTTGGATCTTCATACCCTTGGTTCTATCCACACACAATCCCATCTCAGTGGCTTCCTGGAGAGTCACTTCCTAGATAAGGAAGCAAACTCATCAAGAAGATTGGTGACTGATCATCTGACCAGTCTCCATAGGCTGGCCAGCCCAGAGGCCAGACTGGGTGCATATCTCTTGGAAAGGCTCACTCTCAATCATGACTGGGAACCTAGTGTGTCCAGTGACTTCTGAAGGGCCCCTATCAAAGTAACAGGACTTCTGCCTAAGCCTCTCTCCAACCAATAGGCAGCTTTTAAAACTACCCACAGAAGCAAACATGAATAAAGTGAAAATCCTCAGACCAAGTGGAAATAAAGCTTTTTGAAGCAGAAAATAAAAACAAAAATAAATTTAAAAAAAAGAAAGAAAAGAAAAGCACAGTGCAAAAATAGAGAAATAATAATACAAAAATCAAGAGACTGGAATATAGATTCAGGAGTCCTAAAACATGAGCTATAAAAGTTTCAGAAGCAGCACAAATGAAATAGAAACTAACATGCTAATGAAAAAGATGAGGCAATAGTTAAACAAATAATGGAAATCAAAATTGATCAAAGATACATCAGTTTGTAGATCAAAAGTCTCCTTAAGTTCTAGGCTAGATACATAATAATGAAAATCATAATAAAATGTGTAAGGTTGAAAAGAAAATATCATAAGCTTCTAGAAAGAAAGAAAAAAAATGTAGGAAATATATATTCAGACTGGCAAAGTGCATCTCCTTTTGCAGCACCATAAGCTAGAAAACAGTTGAGCGGTATTGATATATTACTGGCAGAGAAAGATTTCAACCCAGATATATTATTTATTTGCCAGAGAAAAAGAAAAATATTTGAAAGCATGAAAGAATTCTGAGAGTATATATTGCCATCATACTCCCAACTTGAGACAAACCTCTGAAAAAAGATTCTAAGCAAACATCAAATGAAAAATACTGAGGATTTTAAGATGGGGAAATAATTAGAGAAAAAAAGTGAGCAATAAATCTTGTGAGATATGCTTATGGACAAGTATAGACTGCATAGAAATGAGAAAGAGAAAAGCTAACTAACTTTTTTTTTGAGATTGAATCTTGCTCTGTTGCCTAGGCTAGAGAGTAGTTGTACAATCTCAGCTCACTGCAGCCTCCATTTCCCGGGTTCAATTAATTATCTGCCTCAGCCTCCCAAGTAGCTGGGATTACAGGAACCCACCATCACACCCAGATAACTTTTTTTGTATTTTTAGTAAAGATGGGGTTTCACCATCTTGGCCAGACTTGTCTTGAACTCCTGACCTCGTGATCCACCCTCCCCAGTCTCCCAAAGTGCTGGGATTACAGGTGTGAGCCACCGTGCCTCGCCAAGAAGAACTTTTAAAATAGAAGCGAATATTGTTAAGAAAAATAAGAAAAATTAATTCTAGACTATCTTCACAAAATCAAAACAATGAGAGTGAGAAAATTAAGAGAGTAGGAGAAGAAATAAACTACTACAATGATATCTTCAAAATGAAGAAAGAGAATGGGGGATGAGAGTACTGGAAATTAGAAGATTGGAAAGATCCATCTTATTTGTGTTTAGGGAAATTTGAGCATCTGTCATGGGAAAACATTTGGGGCATAGTGCTGACTATAAGATTAGGGAAAATGAATATGACTGTTAGTAGATGAAAATGTACAGTATTTCCATTTAGCAAGGAAAAGTAATGAAGACTTTAAATACAGAAGCAAGCATGAAGTGAAAAAAAAAACAATAAAATAAGTAATAAACATAAGGTAAAATCTAGTATATTATTAATTACATATAATGTTAACTGACTAAATTCTTCCAATTAAAACACAGAAATCAGTTTATGGGTTAAAAAAAAAAAAAAAAAAAAAAAACCTTAAAGCTTCTTTACACTAAATACACCCTAAGCCTGGTAAAATTTAAAGGTTAAAATTAAGAGATGAACAAATAGATAACAGCTGTATTCCAACAAAAGGCAAGCAAGTATATTAATATAAGACAAGGTAGAAATTAAGATTAAAAGCAATTAACAGAATAAAAGACATCAGGAAATAAGACACGCTTATGAAGAAAATATGAGTTATAAATTTATATAACAAAATTAAAAAGTAGATAAAAAACCAACATCGTAACTAGAACTTAAAGAACTTAATAAAATACAGTTATATTTGGACACATCACTGTAACTCTTTCAAATTGGGTCTGTGCAATAAAATTCAAGGGGTGAATAGTCACTGGTTATAACCATCGATGGTTATAAATCAATTCTGGAACTTGAATGATCCCTATTTTCAAGGAAAGATAAAATAAAACATAAGGAAATATAACACAATTAACTAAACTAAACATGTGATTTGCTTTTGTTTATAGCCTTGAATTATATTATTCCAGAAAAGCTGATATTGGTCTACTTTGAAACATGCAGTAATTAAATTTAAAAAATAAAAAAGAACATAATTTGTTTTAAAAACAAGATTATATCTTGCTTATGTTTAAGCAAGCCATAAACCAAGAAAAAGCAAGCAAATATAAGAATATGCCTATTGCAATTACATACTTTCAACATTCATGTTACTGATTAAGTGTGAATAATGAAGCATACTATAAGGAGGGCATAGTATAGTCATAATTTTTAATGAAGGAAACCTGGAGAAGAAAGTTAGAAAGTTGTTTACTGCTCTTTTGACTTTGCCTTTAGTTTGTAGGGGATGTATTTTCCATGTTGAGAGAAAACTTGCAAAAGCTCCAGTGTTTTGATGTATGGTATCTGAACTCCAAAGAGAATGTAATCTTTGTGGCAAGCGATCCAAAAGAAGTCCTCATGGAATTTGAGCAAGCTCTGAAAAAGATAACCACAGCAGCAGGATGCTTCTCTAGAAATGAAACACTTCTAAGAACAAACAGTAAAGTGTGCAGTTCTAGTTTATTCAGTTTTTATGTATGGCGTCTACTTATAATTTCTATATTTCTAACAATCTCAGGATGATCAGAGTGATTTTCTCCTAAAATATGTAAAAATACAATTAGACAAATGTTTAGCCCCAACTCCTCGGGTCAAATGGTATGCTTTACATATTTAAATTTATAAGATCTAATATTCAAGGGATTCTTTATTATTTCTGTAAGAAAAGAAAAGACATTCATAATAGAAAAACATATGCTTAGTATAAACACATGGACATACTTTTAATAACTCACAATAAAATTACAATAATAATGCTGACATCACTATTAAATAAATATACCCAAATATAATGTTTATAGCAGTTTCTTCTAAAGATATTTATCAAAGCAAATGAGCATTAATAGACTAAGTATTTATTATAAGACATTTAGATTAATGTGAAATATTCAGTATATTGAAAACTATACTTTAATTACATATTTGATAACTAGAAATTAAATGCCTGAATAATTAAAAGAATAATTAGTTTTATATGTTTGCATATGCTCCAATTAAAAGAAAATGAAACCAAAAACAACGACAAAGAAATACTGAGTCATTTTTCTTCTAATAAATCAATTCTTAATTCAATTCAAATATAAAAGATAATTAAATTACCTTAATAATCCTTCATGCATCATCCAGGAATTCATACACGTTTTATAAACGTTGAGACAACTTATATTTTCACAATGGATCCCCTTGTTTTAAGTTGCATTCCCTCAGAAGGTGACCTTGAGACATGGACTTGAACACACATAGTTTCTTTGGGAGAAAATCTGATCCCAGGAATCACCAATGGAGCAGAGGAAAGGTGCAAAAAGGAAAGAAAAAAGCCAATCAAAAGGTAGCATAATTAGTGTTTATGAATAATTTATTACTGTATTTATCTAGGGCTCACGCCCACAGGGATCTCAAGAGATTATAAACAGCACTCTTCACTGCTTTCACACCTGGAGGGCAAGAAATTGCATAATTGAAGGATGATCCCAGAGAAGTTTATTTCTTGGAACTTTGAATTGTGTAAGGACCTTTCAGACAGAGAAAGTTCTCAGGCAATGAATGAGTCACTGGAGCTTGAAGTAAAAAGGCTTTGGGATGGCATCCATGAGACAGCAAATGGCAGGGACATGCAGATAGCTCTGCACATTTTTAAGCCATAATGGAGTTCACAATATCTATTAGTTTTCCTCAGAGGCAATTTAAGAAATAGTAAGTTAAAGCACCAAGACTATGTGAGTTGATTAATTAAAGTTTTATCAACATTTAGTATAAACAATGTGAATGCAGTATAGCAAAAAAAAAACAAAACACTTTTTAATTATAACAAATTTATGTTGTAATCCAATTCTACACATAAATTCTTAGAGTTGTGTGACTTTCAGAAAATGTCTTAATCTTTCTTTTTTATTCAACTTTTATTTCAGATTCAGGGATTACATGTCCTGGATTGTTACCTAGGTATATATTCCTGATGCAGCGGTTTTGGGTCTGAATGATCCCATCACCCAAGTACTAAGCACAGTACCCAAGAGTTTTTCACCCTTTTAAGTCCTTCCCACCTCCCCCATCTAGTACTCCCAAGTGTCTATTATTGCCATCTTTATGTCCATTAGTACCCAGTGTTTAGCTCCCAGTTATAAGTGGAAACATGTGGTATTTGGTTTTCTGTTCCTCCATTAGATGAACATGCAAGTACACATGTCTTTTCGGTAGAACGATTTGTTTTCTTTCGGATATATATACTCCGTAGTGGGATTTCTGGGTTGTATGATAGTTTTAAGTTCTTTAATAAATCTCCAAACTGCTTTCCACAGCAGCTGCACTAATTTACATTCCAAACAGTGTATAAATGTTTCCTTTCCTCAGCAGCCTTACGAGCTTCAGCATCTGTTGTTTTATGACTTTTTAATAACAACCATTTTGACTGGTAGGAGATAGTATCTCACTGTGGTTTTAACTGATATTTCTGATTAGTGATGACGAGGATTTTCTAATGTTTGTTTCTTGCTTGTATGTCTTCTTTTGCACCTTGCCCATTTTATAAATTAGGTATTTTGTGGGGATATTCAATGGAGTTACTTAGTGGTTTTTCTTGCTTGTTTAAGTTCCTTATAGATTCTGAATAACAGACTGATGTCAGATGCATAGGTTGCTAATATTTTATGTATTACATAGGTTGTCTATTACTACACTGATAGTTTTTTGTTTGTTTTGTTTTTTTGTTTGTTTGTTTGTTTGCTACACAGAAGCTCTTTTTTGATTTGTTCCCACTTGTCAATTTTGTGTTGTTGTGGGACTCTCTCTGCTCAGTGCCCAGGCAAATCTCCAAACATTGGGAGCACCTGTCTGCCTGGTGCAACAGCCTGAGTCACCCAACCTGTCTTCGTGCAGGGGAACACTCTCTGCTCCACACCCAGGCAGATCTCAAGTCATCTGGAGCAGCCACTCTCCTAGATTTGGAGCTTAGGTTGCCCTCCATCCCTGAGCAGAGAATTTACAACTCAGGAAGTTTCCCAGCTGCACACCTAGGCATACCTCTAGGTGTTTGGTGACCACCCACTGGATCCTCCTTTGGCACTGGTGCTTGTGCCTGCCACAGAGAACCTTCAGTTGGACCTGCCCTTCCTGGCTCCATGGTCCTCCAACACCACAACTGAGCAGGGAGCTCAGAGCACTGTGCATTCCACAAATCAGCTTGTTGTCTGAGGTAACAGAGAGCTTCTGCTAGTAAACAAAGATCAATTATATACCCAGCTGTGTTGGCCACAGCCATCTCGCTCTTATAGATGCTATCTAAGGGGCTTGTACAAGAACTACACAGCCCAATATAAAAGATGCCAAAAGAAGTGCATAGTGTTATAGAAGCAAAGCCAAAAGACCCTAAGCAGAATTCTCTACAGTCCTAATCTTTCTGAACCTCAGTTTTGTTGGTGAGAGAGAAAGGACTGCATTCAGGGAAATCATGTTACTATTAAATCAGATTAAATACCTTAAAACATTTATGGAACCTAATGTAGCACAGATATACTTCAGGTACTCAAATAAATAATTTCCTTTTTAGTAAGATCTAAAATTCTGGTTGACATTAAACCATTCTTTTACTATTTGTTATTTTAAGCTTAGGATAATTCCTTCAATATTTAGTTAGACTATATTTCTTTGTGTATTTCTTTGGTAGCAGGTTTTATTCTATTTATCTATCCATTTATTCAGAAACTGATTTGTCATTATTGTTGACTATGAACCAATTTGGTACATATTATTATTATTACTTGTATTTTCTGTACATGAAAACTTAAGTACTGAGTAGCTAAGTGATGGGCTAGGGTGTTAAATCAAAAAGCATAAATAATTTTAAAAAGGCTAAAACCTGAGACTGTATTTACTTTCAAAGATGAATAAGATGGAAAATAAAAGAAACTAAGAGTCACAAGGAAAAGGCAAAATGAATTGAAAGAAGAATTATTAAAAGGATCTGTATAAAATCAAAATATGTAAAATAAAAGAAAATTATTAGAAAAATAAAGTTTACCAGTTAATAAATTAGTGAGCTATATAAGCCATAAGGAACAAGATTTTTGGTTTAAAAAATAGAAACACTTATAGAAAAGACAACAGAGAAAACTTCCTAGAAGATAGTGTAAGAGTACAATAACAAAAATTATAAGTGACAAAAATATAAAAAATCAAAAGCAAGTTTTTACATTTTAATTTATAATTAATCTTAAAAGACAGCTTTAAAAATGGATAAACAATAATTCAATTTCATTTTATCTTTACATTAATTATATCAATAGAAAAAATACACTTGATTTTGATGTCAAATGATATTAAACTGATAACAATGTAGTGTCAAAAAATGTTGTCTTACATAACCACACAAGGACTTGCACTTGAATGTTCTTAGCAGCATTTTTCATAAGCGAAAAATTGAAAGCAACTTAAATGTCCATCAACTGGTGAATTGATATACATATCAATGGAATATGATTGCAATGAATTACCCTTCAGTGGTAAAAAGAATGAACTATTGAAACATGCCAAGTACAAAAAGCTAGGTAAAAGACACCACATGTTTAATGATTCTAATTTATAGAAAATATTCTGAAAAGGCAAATCTACAAAGACAGAGTAGATTACTGGTTTTCTATGGTGGGGAGGTGGTGACAGATGGCAAGGTGAAGATACAGTTAGTGGACATTAGTGATCTTAACGGGGTGATGAAAATGTTCTAAAACTGACTTGTATTGATTTTGCACAACTTGACAAATTCACTAAAAAAAATCATTGAGTACACACATAATATGACATGTAAAATATACTCCAATCAAGTTATAAAAATGTTACATTTTGTATAAACAGAAAAATACTAAAGCTCCAAAAGATAAAAGTAAGCAGAAGACACACAATTAAATAAAGAGATAAATTTGAAAAAATGTGTATTTCTTAACTATGTTAATTATGACAAATGCAAATAAAAATTGCTTGCAGAATATTTTCTCTCAATCTTCCAAAGAGCTTGTTAAGAATGGGAAAAATGGCTAGTCAAAGAGGAGAAAAAAGACGTTGGTTTTCATATTCCCGACAAATACATGGTTGAGAAGGAACTGGGCTGTCCTCTCTAGACCAGAAGAGAAATACCAGTTCCTTCTGTGTATTGCAGTGTCTACTTGCCAAAATACCAGAGATATCCTTGGGTCTCCCCTTCTCAGAATGGCAACTGGGTAATAATATGATTTACTGGGAACATTCAAACAAACATAGGCCATGTAACCTGCCATATCAAGACTGAGCAGTGCTTTCATAATAGATCTTCTGCAACATTTAGAAGATGAAAAGGCATTTAAAAACAAATGACTATAACTAAATGCTTATTGCATATTTACATTTGACACATACTACATATACATACTTTCAGAATCTAGTGTATAGGCAAGTTGAAGGAGCAGCTTTCTATCCAAAGCATAGAGGCTAAGATCCTTCTACAGGAGTGTCTGATGACAAAAGGAAAACATCATCACACAATGTGATTTGTGTACTAAAGTGTCTTAGCCTCAGGACTGGTATTGTCTCAGGGACTTCTTAATCAGTGGAAAAACATCTTGATTATATCTTTGTCATAGCACTTAAAAGCTTATAGTGAAATGTGCTGCTTTTGTATCAGTTTTCAACACTAAAGTCACTGAAGTATAAGATCCGTTCTTTAGGGCAACTGCGTCTTTTATTCAATTTTGTTGTTCTAGCAACTAGCCCAGTGACATAGTAGGTGGTCAATAAATATTTGTTAAAATAAATTAATCTTTAACTTACCAGTGTAGTTATAAAGCACACAATTTCCCTGTGAATGTGCCTTTTGGGATTGGGATAAACAGCCTGAACTCCTTTTTCTGTTTCCTTTTCTTGCAGAGTTATCTATCCTTTGTCAGCTACCCAATTACCAGTTATAATGAAGTACAGTTACACAACTTGCTCCCAGGTAAATATTTGTATACTAAATCAGTTAACCAGACAATATTTAGCCTTTGCCAGCATGTGATCAATCTTTTAAACAAGAGAAATATAAATGTGATTAAGCATTGTCACCAAATATTTATAAATGCAAGTGGTTTAAAAACCATCCAAATAATGTCATTTCTAACAATTTATAAAAGTAAGATTGTTTTGGTACTCAAATTTATGTCAGTTAATACATATATGTCGCATCTTTTAAAATAGTTTTCTTCAACTTTTTCATGATTGACTTTTTTTCAAAGCTTTTCGAGGCACACAAGAAGTTTTTCTTTTTATAAACAGAAGTTACCTGTTTATTCATCTATATGTTAGTATAAAAATAAATACATCTTATTGCTATCAAAACTTAAAGTCTAGTGCTGTGGCTTACACCTGTAATCTCAACACTTTGAGAGACCAAGGAAAAAGAATCATTTGACACAGGAGTTCAAGACCAATCAGGGCAACACAGTAAGACCCAATCTCTATAAAAAATTTTAAAATTAGCTGGATGTGATGGCACACACCTGTAGTCCCTACTACTCATAAAACTGAGACAGGAGGATCATATAAGCCTAGGAAGTCAGGCTGCAGTAAGCTATATTTGCACTACTACATGCACTCCAGCCTGGGCAAGGCCTGTCTATAAATACATATATATATATGTGTATATATATATATGTGTATATATATATATATATGTGTGTGTGTGTGTATATATATGTGTATATATATATGTGTATATATATATGTGTATATATATATGTGTGTGTATATATATATATATATATATATATATGTATATATTTCCTTTGTTTTGCTGCTTGGCCCGCAGGGTTACAATACAGAGAGCAAGATTGCTAGGGATGCTGAGGGAAAGGGAACCCAGAAACCTGGCATGCCGACAAAAGGGTAAACATTTCTTCCCAGTTAGTATTCTGGCCTTTCTCTCTGTGCAGACCTACTGTAACCATGGTAAAAATCACTGTCTTCTCTCCAGCATTTTCATTCGTAAGAAAAAGGATTTGTGAAGCTGGTTTTAGATTGTAGAGCATCTGGTGTACTTTGTGCTATAAATTTATCTTTCTGTGTTGCGCTATGGTGGAGAGCAGCACCTTAGGACAGAACGTAGGCTTAGGATCTCATAAGCTCACTGTTGAAGGCAGCCTGGCAAACTGTTCAGTTACAAACTTTACTGCAGGTCTTTGAAACAAACAAACAAACAAAAAGAATTAAATGAACTTCCCCTCTTGTCTTGTTTTATGTCCTTGGGAGCTTGACCTTGTAACCATGTGGCAGTACTTTCTTTTGGTCTCCACCATCCGAAAGACAGGAATTTTGGAATTTATGTTAGAGTTAGCACTATTTTTTTTTTCTTTTTTTTTTTTCAGATGGAGTTTCTCTCTTGTCCCCTAGGCTGGAGTGCAGTGGCTCAACCTCAGCTCACTGCACATTGCATCCTCCACTTTCCAAGTTCAAGTCATTCTTCTGCCTCATCCCCCTGAGTAGCTGGGATTACAGGCTCAGATCACCACGCCTGGCTAATTTTTTTTTTTTTTTTTTTTTAAGTAGAGACGGGGTTTCATCATGTTGGCCAGGCTGGTCTCAAACTTTCAACTTCAGGTGATCCCCCCGCCTCAGCCTCCCAAAGTACTGGAATTACAGGCATGAGCCACCATGCCTGCCACACTAAAAATTATTTTAAGTGAGTTAAAAGTCATTGCCAAATCAAAATTGGCTGCCTCCAGAATCCTGCTGGAAAGAGCAATGAAAACTGCCCAGTTCTGTAGCTCAGCAGCGAAGGCTTCACCATTTTACCACGGTGGCCAGGGCTGAATTCCTGGTGTATGGAATGAGTCCTTTCTGGTTTAATATCTGTGAGACCTTTAGCATTTATGAATTCTCTGCCCCTTCATGATCAACTTCTGACTTCCCTTCTTGAATTGTCCTTTCTCTGAGCACCTGTGAGGTTTCTTGCTTCCGTCTCTCCTGACTTATAACCCTCAGTCAAATTCTTTCTTCTGAGGATGCAAGAATTGAGGTTGCTGAAGACCCATATGGATTCGTGGCTGGTAACAGAATATTTTTCTGGTAAATTCTGAGATATCTCTCTCTTTACACACACACACAAACACAGTGCCTTTATCTCTTCAAATATCACTTGTTGTTGCTTCCTTATTTGACATATTGAAATTTCTCCATTTTCTGTGTCTCTTAGTTTTTCTATATTATCATCAGTTATTAACTTGGTACACACACACACACACACACACACACACACACAGATATATATGCATTCTTAAAGATTTCCTCCATTAGAACTAGTAATCAATTAATTTTTCTTCAGCCATATTCAATTGTTAAATTCTCTTTTAGTTGTAACTATTTATTCCATATGTTGACATTTTTACTGATTTTTAATTCCCAGAGTTCCTATAGAAATTTGCTGTGTTTTTAACTTCATAACTGTCCTTTCTTGTTTAAGAAATTCTTATTTTTACATATATTATTGTATAATGGTATGCAATATCTATAAATACAGCTGCTTTATAATTATTTTGGATTACTCCAGTATCTTTTCCCTTTCTTTTGGTATTTTGTTCAGTGTGTTGATTGTCTTTCATGGAAGTATATGTTCTTTCAAGTTTGGTATTTTATGTTTAAGATTTAATCTTCTGACCAAATATCTCCCTTTATGGTAATTTACTGTTTGCTTAAATCCTGATCCCTCAGAATGTATAGGTCTTTGGTTCAAAGACTTTCTTGTGGCCAGAGGTGCCGCACCTATAGGTTCTGATCCCATGTGTTCATAGCTACATCTTGGAAAGCCCATTGAAGCTTTTTTTTTTTATTAAATAAATGAGCATTTAAATTTTTGTAAATAAATGGATAACAGTGTTTTGGCTTTAGACTTAATGAGAGGATCCTGAATGTAATTTTCTACCAAATGCAAGATGTTTATCTCCTTTTCTCAGGTGGCCTTCAAACTCTTACGTCGTTTGTCTGACATCAAATCACAACATTCACCTTCTCACCATTATGAGTTTAATTTGCATTTTTAATAAAGATATTTCTTTCTTATTTTCACATACAGATATGTATTTTTAACCAACAGTACTGAAGTGCACTTGCATAGAACTGTAGTTTCTATACAATGAAATGTACTAATTTTAAGGGCATGTGTCATTGAGTGTTGACCAATGTATGCACAATCAAGATACATAATAGCTCTATTACCACATCAAGTTTATGTTCATTTTCTTATTTTTATATAATTTTAGAAACAATTTGAAAGTTATAGAAAAGTTGTAGCACAAATGATTTTTTTCTAAACCATCTGAAAATAAGTTGCCAACCCGATGCTCCGTCACCCTGAATATGATTTAGAAAATTCTTAAAAACAAATTTGTCTTTTTATATAACCACAAATATGACTATCAAAATCAAGAAATTGACAGTCATACATCACTAAAGATAATCTTCAGACCTCACTCAAAATTTTCTATCTTTTTCAGTAATGTACTTTATGGCAAAATAATATTGTTCAAAATGATGTATTTAGTTGACAGGTCTTTTTATAAGTCTCTTCCAGCCGAAACATTTCTGCAGTTTTACTTTCACTTCTATGACTGAAATTTAAAGATAACAGATCCATTATTTTTCAGAGTGCCCTCAGTTTTTTTTTTTTTTGACTGATATTTTCTCATAACTAGATTTAGATTATGTTTCATTGGCAAGGGTATTAGACAAGTAATATGTGTTCTCATTGCCTTCTCTCAGTTGCATACAGGTTCAGGTTACCTTTCTTTTTACTGTGTTTATTCTATTTACTTTGATTATTTCATTAAAAGTCATGTCTTACAGCTTTCTCCCCTATGAAGGGATTCTTTTGCCCTCTGTAATTATTGAATAATTTGTGTAGAGGTACAGTATTTTGGAGTAACTCATTATACTTTTAATATGCAAATTGCAATATATTAGTATATTTACATATTATTTCAGTGTGGATGCATGCATTCAAATTTTATTTCATGGATAACAACTTATTATTAATTTTTATTTTGCTACGGATATTTTCTTAAAGTTGGCCAGCGAGGGAGAGTTCCTTCAAGCTGGCTTCTGTGTCCTCTGGACATGTCTCCATTTTTCTTTAAGCATTTAATTGCTATCTGGCAAGATAAATGCTCCAGGCTCATCTCCTAATTTCCCTGCTCCACCTCCAGATTCAACCATTCTTCAAAAAGCCTTGATTTCCTCTACTGGATAATGATATTTATAATTCAGCATGTGTATCCTAGGTGTGCTCATTACTATTGGGGTTTTACTGTACCCAGGTCCTCTCATTGAATAGACCTATAGCATATATATCCATATAGGTGTGTGTGTGTATATATATATATTTATATATATATATATGTGTGTGTGTGTGTGTGTGTATATATATATATATGTATATGTGTATATATATATATGTATGTATATAGCCCACCCCAGGCTCTGCCCTCATGTTGGTGCCATATTTACTCCGCTCAGATTCTGATAGCCCACATCAGGCTGCCCATCTTCACAGTGTTTGCTGTGGACCCCCCCACCCATTCCAGGCCCAAAACCTGTGATGGTGCCGTCTCACTCTGCTCCAGCATTGACTCAGTGCCAGATGCTCTTCTGCACCTTCAAATGTTAGCCTTCATTTTGGTTATACTGCTCCTTCTCTCCTTTCTTTTTTCCTTTCAGCCTCCTGTAGGATGTTGTTTGATGAGTTATTCATTGTTTATCTATATTTGTTTTCTTTCTTTACATTGGCTTCTGCTTTCTATCCTAAGCTATGTGCCGAAACATTGCCTACTTTTCCTCATGCCTTCCTCACACCTTCATCATTTTTCTTTTCAATTTTAGACATTTAAAAATGTCTATGTTCTTTCTCTTCCCATTCTCTGCCAATCACTATCATCTTGTTGAGTCTCATTATTCTAGGAAATATTATTGCTTTAATTTTAACGGAGACTTCACAACTTAAAACAGCCTCCTGTTTCAGATTTTAAGTTGTAATACTTAATATTATCACATTATTTTTGAACAATGGACAAAAATGCAAAAAGATTCACTGAAAGAATTACTACTGCTGCTAAAATTCTGGCAAGTTCAGGCCTATCTCTAGAACAACCCAACAGAATCAAATAAAAGATATTCTTAATAGTATAAGAAAATTAAAATGTCAGAAGTTTTGAATAAGTTAATGTATCTGTGATTAATAATATTTTTAAAAATTGAAATAACATATCATAAATGGAACACAATTACGATTACTTTATAGCATATATTGTATAATGTTAATAAGATCCCAGTAATAGCTATTTCCAAGCTGCCCAACATTTAGGATATTATGTTATGATGGATTTTTAACTTTAACTAAAGTGAACATTTTAACTTTAACTTGTATATACACATACACACACACACACACATATGTGCACATATATATACACACATATACATATATATGTGTATATATATATATATATATATAATTTTTTTTTCCATTTTATGGAAGCAAAGGCCAAAAACCTCTCAATATTGTAAGATGCTGCCCAAGTGGTTGCATGGGCAATCAAATTAAGATTTTCCATTTTGGACAGAGCAAAATACGCCTGGCAAAACATGGACATTAGCCATCCCTCTTAGCAACCAATACCGAACTGGAAAGGTTCAAACTTGCCCCGCGTTGGCCATTTTAGAACACACAGAAAGAAAACAGGAGAATAGGAAGTGCAGGTTCTAACACAAAAAGATAGGGAAAGGAAAGGAGAGAAAGAGGAAGAGAAAAGCATTGACTGCAGTGGGTTGGGGAAGGCAAGGAGCTCAGTGAAGCCAGAGAAAGACCCGCCCATTGCAGCAACAGTGAATCAAAAGTTCAGGCGGCCGCTTGTTAGTAGCAAAGGGATCTTTTCCAGCAGTCCTACTTCATCTTAAGTTTCCTTCTCTGGAGAGGAAAAAGCTCCCCATGCTCCATGATCCTGCGCATGCCTGATCCTGTCACCCATAACTGAAATTAGACAAAAGTAATTTTCCTTCTATTCGGGAGTCATGGTTTGTACTGCGTGTTACTGTGCATGTCCCGTGAGTAGGGATCAGATAAAGAGGTTATCTGCATACTGTAGAATTTATCGCCCCTCAAGAAATCGCTCAGTTAGATTTCTGCTAGGGCTTGTCTCAGTAAATGTGGGCTGTTTCTAAACCCCAGAGGTAGAACTGTCCAGGTTGAAGTTATTGGTTAACAGTTTAGTTAGCTTGCCATGGGGAAATAGGGATATTAGAGAGAAACATGAATTCGGAAGTTGAGTAAATATTAATTGAGCACAAATCTTGGAAAGTATATTTATGCCCCAAAGAGGTGTGGGATATTTCAGCTTTACCAGGGATTGGTGGGAGGATTGTAATTGATCCCTTAAGTAATATAAAGGGGTATAAATCTTTTCTTTTGAAGGAAGGGAATATCATTTGGCCTGATTGTCCAACATTATTTGAAGGAGAATTGCTTAGCGAAGGAGATTAGCACAGAGTAGGCTGCTCTTGAATGCAAAAGGAACATTTATAATTTTACTTGCCACCTCCAGAGTTGTGCTTGGCTTTGTTCTGTTGATGATGATATCTGAGCTGGTAGCTGGCTGGAGCAGAAAGCCCCTTTTACTCAACGCCATTAAGGGTTGAGATTCTGTCCTGGGGCCCTTCAGCCCTCAGTCTAGTTCCCTTACCAGTGCCTGAGCTTGTGGTAGAGAAGGCAAGCCAAGCAGGGCTTTTCCATATTTATATCATTGGGGGAGTTTGCCTTCCAGTGGCCTGGCTTCCTGCACCAATGGCAGTTACCTGGAAGCATATCCTTAGGGCAACCTAGGATGCTGGAGGGCTTGTAAAGCAGTTCACAGTTGAGCCTTCCTCCTGTCTCTGCCTTTCTCCTTTTTCTTAATCCCATCCTTTATTCTATTCTTAGTTATAAAAGATGCAGAAGGTTAATTTGAAGACGACCTAAGGTCACTGGGTTCTAAGGGTGACTTTTGTAATTGCCTCCCAGTTCATTTTTTTTTCTTTTAGTTTTTGAGATGGAGTCTTGCTCTGTCACCCAGGCTGGAGTGCAGTGGCGTGATCTCAGCTCACTGCAACCTCCGCCTCCCAGGTTCAAGCAATTCTTGTGCCTCAGTCTGCTGAGTAGCTGGGGCTACAGGCACAGACCACCACACTTGGCTAATTTTTGTATTTTTCAGAGACAGGGTTTCACCATGTTGGCCAGGCTGGTTTTGAATGCCTGATCTCGTGATACACATGCCTCAGACTCCCAAAGTGCTGGGATTACAGGCATGAGCCACCTCACCTTACCCTCCCAGTTCATTTTTAAGCCAAATGGTATTACAAGGAAAAACTAGTTTTTTTGCTTTAAGATTTGAAGGAATCAAACTTTTCCTAGTTTGGGGGGATGCAACTAAAGGGCATTTCCTGTGGTTTGACTATGCAATTACCCACTGCCGAAGAGAGGACAGAGGAGGCAAAAAGGAAAAAGTAAAAAGAAAGTGTTCCCTCTACTTCGCTATGATCCTGAATGTGATGTCCCACATTGTTATTTGGGTTCAGGAATAAACCAGTCTTAACATGTACCATTGGTTCCATCTCATCACAATTATGCACTTGAGAACAGAGGAGATACTGGAGTGAACAGAGGACCCTGTATTCATCCTTGGGATTCTGGAATAACCAGTCTTACTTTGTATCCCTAACCTTTCATCGGTGTTCTAAAGGCAACCTGTTAGCCTGGCACCATCTTTCATCTCTATCCTATGGGCTTCTTGTGCCTGCGGCCCTGGGCCAGCCTATATCCTTGACTCCATGATCTTATAGCAACCCTTGCTTGGAGCATTCCAGCAAAAAAGAAAAAAAAATAGCTTTTTCCCATTTCCCACATTATTTAAGTAGATAAGAAGCCTGTTTTCCAGGGGCTGTACTTCCCTGCCCCCTCCCTTAGAATATCACCTTGAAGGTTTTTATACAGGTTGAGAAGGATGCAGATGTAATTAGAGAAACGGAGGCTGCAGGAGGAAGTGGGAGGAAGCATGAGGATTACTCATGTAGAGATTTTATATGCTCACAAAACCAGCAGCCCTTGGGTTCAAAAGAGCAACGTTTATTTATCCTCAACATAAAGCGGTAACCTCCAGAGGACTTGGAGCTGGGGATAAGAACACACAAATGGCAGAGGAGGAATTTCCCCTTCTTTCGAAGGAGTGCTAGCTCAAAAAAGCCAGTAGGTGGGATTCTTCAAGGGCCACAGAGTGAGACCCTATGTAGGCAGACAACCTGCTTCAAAAGCCACAAGAAAACTTGACCTTGGGTCATAACAGGAACAAGAACCATATGGTAAGTCATAAGGAGCTGGCAGAGCCAGAGTTCCGGTTAATGTCATTCCAAGCAATCTGCCTACAGACAGGGGAAGGGCTGAAGGTCATCAGAGCTGGTAGAGTAAGAACAAGCATAAATCTCAGGGAATATCCCCAAGGGAGCCTGTGTCTTTGCTGCCGTGCAAAGTCAGTAAAAGTCACGAGGACACAAATAACAGGGAGTGTGTGTTTACGAAGTCCCATGGCATGCGAAGTGAAAGCGGAGGCAGAGTTGCCCCTGAAGTGGATGGCCCCGGGAGCGTACATGGCCATTTTAGAACACATGCAGAGAAAACAGGAAAGTGTGGGTTTTTGGAAAACAGACAATTTTACTTGAAAAGGCGAGGAAACCCAAGACATTGTATGGTTTTAGGCTTTTAGCCCTACCACTCTTGTAAGCCTACTGTCCAAGAAAGCCATTAGTGCCTCAGTTCTGCTCAATATGAATCCCAAGATCCTTCCTACTCCCACAAGCCTCCCATGAGTGTGAGCTGAGAGATCAGCTTGGTGGAGAGAGTCACTTATGAGTGAGAAGAATCTGGTTCTGGGAGTTGGTTAGTATGCAGGAGAGTATAGAGAAAGAAGAAAACCGTGTACAGGTTTTTGAATGCCTCCAGCCAAAGCAGGCGAGGCATAAAGGGGTCAACACTAGGGAATGTGTCTGAGCCATGCAGCACCAAAGTGTGTTAGCGATGGATGTTATCCAAGTCACACGGCAGCACAGTGTATGAGCGGTGGAAGTTATCCAAGTCATGGCACCAAAATCTGTTACCAACATCAAATCCTTACAAATCTGCACCAACTTCAAGTCATGCCTACTCAGAAGAAAGAATTCAACTGAGAGGCATAGGTAGAAGGAAAGACCAAGTCAAGTCCTAAAGCAGGAATGAAAACTTATTTAAAAACTTCAGAGCAGGCATGAAAAGATGGAAAGTACACTTGGAACAGGGTCAAGTGGGTGACTTGAAGACAAAGCATGCGGTTTGACCTTTTGACTTGGGGATTTCTATGTTGGCATACTTCTGGGGTCCTGCATCCCTTCTCCCCTGATTCTTCCCTTACGGTGGGCAGGTACAATGGCCTCCTGTGCTTGGGAGGGAAGCATGCGCAATGTGTTTACCGGTATTGAATACATACTCACTTGAGGCATTCTCCCCTTCAGCCAAATGCCCCGAAAGCTCAAGTAACAGTTGCACTCTGCCATTTTGCCTCTTAGTGCTCATGCATGAGTTTACTCGCCCAACTCCTGAGATCTTATTAGAAAGTTTTGATCACCAGTTTTAGTTTTTTTCTATCTATAGGGAGACTGCCTTTCCCTGGCACTAGCTATGATCAATTATTTTGATAGAGAGGCAGTTGACAACTGCCTGAACATCACCTAACTGTTGCCTGGCATTCCTGGTTGGAGGCGCAGCCCTCTCCTGCCCTGTTCACGGGTGCCTGATGACCTACTGTAACAATTCCATAGGTTGAAAGATTTCATAGGGTGAATAATCATAGACTGTAGAACAAACTTTTTTTTGAAGGAGTCTCTTGTCACCTCATACATATACTGCTCAACATGAAGAATGAAGAGAATAGCCCCCATTCATCAAGAAACAAAGGTAGATGCTATGAGAAAAGTGTTGAGAAGATAGAATTGTAAATATAAAAAGCTTATGTACTGTAAAATGTTCAATGAGGACACTCAAAACTTTTAAGACATTAAGAATCACAAATCATTCTTTCTACAAAAGGAAAAATGAAGCCAAAGGAAGTGGGATTCAAGAGCAAGAGTGAAAAGAATTTATTCCAACATGATGAGGAATAAAAATGCTAAGGTAAAATCACTAATTAAGGCGGGGGGAACATAGTTTTGAACAGACAAAATTAGCAAACTACTTAATAGACTAAATTTAAAAGACAGAATACTTTATGATATAATCTTACTAGTGAAAAAAGATGTAACTATATATATATAAAATGTGAGTGGCATAAATTTAAATATTTAAAAATATAGATTAGGGAAAGATTTTTTTTCAAAAAATAATATTGCAGTATCCACAATGAGAAATAGTAAATCTGAATAGGTTAAAAACCATTAAAGAAACTGTAACACTATTGAAACATACTACCAAATAAGGCAAAGAAATAAAACAATGTTATTTAATTCCTCACTTATTATTAATTATATTGTCCTTACTTTCTCCCTTTGGTGAGTATGAGAAAAGAGATCAAGGAAATATGTTTTTTCGTTTATACAGTGAAAAAAAAAAACCTAAGTCATGTTTACCTTTTGAATCTTTCAATATTATCTAATTATCAGAAATTTTAAATGCCACTAAGCCAAAGCAGAAGTAAAAATATCTTTGAAATTACAGAATTAAATTTTAAGGGAAAATTATTAGTCCCTAACTGAAATTATTTCAAAATTAAGTTCTATTCTAGCATGTTATAAGTAATTTGTGACTTTTATAATTCATGAATAAGTAACTATTCTACTTGGGGAATAATTAATTCATTTCATCAATTAATATCTATATTTCATCTAGTATTTTTCTAGAAAAAATACAGAATTTGTCACTGTTAATTAGTAATTATTTACTTGCACTTAAAAATAAAACAAAATATAACTCCAAAGAAATGACTTGTTTTTAAAAACTATGTATTTTGAATTTTACAGAGACAGGGTCTCACTATGATGCCTAGGCTGGTTTAGAACTCCTGTGCTCAGACAATCCTCCTACATTGGACTCCCAATATGCTGGGATTAAGGGGGTGAGCCACTGTTAGCCTAACAATATTTGTTTATAATTTAAAAGCTTTTTAAATTTGAAAAAAATGTTTTCTATATAAACCATGCACCTGTCAAATTAAATGTTTAGTAGGGTTAATCTGATCTATAATTTTAAAGGCATTGATATTCGAAGATTTAAATTATTAAGCCTATTTTATAAAATGGTATTCTGAATACCTGGGGGGAAAAATTAACAGATCAGACATGATGTTTTGTTTTGTTTTTTTTCTCTTTTGATGTTTCTCGCATTTCTACTTAAACAAGTTTCTACCAGAGTTACAACGTTAGCTGATTTGTTTTTGATAGTGAATGTGAGCATAAATCTCTTTTTGTCGAAAAAGAGGGCATCTAATCTGTGGGCCATCTGAAAAAAATCACTGTATGCTTATCCCAAGTTTTTCCATATTCCAGTGTTTTAAGAAATTGAGTACCTATGTCATCTTCTAAATTACACTTTTCTTTCCTCTTAAAATAAGCAGGCTTTTTCAGACCACAGGTTCCCTTTGGTGAGTATGAGAGAAGAGATCAAGGAAATATGTTTTTTGGTTTATACAGTGAAAACAAACAAACAAACAAACAAACAAAAAACACCTAAATCTTGTTTACCTTTTGAATCTTTCAATATAATCTAATTATCAAAAATTTTAAATGCCACTAAGCCAAAGCAGAAGTAAAAATATCTTTGAAATTACTATCTTCTATGGATTGTGGATCCAATGTCACTTCAGTATTCAAAGTCTTTGCTGGGCTGTTTGGTTGTCTTCCACAGAAACTCTACTCACTGACCAGCAGATGGCCTGTTAGTCCACTTCTCAAAGTCTTTGGCATTCTAATGAGAATCAGTTCTACGCATGTGCAGCTCAGCAGAGAGCCCACGACCACAGCAAATTCATAGGGTTTGCTTTCCTTTAGCAATCCTCTCTCCACAATCTCTCCCACACTTTCTGGTTTTCTAATGCACTCCCTTTTATTCTTCTAATTAGAAAGATGTGGCCAGTTAGTAGGAGAAGAAAAACACCAGCAGTGGTTTGCCCTACACGTTTAGGAATTGCAGTTCAACTGATTAAAGAGGAAGATTTCCTCTCTCAGAATTTCGGCTCCTCAAGACCCTGTTCAAAGGGCTGCAGCTGCCACAACAGCGTGGCTTGCAACCTGTGATGGAAGAAATTTGAGAAAAGGAGAGAATAGAGAGTTGGAATTTCCCAGGCTTCTTGACCTACTGCTAGAATGCTTCTTGGGTTCTCTTTCTGTCTGCGTCCCAGGGGCCACTTCCGTGCTTCCAATTACAATGATTTAAGGTGAGGGGACACCATCATAAAAAGAAAACAAAGGTAAAGTCCCTTAGGTTCTAAATTCTGATCTTCTTCCCTAAACTACCTGCTGCTATCCAATATACAGAATTTCAAGTAGCTGCTTTATATACTCTGTCTAGATTTCATAGCTGCATTCAGTAGCATAGACAGGTAAAACGGGCTATTTCAAGCTGTCTAGAACATGAACCACTGGGGAAAACTAAGAAAATAAGTTGGAAAAACAACAGACCCCACTACGGTAGCCTACACTTAAGACCACAAATTTCTTCCTCCCAGAGTACCCATTCTAGATTTCCCTCACCCTCAGATAGCACCTTGTCTAGTCTTAGTTGTTTTCCTGGTAGTTTGCAGTAGAGAATCTTAACACAAAATCTCTATTTTTTTTTTTTCAGAGCATGATTACTACACTTGTCTATTTCCCATTGACTTGGACAGTGGGAAACCAAGAAATTCACACTTAGATCATGTGAATATCAAACAAATTCCTCCCAAAGTATGACAGTATTCCCAGCTCTTCCTCATAGGAAGATCAGTTATACCTGTCTTAAGATGTTATTACTAATTTTGTTTGAGCTTGGTATTGTGAGAGATTCTTTATCAACAATTCAGAATGAAAGGGCAATAATCAATAGTGAGGTGAATGACTTAAAAATCAGAAAGGTCACTGTTTGAATGTATTTACTTATTTGCCACTTTAGAAAAGTTTTTAACCTACCTGATCTTGATTTTATAATCTGTAAACTGGGCAGTAAAAATTGAACCTGACTATATGGGATGGTATCTGGATTATGTGAAACGACCTATGGAAAATACAGCGCCTGATACTGTATGTGCCTGATACTTATGTGGCCTTCTGATTTTTTTTTTTCACTATTATTATTCTTCATGACACATCGTTATGGTGGTCATAGTTCCCAGTTTTCCTCAGGAAACCCACTTTATGTGTGCTTACCCAGTGCAATGAAAATAGGGGCCCTTGTCACTTTGAAAGTTATCCATTTGGACATTAATATTTCATGCTCGCCACATTCTTTGCTATCCTGTTGTACCCTTGAGTCAACTTCCTTAATATTTCTAAAATGCATCAGCTTCTCTCTACTCTCTTTTCTTTGGTTCTGTGAAATTGCTCAGAATGTTCTGCCTGGATTTCTTCTACAGCCTTTTAGCTAGTATCATTGCCGTCAATATTGCTCCTTTGATCCTATTTCAACACTGACAGCAGAATGAACTTTCTAAGTTCAAATAAATTCATATCACTAAGATCACTCAAAGACTTTCCAGAGATGTTTTTATACAAATTCTTTATCGTGGTAGATACGATTCACCATTATCTACAGCCTGCTTCCATCTTCTCTCGACAGGCCACTGCCTTGGGGTCTGTCTTCCGGGTGTGATGAAAGAAAGGCATTGCCTTTTCTAGGTAACATTAGTAATCCATTCCCCGCAATTAGACACTGCATGAGAACATCAACCAAGACCCCATTTCCCAGTGAACAAAATTACCAAGGCCTACTTATCAAGCTAAAACCCTCTGCTAATTTTTTAAAAATGAAACTACAACATTTGAAAAAACTTAGATTCATTACAAAGGGTTAGAGTGCATGATGGGTAAACATACCTCCATCTCATTACTAAACAATCAGTATGTTTGTTAACAAGCAGTTGATTTTTATTCAGTAATGTGTAGTGTTTGCATGCCAAGCCATAAATGCTAATATTTACAATATAGCAAGGCAAAAAATCCACAAATACATTTTTGTTAGGACAAAGAAAATAAAAAATGTTTAATAAAAAAAGCAAGGTGATTTCATGAAAAAATGTTTTACTCTCAACTGAGAAGGAAAATAAAAGCTTAAAAAGGTTGAAGATGGAGAAGGGAGTAGATTTGAAGCAGGCCCAGGATGTCACTGTTTATGAAATGTTACGGTTCTGAATAGATGGGTGTTAAACAGTAAATTTCAGCTAATTACCACACTCAGAGGAACTGACAGTTTCCACTATTTTGGTGCATCAGAGGATTCTATGACAAGGCTCAGTAACTCTGCAGGGCAGGTGGTCAATGATCCAGGATGCAGGAATTGCAAAATGCGTCTTCGCTCATATTCTTGCTAGTCATTTTCTTTGTATATTCTTGTAGTGTTTCAACTTATGCACTTTCATCAAACTCCTTGTTACCTTTTGTGTGAGCTTCCTTTCCGTTTATTTGTTTTAACTTTTGTTACTCACTACACGACTCCAGGAAAGAACAGAAGCTAAAAGGGAAAAAAGAAAACATTCAGGATGATGACAAAGTATGCAGAGAGGAAGGAGTGAGGTGTGGGAATGTGAATCTTCTCACAGCACCAGTAGCAGTGGAGATGCATGTTCCCATTGCTGACAGTTTGATTTTTCGAACATCTGCACATGAATCTGACATTTTACCAATTGTTCTGGAAAATAATGAAATGTCCAATATATATATTTTTGTGTATTTGAGGGTAGAAATATAAATTTTGAGTAAAATTCTTTCACTAACAGATTAATTTGTTCTAAGAAGTCTAGACATGTAAATATTTTACTAGGAAATCACTAATAGAAAGAAGCCGTTAAGGAGAAGCTTTCATGGGTGCTGCCATAGAGGCACTAGTTTTCCTTGTGTCTATTCCTGAGATTTATCTTCTCTCTCTTCATGCCATATCTTTTAAACCCGGAAATTTATTTCCATTTTTAAGATATAGTTTACCTCTCATACATATCTAGAATTAAATTCCTGAAAATTATAAACATCTTCCCTAATCTATGTTTGTGTCCTATTCTCTCCTCTTCTTACCTCTGTCTAGTCTAGGTAACATTTAGTTGTCTATTGTGTTTATTCCGCATACTTACTTCTCAAAGTCCCTGAGAGCAGAAACTACATGTAGCTCATTTCTGAATCCTCATGTCTAGCACAAGGTGGCACTTACAAAACATTCAGTTAGTGAAGGAAGAAAAGAAGGAATCCAAACTGAGCAATTATCTATAACAGAAAAGGGCTCAGGAGACACACTGGAGCTGCTGATACATATTTATATACATCTTCTGTGTAAAGCAGGTAGTTGAAGCTTTATGGGAAGATGAGATCACTCCAGGAGAATGTAAGTAGCAGTGGTTCTCAAATCTGGCTACAGTTTAAAGTTACCTAGGAAGCTTTTTTCAAAAATAAAATAAAATAAAATAAAATAAAATAAAATACCTAGGAAGCTTTAAAAAAAAAAAATAAAATAAAATGCCCAGGACTCAACCCACAGACAACATTTCTGTGGGTGGAGCCAGGTGTTCCTATGTTAGAAAAGTTCACCTGGTGATTGCAATGTGAAGTTACAGTTAAAGACACTCCGATAAATTTTTAAAAATCAGCAAATATAAAAGCTTTAGAATAAAAGCATAGAAGGATCAGAATAAGAAAGAGTAGCCAAAAATAAAGAAATAAATAAATGCGGAAGACAGTAAGAAAAGGAGGGAGTGAGAAAGGAAGGTAGGGGTGGAAGATGGCTCAGAAAAGTAGGAAAACCGGAAGCTACAGTGTCACAAAAGCCAGGTAAGGAGAGAGTCTTGAGAAAGATGAGTTGTGCAGTAAAGTATAAAATACCAGTCGGATTTTCTGAACAGTAAAATCTAAAAGAGAGAAACAGACTCTATAAATATAATTGTCAATTTTATTCAAAGCTATTCAGGTAGTGGGATGCTAAGAAATAAATTGAAATTATAATGAGTTAAACAATAAATCAAGTGCAGAAACTACTAATTTCCCTATAAGCCATAAGAAATACTTGTTATAAGGTATTGCCAGGAAATTAAGTCAATGTTTACTTTGTTTCTTTATGACACAGTCATTTCTTTATTATTCTATAATACTACGATATACATTTTCAAAATAAAATGTAATAATACCTAACTCTAAAAATACAATACCTCAAATAACATGAATAATCTTCAGTGCAATCAGGAAGTAATCTGCTGTAAGTAAACAGACAGTAATCATGCATAGGTAAACACATACAAGTCTGCAGAAACACAGAGATGGGAACTAATCTGTTTCTTATTATTCCACTGGTTATGACAAAGGCTGATTTGCATATATTTTTTATCAGATAAGGAATGTTTCTCATCTTATTTCACCATTACCTAAATAGTAAATACCAGAATTTTTCTGATCAAAATATCTTGTTGTTATTATTCACCTTAAAACCAAGATAATATAGGTCTAAAGGTATGGTAAATTGTCCACCTCTCCTAACTGTTGAAAAAAGTAATTGCTCTTTAAGTCAAGATAAGGTATGAACTAATTTGTCTCCTGCTGAAAGCAGATACTATCGGACCCCAATAAAACTTCATTCAAATATCAGCAACAGCACATTTAAGATACAACATGTGCATTCTAATTGTTGGTTGATACATTTTTATTTGTGTTCATTACTTTGGACACAATTGAAACTCAAAGAGTATGGTTGAATCAGTTTGCAAATTGTCACCTGGAATTGGAAAGATGTGCATTTTGCTCTAATTTGCATTTCCAATCTTCCCATTTTGGAGGATATTTTTGTATTTGTACCTATGACATACATTAAAGCACTGTGCATTCATTAACTCATCTACAGACAATGGAATGTTGTATTTGATTCTGTTGTATTTGTTTGTATTTGTACCTCTGACATACATTAAAATACTGTTCATTAATTAACTCATCTACAGACGATGGAATCTTGTATTTGATTCTTTGGTAAGACCCCTTACCAAAATGCTCAGGAGGTCTGGTAGCTCACAAATTGGGAAAATGTACCAGAAGTTCATAGAATTTATTTATTCTTCTAATTATTGGTCTCTGAAAGAAGAGATTTATTGGACAAAACAGCAATAAAACTGTGAAATCTTAAGACTTGCATTTTAATTTTTAAAAATCAACCATTTGCCACGAAGTTCTTAGTTTTCTGAGTATAGCTGCAGATTTCTTGTATCAATAATATCAGTCTTCTTCTTACTTATCTCTGTCTCAGCTTCTTAAAATAAAAATTTTGACATGTGCAAACTATCCTGCAGTGAAAAGCAAGAAAGAGTGAAGTAGGTAGTAAAGTAGGAGTCTCAACTCCACAAACTAGCTGAGATACTGGGAACTTGTACACGGCCTTTTGGTTTAAAGATTCTTCCTTTTGGAAAAAAAGATACATGACTCTTTTGACCCTACATCCTTCTACAGACACCATTGTTTTTACTATCATTGATTAACTCAATCTATTTTCTATTCATCTTTTGCCATTCTGTTTGATCTCATGTCAATAAGATTTCAGTCTCTATTCTTTTCTGAAAGAAAGCTTCTCAAGATCATGAATGACAATAATGTGACTGAATTCAATGGTCATTGGTCAGTTCTCATGGCACTCAACCCATCAGCACGATCTGATCATTCGTGGTTTTGACTCACTTTCCACAACTGGCTTCTAAAACACCACCCTGCCTGAATTCTTCTACCTGACATAATACTCATTCCTAGTCTCCTTTCTTCATCCTTTCCTTGACATTGAAACTTCAGAATGCTCAGGTTTGGTATAGCAAATTGCCTAATCAACATCTCCATCTATGTTTAGTTTACCATTAAAACTTAACCAGGTCCAGAACCAATTGCTTGGTTCTCCCTATCACTGGTAAAAGAAAAACAATTCTCCTAAAATCTTCCTCTATTTCAGGAGCTTAGGCCAAACTGCTGATCTCATCCACAAGTCTTCTTTCTCTCATACCTCACATACAATGCTGAAGCAAATTATGCTGACTTTGTCATCAAAATATGTCCCATATCAAACTCCTCATCAACTCCAAGATGTTATTACAATTTGAGTAGCCATCACTTCTTGGCTTGATTATTGCATTGGCCTCTTATTCTACATCTCTGCATATAACCTTTATCCCCTAAAACACTTAAAAATTTTCTGTGGTTTACTCAAATCCCTCTCAGATGAAAGTAAAATTCAACATTGCTAAAAATTCAACCCTACATAATCTTCCCCACCATCCCCCTTGGCTGTTTTATCCTGCAACACTTTCTTGTCCACTCTACTTCAACCACACACTCTTCTCTACTTGCATTTTCCCAATATACACACTTCCCTTGAGGCATGGCTAAATCCTCAGAATTCACTCCACAAACAACATTTGTGTGTTAGATTCACACCTGAAGGTCACCACCTACTCCTGAACAACGATTAATTTTTTTTTATTATTCAGCATGTTTATATATTTTCCTATCTTTAAGCATTGGTATCTTAGTAATATGCTTAGCCTGCTATCAAGATAACTGAACAGCATCAACTCCTCATCTTCATTCTTACCATGTATTTGCTTGATATTACTCTGGGAATATGAAGGTATAGAAATTACCATCAATGCTGATATTGCTCACTTTTAAGATATGAAAACAAGCTAGCTTCCTCCGAAAGTGGACTGCAACCTCAGGAATTAATAGAGATATTAATTAAATAAACAGAGTAATATTTGGTGCTACTTGGATCAATAAAGTAACCCCCTGTTGTAGATTCCATGATTAAAATTGAGTAGCCAAAATTGTCATGTAGAGTGATGAAATAAACTCTACTCTTCTTTATATCATTGTTGCTTTATGTGATCAACAAAGTATTACAGAAGTAGTGACATGTAGTTTATGAGGCTAATTTATAACAAAAATTGTGGCTTCTGTCCATCTTCCTCTCTCTTACGTTACTCACACTGGAGCTACATCATAATGACACAAAGGTAATGCTACAAAGAGGCCCATGTGGCAGGGAATTTGTGCCTCCTGCCAACAGCCATGTGAGTGAGTTCCCATGTTAGCAAATTCCCCAGCTCCTTTCAAGACAGTAGATGCCTGCAGCCCCTATTGGGTCCCTCATATAAAAGACCCTGAGCTACAACCACTCAGTTAAGCTGTCAATAAATTTCTGACCAGAGAAACTGCAAGATACTAAACATTTTTTGTTTTAGTCATTCATATTCATAATTAACTTATTGTACAGTAATAGGTAATTATTAGTTGACTAATAGCTAGTTGACTGTACATTTGAATGACCTGGCATGATGACTCTCTGGCACAGGTCTAGGTGATTGCCTTCCAATGTAAAAGCCCAAAAAGATAGATATGTAGTTTATGCCACCTTCCAACACCCAGTATTGTAGAGACTACATGCAATCTCAAATATCTTGGTATGCCAGTGGCAGTAGAAACAGAAGCAGTTCCAGCGATCAATGCCAGTGGCAATCAAATTTGCAGTTTCCAGTGTTCAGCTGTGAAAATAGATGTATCTTCACTCCACTTATTTACTAGTATGATTTGGCCATCATTTCAACTTCTACTTTTACATGGTTACTGCCAGTTTTACAGTCTGATCAGGATTCCAACAAATCTGTGAATTTACCAGTTAGGGAAACTATGGCAGTTGTTGTAATAAATCAACACAATTTCAGTAGCTGAAAGCATGGCCACTCCTTTCTTATCAATTCAACAACCTTAGAGGGTGTTTTGGTAATGGATGACTCAGGCTGTTTCCATCCTAAAGCTCTAGGACTTCTTCAACATTTGTGGTTAGAGCAAGAGAAAGGAGGGCATAGAAAAGTTACTATACTTTTTTTTAAAAAAAACTGTCTCCTGTGCATTCTTCTTGGTGAGACCCAGACACCGAAAGCACTGAACTCACAGGTGAAGGGAAATATAGTTGTTTTCCACAGGTTGCTACAATTCCTCAGTAATTATTCTATTTGATAGAATAAAAGTACAACATCTTTTCAAAGTTTTTCACCTCTGTCACACCAAACCATAAATATGTCAAAATAAGTCTATTTGTTTTACTTAAATCAGCCTGTTACTTCCCTTGCAATTGGTAATCCCAACATAGTTGTAGTCTCACTTACTTAATCAAAATTAACATAATTTGACTAGTTAGTACAAATTAATTCTTTATTTGTTAAATGTCTTATTTTTGAGAAAAATAGGCTGCTTATCAATAAGTAGCTGATGAAACCTAAGCTTATGCATGATGGTTACTATGAAAAACTTGGAAGCCTCTGTATACTGTGCATAAATTTAAAAACATGGAAGAGCTCACAGTAGTAAAACATTTGCTAATTATACACACATTATATCTAATAAAACCTGGAAGCATCTCATTTCTTTCAACTTCATTAACTAACAACACAAATAGCCAGCACTAACAGTAAACACATATTTTTCAGAAATTTCAAATAACAGATGATAATTTTCCTAGAAATATTTGAGATTTATTTAATATTATATTATTTATTAAAGTTTCTTAGTCATCTAAAATAATTTGATCACATAATGTTTTACTGCTGTGGAAAATCTCTACTAATTATGAATACAGCTTAATGTTGTATTGTTTATTTTCAACTTCTTTGTCTTCAAAACTAAATATTTATTAACAGACTAAAAAGACAAGCCACAGACTGAGTGAAAATATTTGTAAAACACGTGTTTGATAAAGACTGGTATTTAAAAATATACCAAAAAAATCTTTTAATATTCAACCATAAAAAAACAAGCAACCCAGTTAAAAAATGGGTAGAGCATTTGAAAGACATCTCAACCAAGAAGATGTACCGATGGAAAGTAAGCATATGAAGAGATATTCAACATCCTATTGCAGCAGGGATTGTAAATTAAAACAAGGATGCATTGTTGTACACCTGTTATAATGGTTAAAATCCAAAACACTGACAACATCAAATGCTGACAAGAATGTGGAACAACAGGAACCCTTGTTTATTGCTGGTGGTACTGCAAAATGGTACAATCACTTTGGAAGACTGTTTGGCAGTTTCTTAGAAAAACTAGGCATACTCTTACCATGTGATCCAGTGATCACGCTCCTTGATATTTGCTGAAATGAGGTGAATATGTATGTCCACACACAAAAATCCTGTGCCCAAATATTTATAGCAACTTTACTTATCATTGTCAAAATGTGAAGGCAACTGAGATATCCTTTCAATGAGTAAATGGATGAGCAAATTTCCGTACATTCATTCAAGGTAATGTTAGTCAGTCTTAAAAAGAAAGGAGCGATCAAGCTATGAAAAGACATGGAGGAAATTTAAATGCACATTACTAAGTAAAAGAAGCCAATCTGAGAAAGCTAATGCTGTATGATTCCAACCATGTGACATTCTGGAAAAGGCAAAACTATGTAGAGAGAAAAAAAGATTCATAGTTTTCAGGGGTTTAGAGAGGGAACGAGGAATAGCATGGAGGCATGGTATGGAGGATTCTTGGGGTAGAGAAACTATTATGTCTGATATGGCAATGGTGGGTATATGTCCTTATATATGTCAAAACCTATAGAATGTACAACACAAACAGTGAGCCTCAGCATAAAAAAAAGATATCAGTTAATAATAATGTATTGATATTGGTTTGTAGATCATAAGAAATGTACCACACTAATGCAAAAGGTTAATGATAGGATAAATTGTGGGGCTTGGGAAATGAAGGGATATATGGTAACTTTGTACTTTCTGCTTCCTTTATTTGTAAATTTAAAATTTCTTAGAAAAACATTTAGAAATTTAGAAAAATAAATTATTGCATTTAAGTGACAGAGGACTACAGGTTCTGGGAAAAATGTTCAATATGATTTATTTGTATGAGATTCTTTTATCTAAGAGGAGAAAAAAAGCTGTTACATTCACTCTAAATGTAACTAGATGGTTCTCACTAATCCTTAAAGATCAGAGGTAGTAAAATAAAAAGAACATGGGGAGAAATGCCAGATATAGGTGATGAGGTGGAAGACAGCAAACCACATTGCCATGTATGTACCTGTTCAACAATCCTGCATGTTCTTCACCTGTACTCCAAAACCTAAAATGCAATTAAAAAAAAAAAAAAAAAAGCCCCATCAAGCAGTTTAAATGGGAGCTATTTCTTTCCACCAACAATTCATGTAAATTGCTTTCTAACCTCCAATTGGCCCATAGTTTCTGTATTTTTACACAGCTTCTTGCTTCTTGGTTCGCCTGTTTGGCTCAATTTATAGCCTCTCAATATCCTCTCAGAGTTTGGCTTTACTGACATTAACTAAAAAGCAGAACAACACTGAAATTTTTCAAAAATTCCATTGTCAGGTCTTTCTTAGGCTTTTAGTTGCCCTTGCTAACAACAACAGAAACAATTCTTGACTCAACATGAACTTTGTGTTGCCATCTCCCCAAAAGTACCATGGCTTATTCATCTGCCTCCCTTGCTTAACTTCAAAGATTTTTCTTTACTTTATTTTATTTTATTTTTTATAAGACGACATAAAGTCTGTCTCACCCAGACTGGAGTGCAGCGGTGTGATCATAGCTCAACGCAGCCTCAAACTCCTGGTTTCAGGCAACCCTCTCATCTTAGACTCCTGAGTAGTTGTGAGTACAGGCATATGCCACCATGTCAATCTAATCTTTTACTTTTTGTAGAGACGAGGTCTAGTTGCCTAGGCTGGTCTCAAACTCCTAGCCTCTAGGGACCATCCTTCCTCTACCTCCCAAAGTACTAAGACTACAAGCGTGAGTCACCAGAAGTGGCTCAAAGTTTTTAATGACACCTATTTCTCAATTAGCTGATGGACAATAAAACAGTATGCATTTCATATAATAAAATGCATACTAAAATAATTAATTAATAATTAATTAATTAAAAATGTTCCTTCTAGGTTTATTTTCTACTGCTTTTTCTATGACCCGAATACAAAACAGAGCAAGATAGGTCTCAAATCTTCCCATATTATTAACCTAATAATTCCTCAGATGCCAAGTATTTCTTTAATGAATGTAACAAAAATCTTACTCATTTTAAAGAAGCTGAATATTTAATAACCCTAGATGATTTGGACTTTTGTAATCATATTATATTAAGCCATAAAGTTAGATGTATTCTATTATTAGCTTAAAGAATATGAGGAGTATTCACTGTATTTGCTGAAGATCATTCAATCAGAATAAAGAGCAAACAATTAATCAAGAAATAGATTGTAGAAAGTCAGCAATCTCAAAGTAAAGTTCATGTGCAGGAATAATTAAAAAGCAGATACTTTTCTGATTAATTTTGGAAATTTCTTTTGATTTCTGAAAAATCCATTCTCTTTTTGTTTGTTTTCTTTTTTTCTGAGTAAGGATGATCACTTCAAAAAGAATATTTCAATTTTAAATTATGCCTATGGATTTCATAACTCAATGACTTAGACATTTATTTAGCAAATATTTATCAGCCTTCTAACATGTATGAGACCCTGTTTTAGTCACTAAAACGATAATATAAATCAAAGATAAACGTGAAGCCTACCCTTGTAGAATTTTAAGTCTGGTTAAAAGAGTAGCAGCTCCTCCCTCCAAATAACACATGAAATCTGTATCCATCATTAGAAATGAATCAAGCTGTAAGTATCAGAGAGCCAAGACACAGTGACACAAATATATAGGGATAATTTTTCTCATATACATATATTCTAGATATAAACAATTGCTGCTGTTTCTTTGGCAGCTCAGTGAATGTGGGCTTATAACTTTGCTATTGTCTTCACCTCTCCCTCAGCAGTGCCTCTCATGATCCTGAGATGCCTGCTGCACAATCCCTTATAAATGAGTAAGAATATGTTTGTTTCAATGGAAGACAAAAGAAAGGAAAAAAGACAGCATCTATAGGAAAACAACAAAAGTCTGCATGAAGTTCACAACATACTTCTACTTCCAATTAATTGATCTAAACCAGGATTATATTGTCATTTTTGACTGAAAGATAACTAAGAAGTATACAGTGAGTCAAACAAAAAAGTTCTGTAATACTAATAAATACTACATAATTACTAAGTGCTATTTTCCAGTGAAACTGACCCCAAATCAGTCTTTAAAAAGCAAATTTAAAATAATTGTCTTCTCTCAAAAAAGAAAGCATTAAACAGTGTATATATATATATACATATATGCTTTAATGTACTCTTTCTTTATATAAAGCAATAATGCTTTCTCTCTCTTTATATATGTATTATATATATATATATTTTATATATAGAGAGAGAGAATTCAGCAAGTATTTGAAAATTTTATATATATATAAAAGTTAAATATGTGTGTATATATGTATATATATTATATATACCTGTATGTATATATATTATATATGGATATATATACATATATGTATATGATATATATACATATATGTAAATATATACATATATAATAAGTATATATTATATACATATATAATATATAAAATATGTATGTAATATATAAATATATATGTGTATATATAATGTATATATATTCATATATATGTATATATTATATAAAAAATATATGTGTGTGTATATACACACACACACACACAAACACACTGAAAATCAACTATATATATGTTTCTTGTATCATGGTATGCTCTTATCATGAACATAGAAATAAATCAAGATACTAGGCACTCTAAATATTTCACAGTATAGTGGAAGAAAGAGGTAAACAGATAATTATAAGACGATATGATTTGTATAATGTTCAATCTTCTAGCATAAGATGCCATCTCTAGTATTTTCATATAGCTCCAAATAGTATCAAAATACTGTAAAACCTTTGGTTAAGACACCATTGGTAGTGATTCTTAAACTGGAACTCTGATCAAACCTTAAAAAAAAAAAATCCTAGCCGGGCGCAGTGGCTCAGGCCTGTAATCCCAGCACTTTGGGAGGCCGAGGTGGGTGGATCACGAGGTCAAGAGATCGAGACCATCCTGGTCAACATGGTGAAACCCCGTCTCTACTACAAATACAAAAAATTAGCTGGGCATGGTGACGCGTGCCTGTAATCCCAGCTACTCAGGAGGCTGAGGCAGGAGAATTGCCTGAACCCAGGAGGCTGAGGTTGCGGTGAGCCGAGATCGCGCCATTGCACTCCAGTCTGGGTAACCAGAGTGAAACTCTATCTCAAAAAAAAAAAAAAAAAAAAAAAAAAAAAAAAATCCTGTCAAACAGAAAAGGGTTCTATTGTCATCTAGTGGCCAAACCAGTGTCCTTGAAACGATTTAGTTACTTCGGATATCATCTATCTGAAATAAGTTATTTTTATGGGGGAAAAAGCAATTAAGCACAATTTCACAAGTTTTCAGATCCTAATACATGAAGAGAAATTAATGCTCTGAAACTTACGATAATATCACATGCCTTTTCAGGGACAATTTTTTTTTTCACTCTTTCATCACAAATAGAAATGCCTTCATTTTAAGAAACTGTCCCAGATTAAAGGAAGCTAAACAGGCATGAAAACTAAGTGCAACATGTGATCTTGGATTGGATCCTGGAACAATTAATGATTTTCAAATAGGCCTATAGATTATTGAATAGCATTATAGCAGTAATCATTTTCTGAGAGTTATTAATATTTTGGGAAGGTGGGTGTCAGATATATAAGAATCCTATGATAATTTTTGCAACTTATCTATAAATCTGAAATTTTTATAATAAAAAATATAAACTAAATAGTAAAAATTTAACGTAACCTACGAAACTGGTTTAACAATGTATTTTGTTTCCCTAAGCTGATAATATATTATATAACTATTTAAATACTATAATTCACATATTCATTTTTTAATTGTATATTTTAAATCTTAAGACCAATGTGAAAGCTTAATATCAGCGATCAGAAATATGAAATACATCTTCATTAAATTGTTTTTATATGCATTTAGTTGTGACATTGCTGTCTCTCTTAGTCTTGGCCCAAAACACTAGCTACTCCAGGAAAACACAATTAGTATCTGAATAGGTGCATTATTTTTCTTTCACTGCATGTACTAAGTGTAAAACAGTTTAAGCAAGCTACTTTATTATATCATCAGTCTTGATTTTAAAAACTCAATGAGATACTTAATATTTTATGTTTAATATTCTTTCATTACTTTCAAAAAAGTAATACTTTATATTATCTAAGTCAGTGCTTTAGATGTTTTATTGTGTTGGCAATAAATGAACACATTAATCATCTTTTATTTATCATTTACTTACTTATTCAAAAATTATGAATTGACTATTCCTATTATGGTAGGCACTGAGGCACAAAGATAATGAGATATGGTCCATATGTATTATGCTATATAGTATTGTTTTTTCTTTTTCTTTTTGAGATGGATTTTTCACTCTGTCACCAGGCTGAAGTGAAATGCTGCGATCTCAGATCACTGCAACCTCTGCCTCCCAGGTTCAAGTGATTCTCCTGTCTCAGTCTCCCGAGTAGCTGGGATTACAGGCACGCACCACCACACCCAGCTAAATTTCTGTATTTTTAGTAGAGATGGGGTTTCACCATGTTGGTCAGACTGGTCTTGAACTCCTGACCTTAGGTGACCCACCCTTGACTTCCCAAACTATATGGTATTATTTCTAATGGCTCAGCTTCATCTATTACCATTTAGGCAAAATTAACATACTTGCAAACACACAATTTTTTAGGTTGTAAGCACACTACTTCTTAGTTGTCTGAACCCTGAAAAACCATACTCATAAAGCTATTAGACTGAGTTAACATGTTTCACATAGGTGTATTCTTTAATTCAACACACACTCACTGAATACTTATTTGCCAAAAACAAATAAACACTGAAGATACAAAGATGAATAAGTTCTTTTACTCAAGAAGCTTATGGTCTAGCAAAAAAAAAAAATATGCAGTCATGCAAACAAATAGAGACAATAGGATATCAAATGTGCAATAATGCATACATAGCTTTACACAGATATAGGTGGCCAGTGCAAGGAGAGTTGGAAGGTGCTTTAAAACAAGGTAATAATTGATGTGCGTTTTGAAAGCTGAGTACGTCTTTTGCAGGAAAACAAGCATAACAGATGACTCAATGTTACTATCAGAGGGACTTGGATAGCTGTTACAAGACAGGTGGAGTTTAAAAGTTGTGTTCACGTGTGTCTAAAATATGTTTCTATGTCTCACTGGGTGTCAGGTTATCCTTCGTGTTTTTAAACAAACCAGAAGATGCTGCTTTTCTTATTCGCGGTTTGTGTTGTCTGTCACCTCTGTCCTTATCTCTTCTTACAAGGACATCAGTCATATTGAATTAAGGTCGACCCAAATGAGCCTGTTTTAACATCCTTACCTCTTTAAAGGTCCCATTTCTAAATACAGTCACTTTCTAAGGTAATATGGGTTAGGGTTTTAATATGTAAAGTTTTTTTGAGGGAGAACAATTCAGCCTGTAGTCCTCATCTGATGAAGTGTGTTGAGAAAATAGGAAAAGCATCAAAATGTCCCAATGTTAAACCCAAGAATTTGCTTTGCTTTTTAAGAGCTCTCCCAGTGGTTCTATTTTCAGTCATGCTGTAGATCAAGATTTAGAAAGATTATAATGCAAAGATTCAACTACTGTGGTTGAGAATTGAACCCAATGTCATTTGATGTCTTTTCTACTCATATTATTTGATGATTTTATGTTACTCTGATTAGTACCACCTTACAGATTCAACATAGATAATGGAACTAGATTTTTGGTATGTGTCAGCTTTGGTTGGCAAGGGCTGTCTGAAGCACTGTAATGAGGAGAGTTGTGAGACCATATTTAGGCTTCAGGTGAAAAAGCGTTCTAATGGATGACTTACATTTGCCATGGAAAAGGGAATAGAAACAGCTCCACATACACTAGGCATGTGTCTTTCTTGTAATAGCCAGTCATCTAAACACCTAAACTGACAGTTTCTAAGGAAAGTGTAGTTTCAACCCATATAACCCTGTGGAGGACTGTTTGGCTTCCGGTAGAAATATTGTATCTCATCATCCTAGCTAGAATAATGCCCACATTAAAAACATGACCACTTTTTATAAATGTCAGCACTTATTCTCAGGACCTTCCCTTACTTGTATTTACAAGAGAGTTGGTTAGGGTTAAGGATGCACTCAGTAGTGAAGGAATAAAGCAAGCAGTTTCACTTCAAGACCAAATTCCTCATTCAGAATGCTAATCAGCGAATTTAATCAACACAGGCAAATGAATAACAGAATTTTGAAATATTTAATCAGATTAGGATACCCATTTATAATTGAATTTTGCACAAATACTTTAAACTCAATATATCCTAAAATAATTTATTATTTTCTCTACAAAATCCATTTCGCATCTGTGCTTTTGCTCTCTATAAATAATTTAATGACCAGAGCAAGACACACATAGAGTGAAAAACGTCAATGCACATATATATATATATATATATATATATATACTGGTGCCATGCATAGAAGTGTGGACTGTCCTATGTAAATCAATGGATGGACCCACTATTTGTGAATAATATAATCACTTATTCATTTGGCCAGATCAAAATCAAATGTTCTGTTTGACTTACTGTTTTCTCTCAAATTGTATCAGTTAGAAAGACTTGCTGATTTCACTTTATTTTTTCTTTTCATTACCCTTAGGTGAAACTCTCATTATTCCTCACCTAAATTGGACCTTGTGCCTCTAACCCATCCAATAACCACCAACAAAGTGATTGCTTTGCAAAATGCAAAATAATGTCTCTGTCCTAGTTAAAGAAAACATAAATATATAAATGCCTCTTGACCAACCCCAGGGTAAAGTTTTGAGATAAAGTTCAGAGAGCTTCATATAAGATCCTTTATGATCCTATTACCTGTGAAATACTCCATACTCATTGTATATACACATCATCTAATATTGTCTTCGCTACTTATGTTCCACTACGGTCTCTAATACTGATCCTCTCTTCCGCCTACTTGACTTTCAGATTTCAACTTTATTTGCGCCGAGTATTTCCTAACACCACACACACACACACACACACACACACACACACAGAGAGAGACACAGACACAGACACAGACACAGACACAGAGTTTTCTATGAATAAATTTTTTTTTAATTGCATTTTAGGTTTTGGGGTACGTGTGAAGAACATACAAGATTGTTGCATAGGTACACACATGGCAGTGTGGTTTGCTGCCTTCCGTGCCCTCACCTGTATCTGTCATTTCTCCCCATGCTATCTCTTCCCACATCCCCACTCCCGTCCCTCCCCCATTTCCCCCCAACATACCCCAGCGTGTAGTGCTCCCCTCCCTGTGTCAATGTGTTCTCATTGTTCAACACCCGCCTATGAGTGAAAACATGCGGTGTTTGATTTTCTGCTCTTGTGTCAGTTTGCTGAGAATGATGGTTTCCAGGTTCATCCATGTCCCTACAAAGGACGTGAACTCATCATTTTTGATGGCTGTGTAATATTTCATGGTGTATATGTACCACATTTTCCCTATCCAGTCTATCATCGTTGGACATTTGGGTTGGTTCCAGGTCTTTGCTATTGTAAACAGTGCTGTAATGAACATTCGTATGCATGTGTCCTTACAGTAGAATGATTTATAATTCTTTGGATATATACCCAGTAATGGGATTGCTGGGTCAAATGGGATTTCTATTTTTAGGTCATTGAGGAATTGCCACACTGTCTTCCACAATGGTTGAATTAAATTACATTCCCACCAACAGTGTAAAAGTGTTCCTAGTTCTCCACATCCTCTCCAGCATCTGTTGTTTCCAGATTTTTTAATGATCTCCATTCTAACTGGTGTGAGATGGTATCTCAATGTGGTTTTGATTTGCATTTCTCTAATGACCAGTGATGATGAGCATTTTTTCATATGTTTGTTGGCCTCCTCTTTTACATTACTGCCTTCATACGTAAAGTAATGGATTCTTATCTTTTACGTTACTGCTTAAGTTTAGACTATCTTTGGTTTTTACATTTAGTTCTTCTTCTCTGAGACCAACTTCTGTCTTTTGTGGAACTTTTTAACCAACTCTAGTGAGGGATGGTAATTGTAGAATAGCATTCCCTGATCACTGCGGATTTGTCAAAGGGTAGAAGTGGTCCAAGCCATGTCAAGCTGTCCATCTTCATAATTTTGTTGACTTGACTGAGGAAAGATATTTGGGCCCTATTTGATAACTAAGCTATGCTACATAAGGCCTGGGGCCTACCAGAAGTTACATTCCCAAAATGAAGAGATTTGCAAACTGCATTCAACAATACAGAAAGAGGCCATGATGTTAGATAGATAAAACAATCTGGGAGTATTCATACTCCTAGTTCCATTTGTCGCTGAGGCCCGTTCTGCCCATTGATACACGAGCTTTTAAATAAAAGCCACCCTCCTTTTATTTACTCAAGGTATTTTTTCATTTAGAAGCGGTTTAATTACAGGCGTCAGAACTGACAAAGAAATATAGAAATAAATAAAAACCATTAATAAGTATTCATGATCTATTTACATTGTGTTGCTTTTTCACTCTATTTTACATACTGTACTATCCAGCCACAGTGGTCATCTTGTCACATGCCTGGAGGTCCCTTTCATGTTCATTTTGGTAGCATATTTTATTTTCTAATGATGGCTACAATATCTTTCATCTCATATATTCTTCTAGAAAAGAAGTCAACACAATACAGCTACAGACTAAATCCACCTAGATTGGAACTGCCTGTTTGTTTTTTTCTTAACTGCCCACAAACCAAGATTTTTGTTTTCTGCTATAAAATAATATGTGACAGGGATTGTATGTGGCCTGCAAAGTCTAAAATATGTACTCTTTGATCTTTTGCAGAGAGTTTGCCAGCTTCTGTTCTAGAAACTTGAAACTCGCTGTAAGGGTGGAGTCTAACTTCTTTCCCTTGAATCTCGTGGCTTTATTACTTCCTAGTAACCCATAGAATGTGATTGACATGATACTACCTAATTCCCAAGGCTAAGTAAGAAAAGGCTATGAGATGCTCCTCCTCCTCACTGAAGCACCGCCTTGATGCTGCACATTGGGAGTAAAAGACAATACAATAAAATAGTTACCACAAGGTAACACTTTTGTTTTTTTGGATTATGTATTTAACAATGCAGTTAGACATTTATTATCCATCTGTGCCTTGTCAATTAAAATATTACTTATATGTTGTTTTAAACATTCCTGTTAAAATTCAATAACTATAATGTTCAGTGAAGAAAGCCGCATGGAAAACAACAACAACAAAAAAAAACATGCTATGTGAGTACATTTCTATAAAGTTCAAGATCAGGAAAAATAATTTGTGTTGTGTGTCAGGTTAGTAATTACTCTGGGAAGAGGTGGTAACTCAAAGGGTGAGTTACCATCGTATTACAGGAACATCTGGGTGGATAGTAATGCTTTGGTTCTTGATCTTAGTGATGGTTACCTGGTTATGCACTTACAGAAATTCATTGAGCTCTCTGCATGTGACTGTAAACTGTGTGACATTATACTTCAATTTTGAAAATGTCTATTTTTAAGCATCAATTACCTGTTATTATATATAAATGTTAAATATGCTTCTGTATCAAAATGCGAAGAAATTAAATCACACAAAAAGATTAGAAGGAGAAAGGATATAAAAGATCATATAACAAGCACAACCATAATTGTATATAAACGCATATTTTGAACCTCAAGATACTAATCATTACATACAATGGAGGAATAGGAGCTGACTTAGGTTGTTGTATTACCTATAGTATATATTGCTACCCATAAAAACATGTTGTTTGTTCTCAAATATGCTGCATTATGAAAATAATCTATGAAGATTAATTTCTACTTCTCAAAAACGATATTTTGGTTCTGAACATAATTATAATCAATATTTATGCTTCCAGTTCTTGCAGAAACAGTCTGAGTGTTTTTTTCTAAAACTTCTATTTTAAGTTCAGTGGAACGCATGCAGGTTTGTTACATAGGTAAAGGTTTGTCATTGAGGTTGTTGTACGGACCATCTCATCACTCAGGTATCACCTAGGTACCCATTAGTTACTTTTCCTAATCCTCTCCCTCCTCTCACTCTCAAACCTCTGAGAGAACCAATGTGTGTTGTTCCCCTCTGTGTGTCCATGTGTTCTCATCATTTAGCTCCCACTCATAAGTGAGAACATGTGGTCTTTGGTTTTCTGTTCCTGTGCTGTTTGCTAAGGATAATGGCCTATTTTATTTATTTATTTATTTTTTCTATTCACTGCTGACCTAGCAAGTTTACAACAGCTTTGACCTCAGAAAATCCTTTTGATTTTAAAGAAGACCCTGTAAGTACCAATAGTTAAGCGATCCTCTAACTCTGCTGAAAAGTCACTGTCTGCTGGTTATTTCCATTAAAGAGGTGTGAAAGCTGAGATTTCAGCCTGTGTGCTCTCTGCAGGCATCAAGCTTTCATCAAGCATTTTTCCTGGTACATAAGCCAGCACTTCATCAAACTGCATCCCACTAGGTGCAAAGAATGTTCTTAAGGTTCCGGAGCAAACTATCTTTTGTAATAACTCCTCTGTCCTTTTTCTCATTTCTGGGTCACTTTCAACAGAGTCTTTACAATACACGGAGATTAATCAGCCAGCTTCTCTGATGACTGTGCACCTTTAATCAGAATGGCTCCAGCATGCTTCTGCTTTGTAGCTGTCTGCTGTCTGCTCACTATGCCTTTTGACTCGGTACCATTATCTCTCATCAATAAGCCATTTAACATTTTACTTTTTTATATTAGAACTTGGCAGTTTAAGTTTTCTAGCTCATTGATTTTGCTTTTTTGTTTGACTAAAATAAGTACATATTCCCAGTGAAAAAATTGGAAATGCAGAAAATTTTTGTAACAATATTTAAATAATTAAAATAGCTAATATTTACCTACAGATTACTCTGACATATTTTATTAATTCATTTATACAAATTAATACCTATTCTTACCTAATGTGATAATGACCCACTGAGTTACACGTAGAAATTGTTAAAAATGAAGAATCTGAGGCAGAGAAGTTAATCTGTTCCCCCTCAAAATCACATGGCTAGTGATTGTCTGAATGGCAAATTGAGTCTAGATCTTCTGAATACAAAGCCCCAAATCTCTCTTAAGTCTGCTGTCCAAAAATAACCATTGTTGACATAGTAGTATTTTTTTCCTCATATAATGAACATATATAGCTGTGAAATTTTTTTCTATATAATTCTGTAGATAACACTTCTGACCCTGCTATTATCACTCAACATTATATTGTAACCATTTTATTATTTCATTAAAATTAAAAATCTCTGCAGTCTGAATTTCCTGGGCTATACATTATTAAACACAATTTTTATAAATCTCAATATTTAAAAATGATTTATTTGTTATACACGTTACATAAGGATTTCAGGTGAATTGTGGCTGTATTGGGCTCTGCTTTGGTTGACCTAGAATTGGCTTTGTAAACATTCCCAATCCAGAATCTAAGCTGAAGCAGGTGCTTCTGTTTCAGAAAAGTGCTTAAGAAGGAGTGCTAGAGCAGAGGACCCCAGTAAAACCATTTTAGTTGCAATTAAACTTTCTGGACAGATGTGTCAAAAGTCCCAAGTATTCATATTGAATTGGCAAATGAATGCTACATGGTCAATCCCAAATTCAGTGGTACCAGGAAGCATGACACATATAAAGACGGAATATATAATTGTAAATTAATAATACAGTCTAACATAATATTCATTTTCATATTGCGGCAAAATATATGCTTATTTCATTCCAAAACCACTTAAATGTCTGATCTAAAAGTTTAAAAAGGCTTAAAAACCAAGACTTTTAATCCAAATTTGATGCTGCTGCAGCTTTTCTTGAATCAAAGAACTTCTAATTAAAAAGAAAAACTATCTGATCCTCTATCCAAAAAATAGTGAGGAACAGGGACAAGATAATTACACTGAATATTCACATAGAAGCAAGAAAAATAAATATTCACAGTAATCACCAGTTATTTGAAATTCTGAAATCACATTGGGCAAATGTGAGAATGCCCCTAACTTGGTATAGGCAATGCTTCTTGATTAGGCCCCAATTCTGTTCCATAGAATTAACTATTCTATTCTTTGTTCTCCAGGGTACTTGGCTTTTTCTTTGAGGATATTCTCTTTGGTCATAGCTTCAAAAGGCACTGAGGATGTGCCTACCTTATTATTGAATAAATTTCTCAGTCTTTTTCTATTCATAGAGGGCTGGGAGACTAAGGGACATTTTATGTTAAAAATACGGAGTCATTTTCATCAAGACACACAGCACTTTTGACAGTGCAACTCTCAAAAATTTTGCTAGCATTTATTCCTTTGATTCCAGTCAGCTTTATGTGCCAATAGCCACATTTGCAGTTGTTTCTGAGAGAGGGGCTCTCTCATACTCTTTTTAGACTTAATTATAAATTATTTTCATTTATCGGGTGCTACAGACTAAATAGTGTCCCATTCCCAAACATCCCTATGTTGAAACCCCAATGTGATGGTATTTGGAGGTGTGGCTTCTGAAGGTGATTAGGTTTAGATGAGGCCATGAGGGTAGGACTCCCATGATGAGATCAGTATTTTTAAGAAAAGAACCCTTCTTCTCTTAAGGACACTCTTTGCTACGTGAGGAAACAGTGAGAAGGTGGTCATCTGCAAGCAAGCGAAAACCCTCACCAGAACCTGACTGTGCTGGCACCTAATCTTGGACTTCCAGCTTCCAGAACTGTGAGAAATAATCTGTTTTTAAGCCACCCAGTTCATTATTTTGTTTCGGCGGCCTAAGCTGATTAATAAACACATCAAGCTTCCAAAAATCGACGAAGGTGCACTCCCACCTGTAAGAAATTTTGTCCAAAGGAAATAATTTCCCCGGGTTACTTAATACAATCAGACTTAAGAAAAGTTTTGACACTTGTGCTTTTTATTAAGTCTTTGTCCTCAGGTAGGCACGCTTGCTTTGGATTTTGTGTTTAGCTTTGACCTTGATTTCAGAATCTTTTACCACCTGGAGATGAAGGATAAATGCATTTATCAGCCCCCAAAAATCTGTAAATATGATCCCTTTTTTCCCTACTTGGAAACTAACCATTTTTTTCCTGAGCTTATTTCTTACTTGAATTGCCTTTTCAAATAGAACAAATAGTGGCCAATTCAAACTGCCAACATTTTGCTCCAAAACTTTTACTCTAAAGCTCAGAGTTTAAGTATATCCTCTTTCTTGTAAGTGATCATTTTACCAAGAATTTCACTACAGCATCCTGTGGTTTCTCTTTTTCCAGCATCCCATTTTAGTGCCTTCACTGCCTTCCTCCCATCTGCAGCAAATGCCACATACATTGGTGTTTCGTTCTAGCCGCAACCCATTCCCGGTTACCAAATTCTATGTTTGGTTTCCTCTAGGTTAAACTGAAAGAGTGGTGCTAAAAATATTAGCAGTTGAAAGCAACAAATAATTATTTCTTATTAACATTGAATGAAGGCTTGTGGGCGACTCAGGCTCATCTGGGCTCTGCTGGATGAAGGAAAAAGGGGAAGAGTTGTTTCAAGTTGTGCCTGAAATGAGCCACTTTCCGAGATGTTTAATATCTGTAAACGAATACATCTTCTCATAGCTTAAGCTAATTTGGGCTACCTTTTCTCTTATATGTTCCTAAAAGAACCCATCTGCTTTATTAAGCAATTAGACCTTTATCCTAAGAGCATCGCAGACTTCAAAGTTTTTCTTTAAAGAAGTAACATACAAACTTCATTTTGAAAAACTCATTCTGCCAGCAGGATAAACAACGAGGGAGAGCTGAAGTTGCTAGGCTAATGGCGGAATCCAAATCACAGAAATTTATAGCTTTGAATAGAGTGGCAGCACTTGAGAAGGAGATCTACTCAGATTTAAGACACTTAGCAGTTAAATGAGACAAGAATTGGTGTAAATTAGATACATGGGTGAGGATTAAAGATTCAAAGGAAGACAGGACATGTGTTTTCTTGTACCAGGATTTATAGTAGGATCAGTTAATAAGATAGAAAACATTGAAACAGGAGCTGTTTTTGTTAGAAGATAATAAGTTAGCTTTTAAACATGTTAAATCATATGTGCCCTTGAAATATGAAAGTGGAAGTATTAAGTATACATTTGAATACTTGAAACTTTAAAAAGAAGTTGGAAATATAAATCTGCGAAACTTTACATTAAGTTTAGACATAAATATATTCTCAAAGGCAGTTAACCTGCTCTGTGAGAATTTTGGATGCTCTCTTTCGATAATAAAAAAATTAGAGTTGGCTGCTGTATCATACGTTTAAAACTTTTCTCTCCTCAACAAGTTTGTATGCTCCTAGAGGAGAGGAAATTTACTTCCAGCATCTAACATCGACATCTTACTTTGTAAGAATTTAGTAAGATTTATTTCATGTGTATGTAAAGAAAAATAAAATTCTAAGCCCCTTACTCATCTGCGTGAAACCTCCTCTGGTCCAAGAACATTCCAAGGTTATTAACCTGGATAACTAGTTCAGGCCATAATAAGAAGGGATAGTCAGCATGCCTCACTACACCAGCTTTCCTTTTAAAATTTGGGTACAACTGACCAGCATTAACATCAATGCAAAGACCTTCTGACTGATAGAACAGATTATTTTTGTCTGATAGAAAGTATTTAGATAGCCAGGTGCAGTGGCTCATGCCTGCAATCCCAGCACTTTAGGAGGCCGAGGCGGGTAGATTATGAGGTCAAGAAATTGAGACCATCTTGGCCAACATGGTGAAACCCTGTCTCTATTGAAAATATGAAAAAAAAAAATTAGTTGTTGGTGGTGGTGCATGCTTGTAGTCTCAGCAGAGGCTGAGGTTGGAGAATGACTTGAACCCAGGAGGCAGAAGTTGCAGTAAGCTGATATCACACACCACTGCACTCCAGTCTGGGTGACAGAGAGAGAGAGACGCTGTCTCAAAAAAAAAAAAAAAAAAAGAGAGAGAGAGAGAGAGAGAAGTATTTAGATGATAACTTTTTAAAACAATTGCCAATTAGAAAATCTTTGAAGTGCCTATAACCTGAAAGTCCCTGTTTCGAGTCTTCCTTCCTTTCTAGATGGAACCAATGAACATCTTATATGTACTAATTGATGCCTTATGTCTCCCTAAAATGCATAAAACCAATCTGTAGTCTGGCCACCTTGGGCACATGTTCTTAGCATCTCCTGGGGCTGTGTAATAGGCCATTGGTTACACATATTTGGCTCAGAATAAATCTCCTCAAATATTTTACAGAGTATGAATCTTTTTGTCAACAAGTATATGAGTATTAAACAGTATCATCTAACTAGTATTTCGGATTGAGTAGTTTTTATTTTCCTGCGATTTTAAATGTGGCTTTTATAGTTTCTTCATTCTAACTCTCGCCCATGTCTCAATCTATTTTGCTTTGCTTTTTCTTGTTAAACAAGTCACACATACCTTTCTAGATAGCGAATGAAAGATCAAAAGAATGTTTTTACACAAATCTTTTCCATACAATGTTTATTCCATGTGATTATTTTGAAGCTATGAAACAAAAATAAAATTCTAAGTTTCCCAACCAACCGAATGGATCCCTCCTTTTGGCCAAGGGCATTCTAAAGTAAAATTGAAACACTCGTGAAGGCCATGATGGGAACAGGTGGTCAGACAGGACTCATTATACCTCTCTCCAGTTGGAATTCAGGCACTGCTGATCAGCATTAACATTAAAACAGAGACCTTAAGCCTGATCAAACAGATTTTAAGTGTGATAAGAAATATTTAAAATCTATTCTCTCTGAAGCCTGCTACATGGGAATTTCATTTGCATCAAGAGAACCGTAGTCTCTACAACCTCTTATCATAACCCAGACACTCAATTCTATGGATTCCACATCTTTAAATAAACTCTTTCAACACACTGCCAATCAGAAAAATTGTTGGCTCCACCTACCCCCACCAACTCCTGGCTTCAAGCTGTGCTGCATTTCCCTATCAAACCAAAGTGCACCTTACACATATTGATTGACATCTTATGTCTCCCTAAAATGTATGAAACCAAACTGTAACTTGACCACCTTAGGCACATGTTGTCAGAAGCTCCCAAGGATGTTTTACAGGCATGTCCTTAACCAATCTATTGAGACTTGTCTCAGATACTTTTTTGGTTTACAAAGCAAAGTAGCAGTTTAGAGGTGGGAGATGGAGAAGAGTCTATTGTATATCTGACTTATAAATAACATTTGTCTTAACTATGTATCTTATTCCTCAGCCTACAGTTCAGACTTTTGGGAAAAACGAATTAGGAGTGGATTATATATTTGCAAAACTTAATTCTATGGGAAGTTATATTTATTTTCATGAATATTGGAAATGGACTGGAGGAATGTTTAGATGTGTCATCACTTATCCACTTTACATTTTTCACAAATAGAGAGTCTGTTCCATTTATACAGCAGAAGCGTCTGCTGGATGACTAACAGAAAAGCAGATTGACTCAAAGAATAGCAGACACTACTCTGCTTACCATTTACTGCCACAGCTGCAGTGTGAACTGAAACACCCAGGGAATTTACCTCACAGATACACAGCGAAGTCCAAAAGAAGAGTTACGTTAAACTAGCCTCAGCTGCAGGTCTCTTTCTACGTATCTTCCCATAGCAGAATGACCCTTTACTGCTAAAACCGATGCAGTCATTTGTCATGCAAATGCTACATTTCTGGATGCCAAAGAATGGAAAGACAATGACACCTGAAACCACAATATAGTCACCAAAGCCTCATTATAAAATGAGATCATGTTGGAAAATATGCAGGTGTTGATCTCCAACAGCTTTATCCAAAGAAATAAAACGATAGGGCATTGAGCCATGGGTGCTTGTTTGAGCTCTTTCTTTCTTTCTGTTTTTTAAAACTACCTAGTAGCATATCAGATATAGATAAGCTGTATTTTCAGGGTTTTATTGCCATATAAATCCTTTTTTGGAAACTAGAAATTTCAACAGAACAGATTTCTGACCATGCTAAATTATAAAAGGATAGCACTTACAAATGACTAATTTATTCACTACCATGCTGTTAAAATAAATCTTCATATGGTCATCTCAAGGACTCATCTTCCTATTTCTTCAAGAGATTTGGAAAATTCAATCTAACCTTAAATAAATGAGCTTATTCTCTGTAAATATCGTTCCTTCATTTCTCACCCTTCTGCAGGGTATAAGTCTACTTTAGGCACGCATATCATACCAGTTCTTTCAAAAATCTGCTAACGTCAGCCTGCTGCCAACTCCCCAGTAATTCTTCAAGTCGTGGTTATATTCAACGTTACATTTACCAAATGAAATGATGTGATGGTCACTGAATACCTAGTCAGGCATAAAGGAGGCTTCTCTGTTTTCTCCTCTGATGTGCATTTTCCAAGGGCATGGGTGTTCATTCACCTGGGCCTGTCAGTCCAGCTGTTCAACAGGGTCAGTATCTTTCACTGAGGGCCCTCTTGGACCCTTTGGACTGCCAAGGTTTCATGTAGGTCTATGTCATACCACATCAAGGTAAGGAGAGAGAAGAGGATGCAGTGAGGAAGAATAGGTTTCTCTTTGGTAATGTACTCTTTTAGAGGACCCGAAAATGCATTTTAAAGCTAAGTAAGACTTTTCTTTCAGTCCCCTTTTAACCTTGAGACCCAGACATAGATCCAGGATAGCTAGTATGGACTCTGAGAGCAGCTAACACACTCAAGATTCTTGCTTAAGGTTAATGATTTTATTATAAGGTTAACGTCACCATCTTTAGCTCCTTCTTCCTTAGGATAAGTTCTTTAGTGAAATGCTCCTGAATCCTCTGCTATCAGTTTGCAAAATCTATGTAAAATCTGACATCAATTTACCAATTCAATAAATACTTATTGAATCCCTCTCATTGTCTAGACATTTCAAAGAAGACTTTGACTGCTCATAATGATTTATGTATGGATTTTTGTATGATAAAAAAGTATTGTCTTATGTGGCTGTTAGAAACAAAAGCCTGAAGAATTTACTTATTTAACTTTTAGCAAAAAACCTAGACATAACAACGAAATAACAAATTCACTCCCCAAATTGTGTTTTAGCTCACATGTAATTTGTGTGTGTGTCACGGCATGTTGAAATTTTCTGTGTAGGTGATGCCAAAACTTTCCTGACTTTTCCGCTTCCACTAGTTTCTTTCCTTAAGGAACATGAAAGCACACCCCACACTGACTACCCCTTCTAAACAGATTTTCAACAGCCTCATCAAACTTCCAGTATATTCCATGCCATCATCTTTATTGCAGGTGGTGAGTGCTGAGTCTCAGCTTGCAAAATTGGCTTCAAATTTTGTCTGAATATCATTCACAGGTCAGCTGGCATTTCATTGAAGTATATGAGGATGCTTTGCAATTAATAAATTGGCTTTGGAGCGTCTGCTAAAAATCTGAGACAAAAGTGAAAATTCGTGCTACAGTCTATCACAATCGTTTCTTTTTTCCATCCTCCACTTTACGAATATAACTCTGTGGAGGCAGTTGTCCAGGAGAGCTAAGCTGATGTGGGGTACATTTGGGTCTTATTTGTGTATTACAGGCACTTAAGATCCACTGAAGAAAGAGCAGTGATTGGCTTCGTTTCTCACTAACTTCTTTCCTGCCACTTTTCTGTTGTAACTATTTCGCTGAATAATATTTAAGATGCCATTCCTTCATCAGTCAAATTTTAAAAAATTTCCACTTCCTGGGTCTTTCTTACCCTTTTTGTATCAATAATAAAAAACATATGGGGAGAAAGGAGAATAATAACAGAACATTCTGTAATTCATAGCACTAAAATATTACGACAAAAGGAAGCTTTTGAACTAACCAAACAGTGACTTAGTGTTTGCTATTCATCAGCTTTTTTCCTATTTTATTTGGTTTTGAATGATTCTCACATCAAATCTTCTTTTCCAACTCATCACCATACTGAAAAGATTACTGTAGGTAAAAGCCTGCAAAACTATTTCATATAGATACCACTTGGGTCTTCTGCTCCAGCCTTTACATTTTAAATTTAAAAATATAAAATGTTATCAGTTCTATACCTCTCCCATTAGTACCTGACCAAAAAAACAAAACAAAACAAAACAAAAACCATATAGTACTAAAACTGTATTTTATAGTAATTAGCAAGTATACAATAGATCATAAACCTATTTGTTTTTACATGAAGTAGCTGAGCTGTGCAGACCTTTATGAAACTTGACAGAAAGAAAACTATAATAAAAATTATTATCCTCAGTAAAATATTTTTAAAAGTAGAAGAACAGAATGAAAATCTTATGCCAGTTCTTTTTACTTAGAGCACACAGTGAGCTAGAGAAGTAGACTTTCTTAAAAATATAGCTTATTGCATGAACTCTTCTGCAAAGAAAAGAAATCGCTAAAGATTTAATTCAGTTGTTTAGGTTGGATAAACTTCCAAGGGAGCAAATAGTTATTCTCAGATTATTATGGTTGTAAAAATAAGGCTAAATGCAGACATATTTGTTACTTTTTTTTCTTTCCAGAAAGGTATCATTCATACAACAATCTAGTTAATGGTATAGTAGTGTATTAAAAAAAAAATTGCAACAATGTACATCTGTGGAGAAAACCTGGCAGTAAATACTATAAAAACAGCAATTCACTTTTAGATAGCACTTTATAATTTACAAACCATTTTTCATTTTTAATCTTGCATTCTTAAAGTACATATTACCATCCTGACTTTACAGCCAAAAAAGAATACAGCTCAAAGAAAGTAAGCCTTGCCCAATTTTACATAACCACTTAATGGCAGACCTGGAAACCCATCCCATATTTTCAGCTCTTTTTGTATCCACTTGAAGGTTCTTCTTTGCTATACTATATCCACTTCAAGCAGAATTCTAATTGCCTGATGAGGAAAGGGGCTAAATGGAGTTTTTAATTGATTAACACACAAAGGTATTAAAGATATATGCATTCTTGTGAAAATCTCTAAAACCTTTGAACTGGTCAAAAAGATTAATGGCTGTCTTTTCAATGGAAATGCAATGATTTTCTAGCAGATTCTTGTAAGGATATCTAATTCTACAAAGGTCTGAGCTTTCCCTTGGATTCAGGCTCAACATTTTCTATGTTATAAAAAACTGATAGTAAAACAAATAATTCTTGTTCATAGAGACAAGATTTCACCCACTGAGATTAAAATCAATTTCCACTCTGTGGAAATTTGGAAAATCAATTTCCAGTTTTGCACCTATTAACAAATTCATTTTTGTATTTCTTTTTTTTAAACAGAACAAGATTATATTTCATATTTCAATATATGACTTCTGTATAACCAAAAAATAAAACACCAGTCAAATGAATGAGAAAAAACATAATTTGCAATTCTAGACAAAATGTTAACATCATTAATCATAAATGAACTCTTCAGATATCAGTACGAAGAGACTAACAATACAAGAGAAGTGAAAATAAAAGGAACAGAGGAAAATGGAATAGCACAAATGAGTTATAAGCTATATGATACAGTTAACAAAATAGATGAGAAAGTAAGGTCATTATAAATTACATTACCAATCCTTACAAATATTGACTATCCGACGTTTGTACAGGAAACGAAGAATTTGCAAATACTGGGGAAACTTACTCTAGTCATGGGAAGTTTACTCAAAAATGTAGATTTTTGCATAAACTTGGCCCCAGCAATTCCAAACCATAGGAATCACTCCAACAAAGTAGTTAGATACACACTCACACATATACATATACATGTTTACTACATCGAAAATGTGTAAGTAATAGATCATCCCCAAAACACCACTTATGCATCAACTAGTTTATAAAATAATAGACTGGGGGGTAGAAACAGACAAAAAACATTTAAGTAAAAGTACTATATTTTACACAATTACTATGTCCTGTGAATTTAATGAATCAATTTTATATTTACCCTGTGATTAGTTAAAATTATGCAACTCATACTCATTTTTGTATTTCTATGGCTGTATTATGTCTGTTCTTTGGAGTCTCCTTTGAACTACTATTAATGTTTACTGGCCTCTCATTAATTGAGGAATTAAATAAAAATATTAAATACATGTTTATTTTATTATTTATCAATCATGATTTTACATTTTGGAAAATATTTTAGCATATGAGACTAAATATGTATCCCACAAAGAATCACTATCTAATGTAGGGCCAGATATGTAAACAAATAATTACAGTGAGAAATGCCAAATAGTATAGGTTTATTTTTACAGAAATTAACAAAGATTTTACAGAAATAAATTCTGTACAGTAGTATTGGAGTCTGATGGCTTAGATAGTATTGGGAAATGAGAGAAAAAAATAGAAATTAAGAAAACATGCCACAGTGAACTACATTTAAGAAGACAAATTGAAGTATAACTAGAGATAAAGCAAACAGTCTATTTTGGTATAATACATATTATTCTAGAGTTGCATGACAAACTGAAACCTTATAACTTTAATTATACAATATTAAATCCTGGCTACAAGACAATAGGCAAATGAAATGGGAAATTGCACTTACCATTTGGTGAAATAAATCTTTTTGACCACACTAGATATGAATCTAGTCTCCAAAAGATTCTTTCTTAAATTACAATTATTTCAGCTGAATTCTGTATTTGTATAAACTGTATACTCACAAAAAGTAAGTTCTTCCAATTCTTCTCTGTGTTTACCTCAGCACTAAGCAAAGATGATGCCTCATAAAATCCATTTCATAGATACTTAATGAATTCACTGAATACTTGTGTCCAAGCTGCTGACACCTCCTAGTGTTCACCTCTCTAGAGATTTCATTCATCTGCAAAATTAGACAATCCTTTCTAGTACTTAGTATCTCTATATTACATTAGTTTCATCCTGTCTTGTGGTGGACGGCTATTGGTAGTTTAGCTCATCATCTTCTCTCTCTCTCCTGAAATCTAATCTCCTTGAGGCCAGGACTCCCATTTGTGTATCTATTTAAATATAAAATGCTTGTCATGGTGCCAGTAAGTATCTGTTGGTTGAATTTATTTTTTTTAAAAAATTGTCCACTTGGCACTTTGGCACTAAAAATGCTTGACAGGACAAAAATACAATTTGAACACAAGCCAAGAAAAAAAAAATATCTGGTTTATTTTCAGAAGAAATAATCTTAAGTTACTCCAGAATTAGTTTTGAAATTTTTCGAGTATAAAAAATTATCTGAGCCACTGCTTAGTAGTCCGTACTAAAGTTACATCAACATGGCAAATTTATAGGAACTATAAATAGATAACAGAGCTATGTCACATCATATACAAATAGTAAATAAGAAGAAGGATAGCAGGAAACTTTATAGACACAAACACTGCCTCATAACAACATTGTGATTTACTGAGCTCTATATTTAACAACATTATTCCATACAGTATGCATGCAGGTGCATAATATATTCCAAAACTAATAAATATTAGTATGTTAGAGCATTTTGTACCTTTCAGAAAATTGGTCAATTTTTATATAATTTGAGGGTCTATAAATTATTAATTTGAAGATGAATAAATATCTCTTTGTAAACAATCTTTCTCTAGACATTGGAATATGTCACAACATCACAACTGTGATTGTAATTCTTAGAAACCAGTGAATAATTTGGGCAAAAATATTCTTGTTCATGCCAAATAAAGGAATGGTCCATGGAAGGTGTGATGCAAACTAGTAATCAGAAAATTGTGTGATCTGAGGGAAGCCTCAGACCCTCAGCCACAAAAACACCCAAAAAAGACTGGGGATGAAGCAGAAATGAAGATGTAGGGATTCATTCCATGTTGGTTTGATTCCAAGACTGTTGCTACTAGGAAAAATGCCAGATTCATTTAAATGGAATCATTACTTTGACAAGAATTTTTAAAAATGACTTACTTTAGTACTTTCATAATACTGAATTATGTTCCTCAAAAAGATATGTTGAAGACATCGTCCTCACCCTGTTAGTTGTGAATGTGATATTAGAAAAAAGTCGGTGCAGATGTGATCAGTTTAGATGAGCCCGTACTGGAGCAAGCTGGGCCTCCAGTATGGCTGGTGCCCTCGTAAGAAGAGGGAAATTTAGATATAGCACAGAGAAGACAGCCACATGACTATTGGAGGCAGTGATTAAAGTGATGTATTTACAAGCCAAAGAACGCCTGGACCTGCCAGAAACTGGAAAAGCTAAGGGAGGAGACTCCGATAGAGGCTTAGGAAGGTCCTGCCAACACCTTAATTTCAGACTTCCATCCTTCAGAACTGTTAGAGAATAAATTCCTATTGTTTTAAGTTACCTAGATTGTGTCCTTTGTACAACAGCCCTATAATACTAAGTATACCTTTCCAGGTACTAAAGCAACATAAAGACTAGTTTAATTAGATCATTTGATCAACTTACCTTAAAGATTATAAAAATTGGTTGCTGCACGACATAATGTCATTAGCATAGGAAAAGAAAACACTGAACTTTTGTAATTTTGTTGTAATAAAGACTATATACAAATATGCCTAATAACGATGTTAACAATAGTTATGTACCAGATACATAATATTTAATCTCCTCCACAACCACAGATGGTAGGCAATACTCTCCTCATTTTATAGTAAAGGAAGATAAGGCAGTAGATTAGGAATTATCGCAAGGTGAAGAGCTGTAATTCAAATCTATGTCTGTCTGAGACCCACACCATATGCTTTTCATACTGCCTTTGCCCCTTCTTATAAATCTGTATAATAAGAGTGAAAACAATTTGGCTGATATCTCTTAATTGAACCTACTGAATGTTTGGACATTCAAAGTTATATTCTAAAACAGATCAAGGGAAAGAAGCTTGCTCAATCATCACAAGCATTTATCTGATCATTTAGTCCTGTCAATCAGCATAAGATAATTATCAGCGAACAGATTTATTTCTTCTCCCACACAATACTTCTTGGTATGTCTACTGCATGTCTTGGATTTTCCAAAAATCAAATGATTCTGACTTGCTTCTCCAGGGAAATGGTGTAACATATTGATTAAAATAAGAATGGGCTTTGATAGCTACATTTTCTGTGTTCCAGTTTCAGTTCTGCCTCTTAGCAACTGTGTGAATGTGGCTGGTTTCCTGCCTTCAGGCTCCTGGCTTCTTCGTCTGTAGAGAGGAGGTCGTAGTAGTTCCTGCCAGCATTGCTGTGGAACTAAGGTTAGCTGCTTAGCATAATGGCAACTGTATATAGTAAGCTATTATTACAATTATGCCTCCAATAATATACTTCACTAAGAACTAGGAAAACGTGTTGATTATATGAAATTGACCACAATTGTATTTTGAATTATATAATTTAAACTATAGGCTTTGTAGCTTCTAAAATCAGAATAAATTTTTAAAAGCCACAACTCAAAGAAGGCATTTATTTTCTGTATTATCTAAAGAATTCCCGGCCGGGCGCGGTGGCTCAAGCCTGTAATCCCAGCACTTTGGGAGGCCGAGGCGGGTGGATCACAAGGTCAAAAGATCGAGACCATCCTGATCAACATGATGAAACCCCATCTCTACTAAAAATACAAAAAATTAGCTGGGCATGGTGGCACGTGCCTGTAATCCCAGCTACTCAGGAGGCTGAGACAGGAGAATTGCCTGAACCCGGGAGGCGGAGGTTGCAGTGAGCCGAGATCGCGCCATTGCACTCCAGCCTGGGTAACAAGAGCGAAACACCGTCTCAAAAAAAAAAAAAAAAAAAAAAAAAATTCCCTACAAATCAAAATGTACAATAGTTCTGAAAAGCTAATCTTCACAACAATAAGGGTCAGTCTGTAAAGGTTCAAATTCTATAGAGAAAAAAGCATGACTTATTATATAAGCAGATTTTTGCACCAAGCTGTTTCCAAATTACCTCTGATAAAACACAATAGTCACGCATTTTCTATCCAAACCACTTTTGCCTTACAATAAGAACCGGAGGGTAAAAATAAAAGGTATTTACTGGGATTTTTTTTTTTTTTTTTTTTTTAACCAAACATAGTCTATCCAAATGATTAAATACTCACAAAAACAGTGTGAAAGAACAATGATGGTATTAAGGCAGACAAAATATTTATATTTTCTCTTGAAATACTACTAAAGAAAGTATTCAAATTAGTTACTTCTTAAATGTTGCATGTGTTGTCTTTAGGATACGTCGCAATGAGGCAGCATGCCGTGGTGATTTGAGTGTAAATTCTAGAATCGGTTTGGGGCTATCTTTCCGTCTCCATTCTTTACCAGTTGTGAGAACTGAGGCAAGTCATGTATCCATTCATTCCTCAGTTTCCTCACATGCAAAATACAAATATGAATAATACTAATCTCATAGAGTAACCGAAGAGCTCACAGTGATGTACAGAAACTGCTTTAAGACAGTACCTATTATATAGATATGTATTCATTTAATGTTAGCAGTAATAATTGCTAAGCAATGACAATTCAATAAGATTAAATCCTTTGTGTCTTATGAAGAGAAAATACCTAACAGCTATTAAAAATGAACAATAAAAATAGCTTTCATATGTTAAATACTTCTTCTGAGCCAGGCCCTGAATGAATAACAATACATGGATGTACTATGCCATATACGCTATAACATTATCTCAGTTTTACAAACAATGGAAATAAGAAGCTCTAATTTGGACAGTCTGGCAACCCGAAGATCCCGGATTGTTTTTACTCCTCCTCAACTTTGCACCAAGCACTGAGAGGAGGACTTAGGATACAAAAATCTTTCATCAGGCCTCTCCTGCCTCCTAGATGCAGACAGGGTTTTCACTTTGAACTTTGAACATGGTTCAAAGTGGGTCCTCTAGAAGGAGAAATTGAAATAGTGACTTTTGTGAAACAACTTGTGAAAGTATTTCAGAGACAGTAAACTTTTGGGAGAAGGGGAAGAGAAAAACAGGATAGGGGAAGGAAAGAAAGCTAAGCAAGGATGTGGACTCAGCTGGAGACTAGCTTCATTTTGGGGCATCATTTACATCACACAATTGGCTCCACCTTGGGGCAAAAGGGCCAGCCCTTGGTACCCTAGGATCAGGGGTTCATAATCTCCTTTCTTCCAAAGCAAGGCAGCTCTCTTTCTTCCAAAGCCAGTCCTCTGTACAAGGGGCAGCAGCACACCCTTAGCAATCACCACTCCCAACACCCGGAGAAAGGCCCAATGAAGGGGATCTGGAAGGGGCACCAGCAACATATACTGTCATCTACCCTCTGTTGCGAGGTCTTTCCCCTTGGACATGCCAGTGAATCTTTCAGTTAATAAGTTCTATTTCTGAGCACCAGTTCAGGTCAGGAAAGTAGGATGTTGACTCCTGATTTCAGCATTCTGCTTATTCACTGTGTGTGTATGAGTACTTTTGATGATTGCCTATCTATCTTGAACTGGAACTATCATGTTCTACTAGCATCTCCGCAGATCACAGGGAGCCAGATTGTCTTGACTACCATTCTGACCTTGTCACCATTTGTTATGCTTGGATCCTGTCATTCTATTAATACAAAGAGTTTATGGGCATGTTATGACACATCTTCCAATCAGCCCTGTCTTAGAGAGGACAACCACTGTTCATCTTAGTGAATCTGGTGCCCTCCTTACAAACACATTTCTTTTCATCCTGAGAAATAATCATCTGTGGGTGTGCTGGCTTTTTTATGGTGGACCTAGTATAGTATAGTATAGTATAGTATAGTATAGTATAGTATAGTATAGTATAGTATAGTATAGTGTAGTATAGTATAGTATAGTATACCCAATTTTTGGAGCTTCTTTTATTCTTTACTCCAATCTCAGATTTCTAGCATTTCTACTTCAGTTGGTATAGGCCATTTGGTTTTCCAAGACCGCCAGATAAATGGTATATTAGCATTACTTTCCAAGCCCTTTGCCAGGGTATTAAATCCTGTGTCATGAGAGGATGCTTCCATAACACAAAACTCTTTTTTTTTTTTTTCAGCTGATAGTCTGTCTCCTTTAATACAGCATGCTCAGAATACATTCCTGGGTATATTTTCCTTTTACCTACTGACACATTTTATTTTAGCCAGGTTTTGCAGTTTCTCTAGCATATAATCTATCTCCTCTCTCAGACATCCAAGCACTTTTACAGCAAGGTTTTGTTTAATACTGGCCTGCTTCACATGGTTCATACTAAGTGTAATAAATAAGGTTCAGCTTTCCCATAGTGATTCTTGCATTTTAAACATTAATTCTGTATACTCATATGATAATTTTTGCCCCAAAATCTAACTTAGAAAAAACTTTGCTTGAAAAGTTTTAACATTATTTTTCTATAAATGATTATGGTGGGCAGAGGGAAGATCTCAAGGAGGATAAGCATTGTTCTGTGCGGTGCCTGCTTCATTTGAGATCTCTTTAGAGCAGCGAGGTAGCATAGGCTACACATTAGGGCTAAGAGTTAGATCTGATAATTCCAGGTTTTCAAGTACATCTACTTAGTTATGAAGTCTGTAGTCTGAAGTCTCAGGATCTCACTCCTTCTTTATTAAGGTTCTGTTTTTGGCATCAGATACTTGCCAACCTAAAATTACACTTTCTTTACAGATCTTCCATTCTTATAATTGGGTGTTGCCTTTGGTTTTCAGCCCTGTTTGTCCTCTGGCTACGGGTGTCAGGAGTCTCTTAAAGAAACTCTGAGGAGGCTTCCTGCCCCTCCCACAAGGCTGATCATAGATATGTCTCTAAGTTTTTCTCTTCAGTTCATCAGCGGCACTTAGCAACAACCATCTAGTTTCACAGTTCTTATATTTATCATTTATATCACACCTCTGAAACTTTAGAGACGTTGCCTGACCTAAAGGATTCCCCTCCATAAGCAGCCTGTTCTAGTTAATCACCCTGCTACAACATTCTAGGCACTATTGCTATTTCATCTGTTTTATTGCAGTCTTTATTGTCATCCTGATAGCAAGTGACCCACCTTCAGATCCCCATCTTTAAAGCATGATTCTGAGGATCACTTTTGGCACCATCTCAGGATAGGATCCCAAAGCAGAGCCATAGACAGTCATTGTTTTAAAAGTGATATATTGAAGAAGTGCTCTCGGAATGAGAGTTAGGGTTCCACCTTCAGGCAAGGGGAGTGGGAAACAGGCAGGATACATCCCAGGGTCAGTCTGTTATTGGGTCGCGGTTATGGTGCAACTCCTGAGAGACAGTTTCAGTTCAGGGGAGGGTAATGCTTGGCGGAGTGGGGATTATGAACCAACAGCCAGGGAAAGGTGCACGGGTCCTGTGAAAGGGAGCCTGGGAGGTCACAGACAGCACACACGATGCCATATTTCTGGGACAACATTTAATGCAGCACTTCAAAAACACTTTTTCTCTTGCTTGCTTGCTTCTTACTGTGTTCCACATGCCAGCTATTCCTTTCCCATCCCACCAATGTGCTTTCCCATTTCACTTTGCCCTTCAATGCCTTCAACTCAATGATAAGCTTCTGCAGTGCAAGGGATTATCTTTTCTCATACACATTTAACAAATTAAAATATCTTTCTGAGGAAAATCTGCTGCTTCAAGTATGAATGTCGACAACCCTCAAAATTTTCCCTATTATTCTGTCTGAGTCATGGCTAAGGTCAACAGTTCTGTTCTCAGCCTAAGACAAAGCCCTCCCTGCGCTGTGCTCTGCAGGCATGTGAAGAGTTCTCAGTCATTCTTTTATACATGAATAGGCCTTCTGAAGACATAAAGCAACAAAATGAGTAGGCCTTCTGAAGAAATAAAACAACAAAATAACAAAGGATCTTCTGCTGGATTATCAGCATTAATAATCCTTCATTCATAAATGCAAATTTCCATTTATATTCTTAGAAAAATAAGAGCAGGAGAGAAATAGCATCTGAAAGTACAGATGTCTATAGCACAAATAATGCAAGTCTTGGAAGCTGGAGTTTTGCTGAATCTGAAGACTCAGATTTTCAAAAAGAATTAATAGTTTAAAGTGAACAGCAAAATAGAGGAGCTGTTCAGACAATTATTTCAACAGGGATCTTAGATCACCATCTTTTGAGCATGTAACAGCAACACACAACCTGTTACGAGGGTTAAAACACCTTCCTTTATAGTTTACCATCATCATAGTACCTTTAAGTATGAGCACCCATCCCCACATCCCCAAAACTTGGACATACAGAGAAGAGTTTAGAGGTTGGAGAAAGAGCACAAACTTGGTTGCTAAACCTGGAAGTTGACCTCAATATTATACTTGGAGACAGTACCTTGTGTTCCACCTAAAATTGAAAACAACTCAGTCACATATATGTGATATGACTAAAAACAAACCAGTCATTTATTATATTAGTAAATCTGAGAGATAATATAAAATACTTTGCGCATTTGATCTATGAAATTCTAGGTAACAAATGTATTATCTCAATTGTACACAGGTTAATGCAATGAAATCCTACAATATTGCAGAAGATAGCAGTCTGAAACTATCCCACAATTGCTTTCAATGACATATTAGAAATGTAATTCTCTGTTCTTAAAGTACGTGACTAGACTATTAACACCTGTGCATAAGAAACATTGTTTTCCAAGAACTCACACAGAAATCAGTAGTAACTTGTTATATGTTATGTGATTATATTTATGTTTGTTTAATATTTACTAGGCTCCCGGTAAAGGTGGTAAAAATGTTTCTACAGTCTACACACCTAAAATTAGGGGGAACTGTATTTCAAATTAGGCTTCCTATCACTGAGCCCTATAGAAACATTACATTCAAAGGAAACCTTAGTTTTTTTTTAACTTACATTTTTATCATTGTGGGTTCCATTTATCAGTCATTATCTTTCCTATTACTAATAAGCTTTTACTGTATTTTACTCTGTGTCCTCAATATATTCAACTCAATTATAAGCCACTGTAGTATAAGAAGTACTGTTTGCATTTCCTCACACTAAAATTCCCTTCTCTTTCTATTACATCTTGCAAAATTCTTTGGTTCTTCGAAATCCAGCTCAAATGTCACCTTTGTGTGTGTGTGGGTGTGAAACTTTCTGTGTTCCTAACGACTCATTATCAAGTGGGATTGATCAGATTTTCTTTATTGTGTTTATTCTGTTTGCATTATACTTATTACAGTATCTATCACATCATCTTGCAAATATCATTTACTAACTTGGAATCTATGTGAGATTGTGATCTCCTTGAAAATGTGTATCCTTTCTCATTCTTTTCTGTTTTATCAGCATCTTGCATAGTGCCAAGAACATATTCGTGATAAACAATTCAATTATTTTTAAATGATGAATGTATGGCTAGGCTTTGTCAGAAATCGACGGAGGAGTATCTCTTTTTTTTTTGAGGAAGGAAGAGAAAGAGGAAGAGGGAGAGAGGATGGGGGTATTGTTTATTGCCCGGGCTAGAATGCAGTCTATGCAATCTAAATATGGGTATGCCTATAATTGTCCTTAATAATGGAGATATAAAAGAAAATGAGGGAAGAGAATAACAAACAAGCAGCCAACCAACATTTCATTTAAACTTCTAAGTTGATATGATGTGGTAATGATAAGAGTCTATATTTTGTATAGTTAAAGTGTAGAGTTCTATAAATATTCATTACATTTACTTGTTCCAGATCTGAGTTCAAGTCCTGGATATCATTGTTAATTTTCTGTCTCATTGATCTGTCTAATATTAATGGTGAAGTCTCCCACTATTATTATGTGGGAGCCTAAGTCTCTTTATAAGTCTTGTATGCCTGTGTATTCCTGTATTGGGTGCATATATATTTAGGATCTTTAGCTCTTCTTGTTGTTGCATTGATCCTTTTATCATTATATAATGTCCTTCTTTGCTTCTTTTGATCTTTGTTGCTTAATTGTAACTTCTGCTTTTTATTCATTTATTTTATCTCTCTATTTGGTTGGTAAATCCTTCTCCAACCCTTGTTTTGAGTCTTTGTGTATCCTTGAATGTGAGATGGGTCTGGATGCAACATACTGATGGGTTTTAGTTTTTTATTCAAATTGCCTGTCTGTCTTTGGATTGGGGGATTTCGTCAATTTAAATTTAGAATTAATAATAATATATGTGAGTTTAATATTGCCATTTAATATTAGCTGGCTATTTTGCCCATTAGTTGATGTAAATTCTTCATTACATTGATGCTTTTTTTGGTATTTTTTTAGAAAGGCTGATATTGTTTGTTCCTTTCTATGTGTAGTGGTTCTTTCAGAAGCTCTTGTAAAGCAGGCCTGGTGGTGATGAAATCTCTGAGTACTTGCTTATTCACAAAAAAAACTTTATTTTTCCTTCACTTGTGAAGCTTACTTTGGCTGGATGTGAAATTCTGGGTTGAAAGTTCTTTTCTTTAAGGATGTTGAATATTGGTCCCCACTCTCTTCTGGCTTGTAGGGTTTCTGCCGAGAGATCTGCTCTAAGTCTGATAGGCTTCCCTTTGTGGGTAACCTGACCTTTCTCTCTGGCTGCCCTTAGTATTTTCTCCTTCATTTCAACCCTGGTGAATCTGACGATTATGTGCCTTGGAGTTGCTCTTCTTGAGGAATACCTTTGTGGTGTTCTCTGTATTACCTGGAGTTGAATATTATCCTGCCTTACTAGGTTGGGAAAATTTTCCTGAATAACGTCCTGAAGCGTATTTTCCAGCTTGGATTCATTCTCTTCCTCACATTCAGGTACACCTATCAAGCGTAGATTAGGTCTTTTCACATAGTCCCATATTTCTTGGAGACTTTGCTCATTCCTTTTTATCCTTTTTTCTCTAATCTTGTCTTCTTGCTTTATTTCATTGAGTTGGTCTTCGACCTCTGATATCCTTTCTTCTGCTTGATCAATTCGGCTGTTAAAACTTGTGCATACTTCACAAAGTTCTCATATTGTGTTTTTTAGCTCCATCAATTCATTTATATTCCTCTCTAAATTGTGTATTCTTGTTAACATTTCATCAAATATTTTTTCAAAGTTCTTAGTTTATTTGGATTGAGTTAAAACAAGTTCTTTTAATTCACAGAAGTTTCTCATTATCCACATTTTGAAGCCTGCTTCTGTAATTGGAACACACTCGTTCTCCATCAAGCCTCGTGCCGTTGCTGATGAGGAACTGTGATCCCCTGCTGAGGGAGAGGCGTTCTGATCTTGGGTATTCTCAGCCTTTTTTGGCCGTTTTCTTCCCTTCGTTGTAGATTTAGCCATCTGTGGTCTTTGTATTTACCGTCTTTGTAATTGGGTTTCTGAGTGGACGTACAATTTTATTAATTCTCAGTGCCGAAAGTCTGAGCAACCACTGCACTGACTAAATCAGGGACGTTAAGATTGATGGTGCTTTTCTGATTCTGCACCAAGAACCGACACTCCGAGGCTTCGGCAAAACCGCCTCGCCGGTCACAAAAGTTGCGCAGGCGACCCATGGGGCTCCTCCGCTGGAATCTCCTCGTGCGTGAGCAACAAGAATTCATGTGAAGGTATGGTGTCCTCTCGTTCTTTGCACTTTCACTGGGAGCTACAATCCTGAGCTGCTAGTGATCAGCCATCTTGGATCTCTCTCCCGACAGAGGAGTATTTAACATGTTTCCTACTGCTTAAAAGGCAAAGTATCAGTCCTACGGGAGAACATAAATGTTATATTATGCCTTCTTTTTTTATCTCAGTTTGAAAAGGCCTAAATTTCCTTTAGCATCTTCTCAGATTGCTTGTTTGAACAAAATGCAAATACAGAACAACTGAAAAATTGCTATGACTCCTGATTAATACTGAGAGAAATGAAGGGAATGAGAAATATATTGTCTTCTATATGATTTAAATGGTTTCAGTAAGCCACTCATTAAACTTCAGAATGATGATTCTTTTTGAAGAGGATTTGCTGACATATCAACTCTCTCCTTTCTCAGTTTATAAACAAAACAATTATTAGGAAAATAATGTTAAGCCAATTAAAAAATTCCAAATGTAAACTTTTGTCTCATATTTATAGATCCTTGAATAATTGTCAACATTTCAAAATGTCACTGATTTTGAGCTTCACTGATCTTGCATTTGACTTTTTTAATTAGCCTGAAAGTTTGCAGTATCAGAACACGATCATCCAAAGTTTTTGTGTAGATTTGTCTTTACGAGGTATTATTTGTTAAGTAAGTCAGTGTTTAGCTTCTAGAGAAGCTTTTTAGCAACTAAGGAAAAAAGTAAGGCTTTCTCTGGGTTGATCTTTACAACAGTGCCGTCAACTGTAACTGGTAAGTCTTTAGTTAGCTCTGCAATTTACAACGGACTTAATTATTCGAGTGAGAAATGTATCTTCCAAAGTCTGTAATATAAAAATTAGATGCCCTGCAATTTTTGATTTCTGTTTTCAAGGTACAACTTATCATCAAAATCATGTCCATTATAAATGTTTTCTTGGCAATTTACTTGCCATAAGTGTCTATTATACAGACAAACTCATCTGAGAATAGTGTTTGTTTATCCTCATGTACTTATGAATTTGTAAAGAGAGCAGTGACAATAAAAGTAAAGAAATTATGACTAGAAAACCTCCAGATGGTGAGATTTGTTTTGTTGTAATTCCATATTCCAAGGCCTGAGCTGAATCCAAATTTCAGAAAGAGAAATACATTATAGGTTTTTCAAGCTGTGAGAACTTAACTGACCTAGAAATAGCCAAATCACCCAAAGATTCATAGGTAAATATTTCTTTTTATGTGTGAAACAGGTGAAAAAGTTTGAGCTGGGAAAGAAGTCAATATGAGAAAGAACTTTATAGGTTTAATTTGTTTGTTTTGAGAGGGCTCCTTAACAGATGTGAAAAGAAATTTTAGAAAAAGATGAGTTTGATTACACATTGATTGATACAATCATAAGAAAATAGATAAACATACAAATAGTAGCTATCCATAACACATTTAAAAATTTGAAATATCTTAAAATTGCCAGATTATGTTAAAACGCTCAGCCTTTATCATTACATCAAAGTGGTGTAAATTATGGTCAAAAGAATATATATTTCAAGAACACTCATTTATTCATGCATGCATCAGTTCATCCAGCATATATCAATTGAGTGCCTATTTTGCGCAACTCACTATGATAGGGAGATAATTTTCTAGAATATCTTTTCTCCATGATAAAAAGCTTACCTTTTATTACTATTTTTATTTTTCGCATTTTTACCTGATGGCAACATATGGCTCATGACGAATAATAACAAGTAAAACATTGTATTTATCAAGTATCATCAAGCGGCCTTATTTCCTTAATATTAATTCAGAAATTGAATCTGTGTTAAATTTGTTTATCAAAAAAAGGCCTAACCTTTTCTTTTATTTAGAAACTTCAGTAATATACTAATGCCAACCATTTTGGTAGTTTAGAGCTCAGGTTATTTAAGCCTCAAATAAAATGAAGTGAATCATATGGCAAATGGAAAATATTTCAAATTTTATTTTTTATGTTTTTAAATCTCTTTCTTAAATCTTTAATTTATACACTTATTTACATAAAAATTTTATATTATATGCATATTTAAATCTTCTGTTTTATTAATGACAAAGCTCAGAAGCTGAAAGCACATTTGACAAGTAAAAATGTAAATTAGTTTAAACCTTATATTTGTTGCCAAAGTAAAAATTAGACTAGAACTTTCAAAAGATCTTTTTAAAATTCTATAACAGATACATTCCATTTTGATGGTCTATGAATTGTACATTACTTAAAAAGATTTCAAAGTAACACATGATGATATAAATATCATTTTATATGGCAGGAATTGTTCCTTTAATCAAGTAATTTAAGACAACATAATTTTAAAGCATTCTCCATTTTATGTTTTCCAGATGACTCCCTGTAAATAATATACATGTTGTAATAGTTAATTTTATGTATCAACTTGATTAGGTTAAGATATACTCAGATACATGTTATTTCTGGGTGTTTTTAGAAGAGTGTTTCAGGAAGAGATTATCTTTTAAATCGTAGACTGAGTAAAGAAGATTCACCCTCACGAATGTGAGAAAGCATCATCCAGTCCATTGGGGGCCTTGATAGAAGAATAAAGAAGAGAAACTATGAGTTTAGTCTTCTTTCTTGTGCTAAGACATCCATTTTCTCCTGCCCATGGACACCAGAATTCTTGATATATATGTATAAATATATTATTAATTGTGTCTTTCTGGAAAAGCATTGATTAATACATAAAGTTAATTCTACTTATAAAAGTTTTTATCAAAGACTGAGTAAAGAAAACAAATGGCCATATGCATATTTTTGTTATATATTTTATGCTCCTACAATATGATTTGAACATTAAAGCAAGACAAAATAATGTTTAAAAGTGTATTACATGGAAAACAATACAAATAAAGCATATACAGTTGATTATTTTTCTGTTTGGTAATTATGGCCTACCAAGTCTCTGTGGTAGTCAAGTTATGGTCTACTATAATGTCCCCATGAGCACTGATTTAGAAGACACTGAATCATTAGCTCTAGGAAAAGTATATGGTTAGGTTTTTTTGAACCGCTTTTGTAACATCTACATCAAATGATCAATACACTTATTTTATGTGTACTTCTGTTTAATGGCACATTATTTAATATATGTCGTTGATTTATGAACATTGAACTCATGGCCAGGAGGGCTATAAGTTATCCCTGAGCAAAGCTTATTTAGCATGCCTATTTCCTCCATAAGGCACATCAAGCCCTTCTTGCATATAGGAATGATAGGCAGTACTTCAGCATGATGCCTAGGAGACATTTTAAACAAGAAACACAAAACAAAAGCACAAAAATGAGAAAAACGTCACACCAAATTTGACTGCAAAAAGGGCACCTTTTGAGAGATCAAACAAGAAGGCAGAGCATCACCTTGTTTGCCCTCAGCTGGTTACAGACACTTCATGAAAATCATTTTTTTTTTTTCTGCTCCACCATGTCCGCAAATGACCAGTGAAGCACAGTATTGATTTTGGAGTCACAGATAAATTTGAGTAAAAGGAAAATTTGCCAACACGGAATCAGAATAATAATGATTAACTGCATTTTTAGCAGTAAGAAGCATCTATTAGCCAACAATGAGGAAGGCTAATTAAAAATTTAAGTTACCAGTGGGTGTGGTGGCACACCCCTATAATCCCAGCCCTTTGGGACTCCCAGGTGGACAGATCACCTGTGGTCAGGAGTTCAAGACCAGCCTGACCAACATGAAGAAACTCTGTCTCTACTAAAAATACAAAAATTAGCCAGGCATAGTAGTGCATGCCTGTAATCCCAGTTGGAACCATATCCTGAGGTTTAGGACAGACAAAATAACACTGAGATAACATATTTATTTTTGTTCTTTGAATGAAAAGATTAGCAATGATCGCAACGCACATGCACTTTACCACCAGAACTAACTTGGTCACTCATGTCTCAGCTGCGAGCAAGCTTGAAAGAATATTGGTACTATTTTAGTCTCTGGCTATACAAGAATACAGCATGCTAGAAGAAAATCTAAGATTAAAACAGAGGCTTGTGAAGTCAGAGAATCAATTTGATTGTCTCTTCTTGTTGAATTAAATTTTTATAATGTTTTTAAATTTTTTTCTTTTATGTTTTTTTTCTTTTACTTTATTATTATTATTATTATACTTTAAGTTCTGGGGTACATGTGCAGATCATACAGGATTGTTACATAGGTATACACATGCTATGGTAGTTTACTGTATCCTTCCCTCCATCACCTATATTAGGTATTTCTCCTAATGTTATCCCTCCCCAATCTCCCCACCTACTTTATACAAATGGAAGATGGGGGCAAATTAAACCTACTTTATCATTCTGAGCTCAATGTACGGCATTTAAAAAGAAGGCCTTCTGACACAGGCACTTCATTACTTTTCTTCCTTATCTTTAATACTCATAATTTATTTTATCTTAGAATAATTATAGCTCAATGATCAGCTAATTAGCATGTCATTATCACTTTCATAGGATATTTGTGGAGTATTATGTTTTAATATCCTTATTAAATTTAATAAAATACTGAAAGTTGGCCATGAAATGGGCATTTTTGACAAAAAGCCTGTTATACTGATGGAACACAATGTTTTAAGAAAATTGATCTGGATACCAATGTCTCTTAAATTTGTGTCTTTTGATAAACCTCTCTTCTGAGGTCCAGATCCACATACAAACTGAATCCGGAACTAAATGGACACAGAGATCTACAATTCAATGGGTATGAACCAACTTCTTCTGAACAGTTTCTTATTTCAGTGAAGCTGAATTGTAGAGTTACAATAATTAGTATCCTTTGAATAAATAATACACAGTGAAGCATTAACTACTTTAGTAGTATTTGAATTTAATGATTGATATAATTTTTAAGCCATTTATTAGTCTTATTTGTGAATACTTAATCATATTATACATTCAGCAGTTCTCTGGGCATAGATATGCAGATACAAAATACATATATATAATATCAGAAAAAATATACATCAGAAACATATATATATATATATATAGTTATTCAGTTCTTTCTTTTTTGTTCCCTCAGCTAAAAGCTTGAAAATACATAAGCTCAATTTAATTGTTTTTCATGAACAGGAACGTATGCTTTTCTGAAATGCTAGCTACAATATTTTCATTGCTATTCAATGCCATCTAATTCAATAATCTTAAGGAAGATTAGCATAGGAGCAATCAAAAAATGTCCTCCAATAAATAAAAATGTACAGGTTGGGATTGATTCTTAGGTTTGGCTTTTGAGGGAAATTATGCTTTAAAAATAAATATATGCACTGTAAAGCATTTTTATAGTCAGATGTATAAGGAATAATTTTTAGAAGAAATGAAAACTAGAATTTAGCTGAAGTATAAAGTGAACTCTCGAACAATAATAATTTAAAATTTATATTTCTGCTTCATGAACTGGAATACTGTTGTATCTTATTTTATTTAGAAGATTGTGTTAGATTTGTTTTAGTGAGGAGCAGAAACCAAAAGAGAATTACACCTGTAAAACAAATTGTTGTGGGGGGGAAAAACTTGTGAAGAATAAAGTGAAAGAGAGAATAAAAGGTTGGGTGAGACTGCAGACCACGATTCAAGTGTGACACCTGTGGAAGAGAACAGGAAAGAATTGAATAGAAGGAATATTAAACCATATGATATTTCTGTATTAGTTTTCTAGGGCTTCCATAACAAAGCATCACAGAGCTGGTGGCTTAAAGAACAAAAACTTATTTGCTCCCAGCTGTGGAGGCAAACTTTAGTTTTAGTGATCATTTAAAATGCAAGTTTTAACAAACTTGTTGTAAACTATTTTTCAGAATGAAAATTTCAACCAAAATAGTGTCGCTGACAAAATATTGTTTTCAGAAACTTTCATTTATGAGTCAGAATATAATTAGTAAACAGAGTACAATGAAGTATTTGACCAAATTATTCTATTTAATTAATATTTTTAGTTAACTGATTATTTTTGCATCTGAAGTATTTTGTTAATTGGCCAGTGTATTTTTAAAAGTCTTTCAAGCACAGTGAAATTCCCCAAACTATCTAATAAAATAACAAATCTTTTAAGAATATCTCTTTTCTTTGCCACAATATTTACTGATCTTAGTTTTATTTTGAATTCTTTTGAAACTAACACCTCACAGCCTGTTAAACACATAACATAAATTTTAATTATAGCAAAACACAGTCAGTTACGGTTTAAAAATATTTATCTTTAAATGAAATCCTTAAAACTTGGCCTTCTATCCAGAGACAGTATTATATTTAAAGGAAGATTTGTAGAAGTTTAGAGACATGAAATGCTTGTAACAACCAGTGAAGCAGAGAGGATGACTAGCTGCCTATATCTCAAAAAACATTCTCAGCGTGATATTCTTGAGCTTGGTAATGAATATGCTCTCAAATCCATGAAGGTTCAGAAGCCTGACTCTGGGTTACTCATACTGGATCCTGTGATAGTCAGTGAAGTGTCAGGTTCATTCTGAACCTTGGGAAAATGCCGCTAAACAAGGACTAAACCAAAACAACCCAAGTCAAAAACCAAAAAGAAAGCAAAACAAAAAGAAGTGGAGGAACACAGGTAAAAAAAATCATCAATTTTGACAAATACAGTGCAAAATTAGGCAGCGTGTGGTGGATATGACATGCATTAGGATAGTTGTTGTTTTATGTTTGATGAGGAATCTCTCATTGTTGTAGCTGTTTTCTAGACATAAGCAAAAGGGAAGTCTTAGAGAACATTCTGTGTAGAAAGAATTCAAAGAGAATGAGACTAGATCACAGAGATCCCCATAAACTATTGTTATGATTGCCTTTTACTATGCACGAGAAAGCAAGCCCTGTGTGGCCATGTTAATAATATTCAATATTCAAAAGTAATGAATGAACACCTATGTGATTGGTTTTATTTTTTTGTTCCTGAAGTTTTGCAACTGAGAAGTTCATCTGATAGTTGTAAAGTAAGATCATCATCTGGAGGTAGAAAGTAGAGTAGAGGGAAGAAGGAAGGAAGAGAAATTTTGAAATATCAGTTTTAAAACATAAAAAAAATGAGAACACTAAATATTACCTGACTATTTGAACTTGGTAGCTGCAAATTGAAGGGAGCCAGAATGGAACAGCTGTGTGCCTGTGTGTCTGTATACATCCCTGATTGGAGTGTGTTTTTAACCATTGTGATAGTTTCTTATCCATGATAAAAATGACATTGTAAAATAAGAAAATGTTTTACTTCTATTTGATAATGGAGTGCTTGAGCCATATATCAGGATTCACCACTAGTGTTGAAAGGTTTTGACATGTTGCTGGGAATGCCAACAAGCTGTGATTCTGAAAACTTCTGAACACGGATCAAAAATATGCAGAGCTTTCTCACTTGTTAAAGAAACAGTATTTAATGAGATCTGTTGAAGAAGCAAAGGCAGACTTCATTCAAGGGGCAGGGGTAGGGGAATGATTAGGGACCACTGCAACAGAGGTCTTGCAGTAGGGGAGATAGATTGGGCTTAATTCTGAATACAGCATGAGCAAGTAGGAATTTGTTGCCAAGGAGGAAGGTTGTGGCATACTAAGAGGAAATATCAGTGGTGCTATGGAAACATCAAGGGTGCTGTGTTTCCACAAAATTCATGTTAACATCATCACCTCCAAATTGATATTATTAGGAGGTGGGACATTTAGGAGTTGATTAGGTCATGGCATGGAGTCCTCATGAATGGGACTGATGCCTTTCTAAGAGGCTGGAGAGGGACCCATTACTCCCTCTGCCAGGTGATGTTAGAATGACAAGATGGCTATCTGTGACAAAAGTGATACTCATTAGACACAAAATCTTCCAGCACCTCAATTTTGGACGTCCTAGAGTCCAGAACTGTGAAAAATAAGTTTCTATTATTTATAAGCCAACCAGTCTATGGATTTTTGTTACAGTAGCGTAAATGTACTAAAACAAGGGATTAGAAAGAGATTCTGGCTACATCGACCTGATAAGATTCCTGATGAAGGCAGGTTATGTGATCAGACATTTCCTGGGGGATACTGGAAAATGAGAAACCCAATAAGGTATCCAGGGTGATCAGATCAAGGTCAGGGAGTTCTGGTTAAACCGACTTAGCAGGATTCTTGCTTAAATTGGACAATGTAGAGATGAACACAGACGTCCAAAAGTCAGGCCTCATTGAAAAAGAGTTCAGGGGTGCCTCAGCAGAGTTTTGTCAAAGAGAGAATCTTTGTGATAATAAAGCTGTTTGCACGAGTGCATCAAATGCTATGATGATGGCTATATATATAAAGACTTGGCCATTGATTATTTTTCTTGGAAAATATAAGCAAATAGATTTGTTATTCAGCTTTTGATACAATTTGGCTCTGGAATGTATTTCTTTAGGAATGAAGAAAATAATCAAGATAGCATTTCCTGAAACTTTATATCACCAGTTGGTCCTCTGATGATTGGCATTTATTTCTCTACATTAAAATTCATGAAAGTCTTCAATTATAAAAATGAGTTTTAAAAAGCAGCCATTAGCTACCATTATGTGGATTCCAAAATCAGACAAAGACATTACACTAAAAAACGTAGATGCAAAAATCTTCAACAAAATGCTAGCAAATCTATCCAACAAAGTATAGAAATAGTTATAAGAATTATACAATCAAGTGGAAACTATCTTAGTTATGCAGACTGGTTCAACTTTCCACAATCAATTAATATAATCTCTCACATGAACACTAGAGAATATGACTCACATCAATAAATACAAAAAAAAATTTGAGCATTTGATTAAATCTATTAATCATTCATGATAACAACTCTCAATATAGTAAGAATAGAGGGGGATTTTTTCAACTTGATAAATAATATCTATAAAAACTATATAGCTAATACTATACTTAATTGTGAGAACGTGGAAACTTTCCAACCAACCTCAGGAACAAGGTAAATAGGTTCCTTTTTACAACTTCTCTTCAGCATTGTTCTGGATGTTCTAATTCATATAATAAAATTAAAATAAATAGAAGGCACACAAATTGAGAAGAAAGAAATAAAACTATCTTTTTTTCATAAATGACATAATTTTCTATGTAGAAAATTTGAAGAAAATTAACAAAAAATTCCTGGAACTAATAAGCAATTAAAGCAATATTACAGAATACAATGTTGATTCAAAAATGTCAATCACTTTCCTATATACCTTCCAGAAATAGGTAAAATTTGAAATTAAAAACACAATACGATTTACATTATTATTCCAACAAATAACCTAGCTACAAAGTAACCTTTTTTTTATACAAAGGTTAAAAAAATATATAACATTTATATAAAGAAATCTACAAGCCTCTGATAAAAGAAGTCAAAGAAGGGGTAAATTGAGTAATATTCTTGCTCATAGAGAGATGGATAGAAAGACGGAGTATTGACAAGATATTAGTTCTTCTCTACTTGATCTATAGATTTAATGCAATCCCAATCAAAATACTATCAAGTTATTTTGTGGTTATAAACAAGCTAATTCTAAATCTCACATAGAGAGGAAAAAGACCCAGCGTAGCCAATACTAATTTGAAGAACAAAGTTAAAAATTTGATATAATTGGGCTTCAAGAATTACCATAAAGCCACAGTAATCAAGACAGCATGATATTGGTAAAAGAAGAGGTAAACCAATCAATAGAATAGAATAGAGAACCCAGAAACAGACTCACATAAATAGAGTCAACTGAACTTTGACAAAGAGGCAAAGGCATTGTGCAATAGAATGAGGATAATCTTTTCAACAAATGTAATAGAACAATTGAGCACCCAGTGCAAAAAAACAAAACAAAACAAAAACAACCAGATTTAATTAATGAAAAATAGATTATAGACCTAAATGTAAAAGGCAAAACTATAAAACTCTTAAAATACAGGAGAAAACTTAGATTACCTTGGGTATGCTGATAATTTTTTAGATCCAGTTCCAGTGGAATAATTCATGAAAGAAATAATTGACAAACAGTTATTCATTAAAAGTAAAAACTTCAGGCAGGGTGTGGTGGCTCGCACCTGTAATCCTAGCTCTCTGGGAGGCTGAGGTGGGTGGATCTTGAGTCCAGGAGTTTGGGACCAGCCTGGACGACATCACAAAATCTTAGTTCTACAAAATATTCAAAATTAGCAGAATACTGTGGTGTATTCCTGTAGACCGAGCTACTAGGGAAGCTGAGGTGGAGGATGGCTTGAGTCCAGGAGGCAGAGGTTGCAGTGAGCCATGATTGGATCATGCCTTCCAGCCTGGGTGACAGAGACCCTGTCTCAAAAAACAAACAAACAAACAAACAAACAAACAAACAAGTGAAAACCTCTCCTTTGCAAAAAATACAGGCATAGACAGGAGAAAATATTTTCAAAAGACAAATCTGCTAAGAACTTCCAGCAATTTGCTAGGTCAGTAAAATGGAATTCTCAAATATTCTTGATCATACTAATACATTAGCTATAGTGCTATAGTTTGAAAAACAATAGTTTCGACTCTGGGGTCAGATAGACTTGATTTTAAGGTAGATTACAAAATTCTGGCTCTGCATGTCTATGGATTTATTGGCTGTTCCATTTAAGCATCAGTTTTGTCATCTTTACAATAGTATAATAATCATTAAAAAAAAACTTGTAGGGTTGTTTTACAGTTTAATTGTAGAATTTGATTTTTTCAGTAATTGAGAGAATAGATTCATTCAACAAATGTTTGTGGTAACAAATATTTAGAGCATATAAAATAGCATAGAACTCCATACTTCAAAGAGTTTATGAATTACCATTAGGTTTCACTCAAGCTCATGAAGCTGACTTAAAAAAAAATAGAATCAAATTTATTGTGTTTCAGAGGAGCTATAAATGTCATATGCATCTTAGTACTTACATTGATATGACCAGCACCCTTTTTCTTGGTGTTACATTTGGGATCTCAAATAATAATTAGAAGATTGATAAATATGAAATCAGAGCAAGGAGAATTCACTAGATGACATAAATATTTCTCATCACATCAGAGTAGCCCGAGGCAGGCACCATCTTCATATTAGAATAGTCTTGCAAAAGAAACCTTAATTTCCTTGTCTAAGGCATATCTTCTAAATAGCATTTACATGTGGACTGCAACACTTACTTCACTTTATCTTTATGCCTCATGGGCTCCCAGTGTCTCTTTATGTTTGCCATATTTTTGTTCTGGTTAGGTTTTTAAATATATTACCAGATCCTATTCCCATTTAAGTCTAGCATCTCCAGGAGTAGAAAGCCTGGCTTCTAATCTAACCCCATTCAAATAATTTCTTAAGCTTTGTAATATGAAAATTTTCTCCTTTCTTCAGTTTCATTGTGTAAAGTAAGCACAATAGTTGTATCGGTTTTTTTTTTTTTAAAAAAACTATTTTGTTAAATAATGAAATGCATGTTTCATCGTTAGCTTAGCCCATGACATATCGTGCCTGATAAAGATGGCTGTTGTTGATGAAATACAAATGTAAGTAGATTCCTGGTGGTTCTGGGCAATTTTCTTTCTTTTTGTTATTTCTGATCATAACTTTGAATATCATTTATATGTTAAGTGTATAGTTCAGCAGTTAGAAGTAGTTATAGTTCTAATTTTATAGTTCTAATTTTGAAGGGCTATCCTAGGTCTAAGAACTAAGATTCTTTTTACAGAACTCTTAATCTTAACCAGTTGTTAAGAGATTACCACTTTATTTTATTATATTTTTATTTTTTAGAGGCATTATATCACACTGTTGCCCAGGCTGGAGTGCAGTTGCATAAATATAGTTCACTGTAATCTCAAGCTCCTGGTCTCAAGCAATCCTCCCACCTCAGTCCCCGAAGTAGCCAAGACTACAGGCTCTTGCCACCAAGACTGGCTAATTTTTAAATTATTTTGTAGAGACAGGGTCTTTGACATTGCCCAGGCTGGTCTCAAACCCCTGGTCTCAAGCCATCTTCCTTTCTGAGTCTTCCTAAGTGATGGTTTACAGGAGTGAGTTTACAGCATTGCGCCTACCTGGTCTGTTTTATGTATTGTCTGTCTTACCATATTAGAATGTTTCCTCCATGGACAAGAATCTTTGTCTGTTTTGCCCACAGATATTTCCAATCACATAGAAGGCACTCGAAATACATTTATTGAATGAATGAATGAGTAAATGACTATGTGAGGAAAAAGGCATGAAACTATTATAGTTCTATAGACAGTGCATATTAAAGCTTCATCATCTTTGTACCAAGAGAATGAATTTTATTATCTATAAAAATATCAAATAATATAATTTTTCTCTGGTTAAGATTGATTTGATGCGATCATTTTGAAGGTTTATTCCAGTTTCTACCTTATCTGCACTTAGAAAAACTAGGAACAAAGAACATCTCCCTTGTTTGGTTTTTTTTAGTTTGCAGAAAAAAAATAGTTACTTCTAGATCTTGTCTTGTAAAATATTGTTCTATTTTGTAAAAATAGTATTATTTAAATTAGATCAATCTTTTAGTCTGTGAAAAAGTAGGTGTCATGATTAACAGGTGAAAAAAAAAGTGACAGTTAATTCCCTAAATGAGTTCTAAAATAATCACATTGAAGGTATATATGAGAAAAGATCAAAGTTGTAGGAGGAAGCAGTCACTTCTCTTTTGATAATTCAAAAGGACAGAGTGAAAATAGATACAGATACTTTAAGGAAAAGACATTATAAATAATTGCCAAATGAAATTTACTTTAAAAGAAAAAGATTATTTGCAATACTGTTTGCTATCAGTTGTTGAAACAGCAGGAAAAAAATAGTAGTGTTCTAAAATGAATAATACCAGTTAAATAATGTTATTACAGTTTTATTCTTGGTGTAGGATTAGGAATAACAGAGTGGGGGATTTAAAAAACTGGTTAAAAAGCATGGGAATACATTTCTGCGAGAAAAAACACTACTGAGTGTATACCATGTGAGTATGGTAAGTATGACATACTGTTTCCTTTAGAATTTGTTTCCTTCCATTTTTTAAGCATAACCTCACTAGAACTTTTAAGGCCTATTAACAAAATTACAGTGAAGTGTTTACTATTTCCAAAGCATGTCTTGTCTTTTAAAGCCTTTGTTTCACTGATCATGCTGTCTTTTTTTCTCTGAAATATTAACTGAAGTGCTTCAATATCCAGGTTTAATATAAATTCATTCATGGTGATGCTTAAGTTAACCCAGACAGAATGTATGACTAATTTTAGGTCAATATACTTGCACACTGTGTGACCCAGACAGAATGTATGAATATCTTCAGATTCATGTACTTACATAATATGTGGTTTTACTTGTCAGGCTTTGTGCTAGGAGCTGTGAGTATAAGATGGCAATGACACAGTCTTCACCTGTAGGAAGCTCTATTAGGCAGGCTTCACTCCAGGAAACAATAGCCCTTATACACTGAAAGATGTTTTATTCCTATTAAGATACAGACTTATTTGGTCTTCCATGAACCACCAGTACCTGTTTTCCTGCTATTTTCTCATCCTTACTGACTTTAAAGTTCATAGAGCTAAATAACAAACCCCAGATTCCCTTCCTTCAGAATATATTATTATCTGCAACCAGTCCTGGTACAAAAACTCTTTCAGGGCAGAGTATAGGAAAAAGAACAACTTTTAATATTCTGTGCAAAGAAGAAAATTTAATATAAGTACTTGTATGGTCATTGGAAAAGATGGAGAAGTTTGTTCTGGGCTCCCTGTCCTGGAACGATTCCCAGAAAAGTGGAGGACTGACCTCTCTGGGAACCAGGTCTGCAAGAATCAAAAAAGCTGGGCGAATAGAGAAACTAGCCCTGGAACATGTGGGTCCAAACACTCAGCTGTAGCACTGAATCAGAAAGTAGAAATTTGGGATCTGAAAGCCATTGTAATCCTGCTGCAATTTCATCTAAATCCCATGAACCTGATACATGCACGTAGGAATTTGAAGTCTGCATTCTGTGTCTGTCAAAACTATCCATTAGGTTGGTGCAAAACTAATTGTGGAACAACCTACTATTAACAGGTGAATAAACAAAGAAAATGTGGCATATATACATAATGGAATACTATTCAACTATAGAAAAGAAGGAAATCTTATCATTTGCAAGAATGTGGATGATCCTAGACGATATTATGTTAGGTGAAATAAGCCAGGAGTGCACACGAATGTTCACTGCAGCACTGTTTACAATAGCAAAGACCTGGAACCAACCCAAATGCCCATTGATGATAGACTGGACAGGGAAAATGTGGCACATATACACCATGGAATATTACGAAGCCATCAAAAATGATGAGTTTGTGTCCTTTGTAGAGACATGGATGAACCTGGAAACCGTCATTCTCAGCAAACTGACACAAGAGCAGATCAAACACCGCATGTTCTCACTCATAGGTGGGTGTTGAACAATAAGAACACATGGACACAGGGAGGGGAGCACTACACACTGGGGTCTGTTGGGGAGAAATAGGGGAGGGACAGTGGGGGCTGGGGAGTTGGGGAGAGGTAGCATGGGGAGAAATGCCAGATATAGGTGATGGGGAGGAAGGCAGCAAATCACACTGCCATGTGTGTACCTATGCAACAATCTTGCATGTTCTTCACATGTACCCTAAAACCTAAAATGGAAAAAAAAAAAAAAAGCATGGCATGATCTAACTCATTTGCAAAATTTAAAAAAAAATAATTGATCCCATAAAAGAAGAGTAGAATAGTGGTTACCCAAGGATAGGGTGGGTAGCAGGTAGTAGGATGTAGAGATGTTTATCAAAGGATACATAATTACAGTCATAGGAGGAATAAATTCAAGATTTCCATTGCATAACAAGGTGTGTATAGTTAATATATTACTGAAAAAAATGCAAAGAGACTGAATGTTAAATGCTCTTACCACAAAAATAATAATTATGTTCACTAGATTCAACCATTCCACAATATTTGTGTACTTTAAAATATCATGTTGTACGTGCTAAATATGTACCATGTTATCTGTCAGTTTAAAAAAAAAATTCTACTTTTGCTTCAACACGTGTAAAGATAAAGATTGGATACTGAAACGCTGCTGCATAAAAACTCCTTGCTTGCCAAAGGTAAATAATGAAAGATGCATACAGATGACTTTCTACTTTGCCTACTTTCAAACTTCATGAGAGTGCAGCTTGGTGGCAGAATCTAATTTGAATCCCGAAAGCTAAGTAAAAGAAAGTGTGTAAGAAAGGAAGATACACTAGAAGGGTAGGAAAGTAGGCTAACAGTCCATTGACAATATCCACCACAAGATTTCCTATTTTTGCCTGTAATGTAATCAACTATATTATGTAAGATGGTAAAATAGAAATTGATGTAGTGTGTTATAAAAGTGTGCAAAGTAAGGATCTTCAGTTTGGGCAGGTTTCAAAGAGATAAACCATAACTGGGTCATGAAATATAAGTAAAAATAAACAAAGCAAGTTAAACTAAGTATGGAACATCATTCCAGAAAGAGGAAACAGAAAAGATGTAGAACAACCTGATGCTTATAAACTATCAACAGAAAACAGGCAATAGATGGTAGAGGCTAGGCTGGGGAGAAACATACCCAAGTTGGGAAAGTCTAATATATTTTGTTAAAGAGATTGAGCTGATTCCATATGTAATAGAGAACCACTAGAAGTCTTTTCATCCAGAGTAACAAAGCCAGATCAGCATTTTATAGGCCATTCTGGCACCAGTGAGAGAACAAGATTAAATGGTGAATGAGAGGAGACAATGAGAGAGAAGGAGAGTTGTTATACTCTAGTAGTCTTCTATATTAGATACTTTGAGTGTTTAAAATGGGACATTTTGTATATATGCTAAAACAGCACATTTTATGTTGATTATATGCATATTTTTCCTCCTCAATGAATTATATAATTCTTATAGAATCAAGTAGATCTTATTAAACTTTTTGTCTTTAGGATTTGCAGAGTGATTGGGACATGCTAATCTCAGCATTTAATCAGATAGACTTGAATTTAAGATTCTTCCAAGAAAGTATTCACTATGTGAAATACAGAATTAAGGCAGCGATAGTTTTGATTCTAACAATATAATTTTTTTTCTTTCTTCAACAAAATCCCTTGAGTGGAAAATAAAAAAAGAAATTGTTAAATTACCCAGAATTGTTACAATTCTGCTTTAAAAGAGGACGTTAGTGAAAGTAATTAGTGTAATTTAATATAGTAATATGTTATCTCATTTTATTCATATTTTTCTAGTAAGAATTTAAAATATTATGTGGTCTTTCTATGTCTGAGATTAACTGAGTGGCTCAGTATTGATTCATGCTCTGGCCTGCAGCAAGTAATATAATCTCTGCTCTGTTATTACCTAACCTGAAGATTTAAGATAATAATTTTCCTTCTTTTCTATTATAGGAAACACTGGAAGTTAGTGAGCTACTTATACATAATGCTTGAATTTTCTCAACTGAAATTGAAACATATATACCTACAAAATATTCTTGTTATATCATAGTATCAATAAATGCATTTAGGTAGTATATTGAAAGTGACTGTTGTAATGGGTTCTTTCTGAAAAGAACGATCTGGTCATTTCTAAAAGGATGTTATCACCCGTCTTCTTCATGAAGAAAACAAAATGAAGATTTGTTTATGGTGGTTTTATTTTTAACTTTTTAAAGAAACTTCCAACTGTTTTCCATAATGGCTATAATAATTTACATTTCCATCAGCAGCATATACGAGTTTGTTTTTCTCTGTATACCTGACAACATTTGTTATTTATTTATTTATTTATTTTAGTCTTTTTGATAACAGCCATTCTAACTTGGTTGAGGAGATAACTCATTATGGTTTTGATTTGTATTTCTCTAATGATTAGTGATGTTAAACCTTTTGAATGTATCTGTTGGCCATTTACATATTTTCTGTGAGTGTCTATTCAGGTCTTTTGCTCATTTTTAACCTATTTATTTATTTATTTTTGATATTGAGTTGTTTGATGTTTGAATTTCTTATATACTCTGGACATGAACCCTTTGTCAGATGCATAGTGTGCAACTAATATCTCCCATTCTGTAGATTGTCTCTTCACCTTATTAATTGTTTATTGTCCAGGAAATTTTTATTTTGATTTAATACCATTTGTCTATTCTGTTTTGTTGTCTGTGCTTTTATGACCTTACTAAAAACATTTTGCCCAGACCAATATCATGAAGCATTTCTATTATGTTTACTTCTAGTAACTTTACAGTTTTGAGCTTTGTGTTTATTTCTTTAATCCATTTAGAGTTGATTTTTATATATGGTGAGAGATAGGGGTTTAGTGCCATTATCCATCTGCATGTGAATATCCAGTTTTCCCAGCACTGTTTATTGATGAGACTCTCTCTTCCCCAGTGTGTTCTTGACACCTTTGTCAAAAATCAGTTGGCTGTAAATGTATGGATATATTTTCAGGGCCTCTATTTTGTTCATTGGTCTATGTCAAATCAGTGTACCAAAGACATATCTGCATACTCATGTTATTGCATTATTGCAGCACTATTCACAATAGCCAAGATATGAAATCAACCTAAATGCCCATCTATAGATAAATAAATTAAAAATTATACATATGTAATTATATATACATATATGTGTATGTATATGTATATATAATGGAATACTATTCATCCATAAAACAGAATGAAATTCTGTCACTTGGAATAACTTGTATACTTGGATGTATCTGGAGGACATCATATTAAGTGAAATAAGCACAAAAAGACAAAGACCACATGATCTCAGTCTTATGTGGACTCTAAAAAAGGGAATTTTATAGAAGTAAAGAGCAGAATAGTTGTTACCAGAGCTTGGGGAGTATGGGAAGGGCAGAATAGAGAGAGGTCAGTGAATGGGTACAACGTTACAGGAAGGATATTTGGGGGTTTTATTGCACAGTAAGTGACTACAGATGATGACAATGTAGTGTATGTTTCAAGATTGCTGAAAAGAAAATTTTGAATGTTGTCACCACAAAGAAATAATAAATGTTTATAGTGATGGATACAGTAACTATCTTGATTTGAGCGTTATACTATGTATACATTCACTGAACCTTCACATTTTATCCCACAAATATGTACAGTTATTATGTGTCAATCATACATTTAAAAAAATTAAATTTAAATAAGCATGTTAAAAAATTCCATAAAATCTTTTTTCTATGTCAACTTAAAATAATTGCATTCAATTTATAGAAATATCCTCAATTATATTTATTTTGCAGTTATGAGTTTATTCTAGAATATATTCTTTGAGTTTTGTATTTTATAACATAGAAAAGTTATTAAAGAATACATTAATTGGAGTTCTTAATCTTTTAACATCGATGCTTAGCATGGTGCCCTACAGTTAATGATTCTGTATGCAGCATTGATTTTTAAGTAACATGACAAAGTACATGTCTAGAAACTGAGGATTTCTGTTTCGGAGTTATTTTTTCCTTCCTGTCTTTCTGGCATACCTGCCTTGGACATCCGCTAAGGATCTTTCATCACTTTCCCAGGACCTTCACAAGCTAGAATTTGCAGGGAGTATTGTAAAGTGTGCTGGTAATAAAATCAGAAAGCTTATGTTTAAATTTTATATTTATCAATTAATATTACCTCTACATTATAGATAAATTATTAACATTTCTTGAGAGTTGACATCCTTACTTATAGCGGAGAACAGTTGCTTTATGATTTTTGAGTAGGGTGATATTAATAATCATATTAATAATACGTACCATTAGTGAGCCCTTACCATGTCCCTGCAACTGTGGTAAATATACACACTGTCTTATTTAAACCACAAACAAATATATGTGTTTGGTATGATTTTTACATGCATGCTGTAGATGAGAAAACTGACAGAATTTATGTAAATTGTTTCAAGTCACAGGTCTAGTAAGCATTAGACATGTAAAGCTAACCTGAACTAGTTGATTCCAAAGTCCATGCTTACAGCCACCACAATGTATATAAAGAAAACCCAATGTATAAAAGTGTGAGATCTTTATGAATACTGAACTACAACAGCAGAAGAGCTCTTATCTTGCTGTATATAATAAAATATATGCCCTCAACTTTCTCTTATAGTTTTTTCTTTCTTCATAATTAAAACATTTTTCCAAATCTTGTTCCAAATTTAGAGATATTTTATCGCAACTTCCAGGGTCACAAATGGCTAACCTAATAAACTAATTCAAGGATGAAAAAATGTCAGAAATGAAATAAATTTTGCGTCATGATGTAGCACATTTTAAGCCAGAGTCCTGATAAGAAAGTGCCCTACCTTTGGTCAGTGAGATTATTGTTAGAATTCTAGGTAAAATAGAAGAAAAAGTAGCATCATCTGATACTGCTGAAGGAGATACTTTGAGACAACCATGGGCTAGTGATGCTACTTATCTCTTTGCATAAATACTGCGAAAATTATGTATTGACAACTATTGCAAAGGATTCAAATATCTGTATCTGTAACTGTATCTGTAAATAATCTATATTGCATAACCTCAATAATTTAGAAGCTCTTAGTCAAGGGAAACGAGAGAAAAAGGAGAGATATTTACAGAAATTTGGAGTATGGACAGTAATAGAACGTAATGAGAGCATAATGGAGGGAGATATTATCAGGGAAATATTTTCCTAAAGATGGCATTTGAGTTAAACTTTGCTGAATAAGAAGGTTTTAATCAAGCATATTATGGGCATTCTGCACACTTGCATGTACAAATCTTTTACAAGATACATAGTGCTTAGGAAAATGAACAACTCTTGGGATGACTGCCAAGAAAGGTTGCCAGTATTATTTAGGTTTATATTTCCTGAATCCCTTGAAAATAAATGTAAGCAGAAATGGTAGAATATGAGGTTCACATAACCTTGAGGTTTACATATACCTTGTTTATTGTTCTAAAAATAAACTAGGACTTCATCCTAATGTTAAGTAAGAAAACTGATATTCTCAATTTGCAGTTTATAAAGACGATCCTAACACAAGTTTAATGATCACAAAAAAGAAAAAAAAAATCATGAAACAAGACATTAGTAAATTGCTTGTGTCCTAATTTATTAATAATAATTTGTCAGATACTGTATTAAGTAAATTATAAGACACTACATTAGATCTTCATAATATATTTTAATGTAGTGATTTTTCCATTTATATAGATTAAAAAAAATTAAACCCAGTAAAGTTAGTTAAGAGACCTGTGGTCAAGTAATAGTGGGTTCATGAATCACATCCAACTCTCTTAACACCAATATTTTATTCTTTATCTCTTAGTAAAGGCAACAATCAAGGACTTAATAAATGAATAAACTACCCCAGGGAGAGCAAAGAGACAAGGAATTTGAGAGATATGAATAAAATGTGAATAAAATCTGGCAATTTAAAAAAAATATATTGAATTGCATAGGCTGTAATGAACTACTGCTTCAAGTAAAAATCAGAACTCTATCTTATAAAAATCTGTCAGAGAACAAGATGAAATTACTTGAAAGTACTTTTATCCCAGAAGTAACTTGTGTACATTTCTTGCCTTAAAAAACAAACGGAAGGTTTAAAACGACAAAGTGTAACTGAACATAAAAGAAAAACTCGAACATAAATTGCGTAGTTAGGTCAGAAATGTGGGTAATCAATATGAAGTGCCCTCTGGAAAAGATGTTAATAATGGCTAATAAAAATGATTGCCAAGCAGTTTTAAATATAAAGTGCCATATAAGATTAATAATGACCATAAATATAATTATAATTTTAATTGCAAAGCACTTCTCATATAAAAGGTTCAGAGAATTATAAAGACAGTAATGCTGACAACATACTGAAAAGACAGTAAATATTGAATATTTGTAATGAATAATAGAATGATCTAAACTCATGTACAATTTAATGAAATTAGAATAATGCCTTCTCCTTTTTCTCTTCCTATATGTTAATAAACTTGTATTTCTGATAACAGGAAATATCCTTCTTAAAATACTGACATAAAGAGAATCTATCTTTTTTTCTTCTACTTTGTCTTTTTATTTTCTCAACTTTATTATATAAAGATTCAAAGATATTGCCAAACCCATCACTATAGCAATATACCTTCATATACTACTTCTTTATTAGGCAATTATTAAAATATTTTACTATCTTTTTCTATATGTATCTATATTAATGATTCAATCTATCTGCTATCTTGGCTGATCCATTTGAAAGTAGTTGTAGATATCAAAATATTTTACCCTTCAATAGTCTACCAAACACTTTTCCAAAAAAAAGAGCATTCTTTAACATAACCATGCTTTTATTATCATGCATATAATAATAAAGATTCCCAGTGTGATGGACATTCAATTTTCTGTAATTATCTTAATATTGCCACTTATAATATGGCTTTAAATCAGGACTGAGTCAGATTTTATTCACTGTAGTCATCTGTTTTTCCCTAAACTTTATGACTATTTTGAAAAAAATAATAAAGTTAACAAGGATAAAATGCAACTGCATTCTATATATATCTTATTGTCTCCTCTTATTATTTCCCTATTTCCTCTAAAATAAATTATGTCTAAAGCTTTAATTAGATTCAGCTTAAATATTATTAGCAAGAGTGGCTCATCGTTGGTGCCATGTGCTTCATCCGTAGCACATATGTCAGATTGCCTCACTGTCATTGATGCTGATTTTGATAATTTGGGCACTATATGAAGATCCCAATGCCCATCTACTGAATAATGTGTTAATGCTTTCTGCCCCAAAAGACAATAAAATTCTTGTTTTTCTACACCAATTTTCAGAAAAGAAATGATATGATAGTCACAATGCTGTCCAATGAATTTAATCTTTTTATAAATATCACCACAGAGTCATATATTCTTGTTTATATGATAGTTTATAATTATTTGCTGTTATTTTTGTTTTACTGCTTCAATTATCTCAAATGCAGCTGGTGGAAATCCTTTCCAACTGGGTCATGTACGTTTTGTCACTTACCTGTTAGTCTCTGGATGTTTCTTTGCTCTGGTGCAACAAGGTGTCCTAGGCTTCTTTTTCATTTTTCTTGATCTAGTTATAAAATCAGGCATTTCTTCAATAAGGTATATAATATATAATGTGCATTTTATGTACGAAAAAATAAACAGGAATTTAATATGTAAATGTCTTCTTATTTATGCAACAATAAAAACAGAAGAAACACAATGCAGACACAATGAAAGTACTTACAGAATGATGGGCAAAATATGGTAAAAGGTATAGGTATTGGAACAAAAATTTTCTGAGTATTTATCTTTGCATAGTTTGACTTTTATACAACATATTTTATGTATATCCAAACAATAATATTAACTAAAGCAAAGAAAAGCCAATCTAAAATGGAAAACAAATGAAATTAATTTAACTGTTATAAATTGGTAATGTACTGTCTTAAAACATATCTGCAAGTTCTTTGGTGATCTCTCTTTAGAAGATGGAGTCTAATTACACTTGTCCTGAATATGGGCTAATTTTGGTGGCTTGTTTTTAGTAAATAGAATATGGAGGAATAGGCTAACTCATAAAAATTGGCACAACTTCTGGTTGTTTCTGTTAGTCCCGGGATATGCACAATTGAGGCCTGGGTCATCATGTAAGTTTATTTCCTTTGTACTTAATCATGGAACTTATTCTTTTATTTTTTTCCTAACATTTCCCATGCTCTTACACAGAATACACAATTAACACAGAGAAATCAGTTGTGTTTATATACACTAATAATAAAAAATCTCAAAGAGAAATTAGGAAAACACTTAAATTTATTATAGCATCAGAAAAAATGAAATACTTAGGAGTTAACCAAGAAGCTAAAAGACTAGTGCAATGAAAACTATAAGGCATTGCTAAAAGAAATAAAAAAAGACATAAATAAATGTAGAAACATCCCATGCTCATGAATTGGGAAACAATATTGTTAAGATATCCATAACTTGCAATGTGATCTCTATATTTATTGCAATTTCTACCAAATGCAAATGGAATTTTTACAGAAATAGAAAAAAAATTAATTTATATGGACTTTCAAGGGACTCTATTTAGCCAAAAACTTTTGGAACAAAAAAATAATAAAATTGGAATTCCTCCACTTCCTGATTTTAAAACTTACTACAAAGCGACAGTAATCAAAACAGAATGGTATAGGCATAAAGACAGAAAAATAGGCCCATAGAATAGGATACAGAGCTCAGATATATACCCTTAAACATATTGTTAAATGATTTTCATCAAGGTTACTGTGACTAAATAGTCAAACAGTTTTTCAACAAATGGTGCTGAAAAACTGGATATTCACGACAAAGAAATGAAGATGAACACTTATCTTACACTACATATAAAAATGTAAGTCTTGAAACTGTAACATTTTAGAAAAAACACAGAGGAAAATCTTAATAAGATTGGATTTGGCAATTATCTCTTAAATACAACAACAAAGGCACAGATCCTTAAAGCAAAAATACAGCAATGGAACTACATAAAATTTAAAACTACTCTTTTTTTTTTTTTTTTTTTTTTTTTTTTTTTTTACATAAAGTGACACAGTCAACAGTGCAAAGGCAAACTATGGGATGGGAGAAAGTATTTACAAATTATAAATCTCATAAATCTTATAAGGAGTAATATCTAAGATATACAAACAACTCCTAAAACTCAACAACAGAAAAGTCAAATAACTTAATTGAAAAACTGACAAAAGACTTGAATATACATTTTTTTCAAAAATGATATTCAAATGACCAGCAAGCATTTTAAAAGATGTCCCATATCACTAATCACCAGATAAATGAAATCAAAGCTACAATGAGTTAACTTACAAGCCGTAGGGTGACTGCTTTAAAACAAAACGAAATGAAACCAGAAAATAGCAACATTGGTAAAAGATGTGGAGAAATTGGAACACTTGTAAACAGTAAGTGGGATTTTAAAATGTTGGCACCACCAGTGGGAAACAGTATAGGGATTACTAAAAGTATTAAAAATATAGCTACCACATGATCCAACAAGTTTACTTATGAGTATATATCCACAAGAATTGAAAATAGGGTCTTGAAGAGATATTTGCACACCCATGTCTATAACAGCATTATTCACAATAGCTAATAGATATAAAAAGCCCAAATGTCCATTGATGAATAGATAGATAAAATGTGGTAAATACATACAAAAGAATATTATTCAGTCTTTAAAAGGAAGAAAATTACTTTACATGCTACAACAGAGATGAAACTTGAAGTCATTTCATTAAGTAAACCAATCACAAAATGACAAATTCTGTATGATTTCACTTATATTAGATATCAAATTCGTCAAATGCATAGAAATAGAAAGTAGAATGGTAATTACCAGAGTGTGGAGGAAGGGGGAAAGATTCTTGCTGTTTAATTGGTATTGAGTTCTAATTTTGCAAGACTAAAAAGTTCTGGAGATCTGTATCATACTGAGGTGAATATACTTGATATTACTGAACTGTACATTTAAAAATGGTTAAGATGAGTTATGCATTTTTTACCAAAATAAAAGACTTTTAATTTATTGATTCATTCTAACTTGAGGAAAATTTTTTTATGTCATTAACTTATATTTTTATCAATTCTATTTATTTTTCTAAAATTTAATTTACATTTAATTAGTATCCTGTTTCTGGACTCTTGAATTGAATTCTTACTTAATGTACTTGGAATACATTTTGTTTTCTAATAACCATGTTCAAAGCTATGAATTTTCCTCTGAGTATTTATTTACACCCATTTACATAGTTTGTTAAGTAGTATTTAATTATAACTTATAAGTAACTCATGAATGTTCCAGTTTTCTCTTTAACCAAAATATTTCTTTGATATATAGTAAAATTTTTATTGCTGTAATTTATTTTTGATAAGTAAAATACAGGAATAGCTCAGGAATAGCTCCTTTGACCTACAAGATATTTATTATCTTCCTATTTATGCTTTCACCTTCAATTCTATTTTGTCTTGTACTAATATTATTTTAACTACTCTCATTTGGCTATTTTCATAGTCATAAAATGACATTTGCTTTCATCATCCTATGGCTTTATTTGTATATTGGTTGCAAGAGAGTGCTCACAAAGACTGCACATTAAATAACTCAGACATAATACTCCACAAATATCCTATGAAAGTGATAATGACATACTAATTAGCTGATCATTGAGCTATAATTATTCTAAGATAAAATAAGCTACGAGTATTAAAGATAAGGAAGAAAAGTAATGAAGTGCCTGTGTCAGAAGGCCTTTTTTTTAAATGCCGTACATTGAGGTCAGAATGATAAAGTAGGTTTAATTTGCCCCCATCCTCCATTTCTATAAAGAAAGCATCCAGAATTTCCAAAACCTAACTTGAGATGGTTAGCTGAAAATGAAGGTTTTATTTTAGAATGGTTTTCTTGATGGTGAAGTAGTATTTTTCACTGCCAGTTTGAACATACTTGGTTTTTTGTTTTTTTTTTTTTTTTTGAGACGACGGAGTTTCGCTCTTGTTACCCAGGCTGGAGTGCAATGGTGCGATCTCGGCTCACCGCAACCTCCGCCTCCTGGGTTCAGGCAATTCTCCTGCCTCAGCCTCCTGAGTAGCTGGGATTACAGGCACGTGCCACCATGCCCAGCTAATTTTCTGTATTTTTAGTAGAGACGGGGTTTCACCATGTTGACCAGGATGGTCTCGATCTCTCGACCTCGTGATCCACCCACCTCGGCCTCCCAAAGTGCTGGGACTACAGGCTTGAGCCACCGCGCCCGGTCACATACTTGTTTTAACATGTAGTTTTCACAAGGAAGACTTTCATGACTACCTTTGGAAAAGCACTGTTCTATTGTTAACAAAGGTCAATGGACTCTGAAATCTACAATTCTAGTTTTGAATAACATCAAACAAAATGTACTATTACTATTATTATATTTAAGTGACAGACAACTTGTTATTTGAAATTTGTATCATAAATGGCATTATATACATTTATATTAGTCCAACGACAAAGAAAAACACATAATATAATACTTATATTAAAACTATTATTGCTGGATTATCTGCCTTTGCATGCAAATTGGATAGAAAATTAAGATGACATTCTATTGTGACATCTGCCATCTAATATAAAAGCTAATATTAGATGAATAAGTTTAAACATATGGTAATGAGTAGTTTCTCAATGTCTTAAAATTTAATTCAGAAAAAGTCATTTTAAACTATAGTAAGCAACATAAACCATATAATTTTGTAGATTGATTTTGGACTAAAGACAAGACCTTATTTATAAGGATTCTCCTGGATTGTATTCTCTCTTTATAATGATACTGGCAATATCAATTTGGATTTCAGCGTTGCTTAAGATTTTAACTCTCAAGTAATTATGCTTTATAACACATTTGGGTCCTTAAGTTTGAATGGGTTTAGCATGGTAGATTAGTGCATGCTAGATTCATCTCACCAATGTATTGAAATCCTTCCATTCTGGCATCAAGAGAAAAAAATGCAAATGATGACGAACTTAGAATTTTAATAGACTGTAATTAATCTTCTGTAGCTTTTTTCTAAATGTGAATCCAATGTATCTGCTTTCTATCCTAATTATAATATTGGTTACAACAGTGTAATTTGTCATGCGAAACAGCTTTTCTCTTACATTAAAGTCAAAGTAGTGCAGCTGGTAGAAGCTTGCTGGTTTTGAACACTGACACATGATAAATAAGAAGTTCTGCTGAAGCCTTCTATTCTTGGAAATCTAAAGAGCTTTGAATTCAACAAAGACTAATACATTCTTTTTTTTTTTTAACAGTAAAATATCCCTTTTTCCAGAGATAAAACAAGGACAGTATACAAGACTAAATGAGAATGGCTTCCCTTAGGCTTAGTTTTTTCAGTGCACTGGAAGGACACATCCTGTTTTGTCTGGTAAGTTGAAGTCAGCGTTTTGGAGGCATGCCCTGGTCAGATTCTCACATTCTGAGTCAACCTTTGTCTGCCAAAAGGAGACAACTTGTCTACTCTTAGATTTTTTTTTACAAACTTCATAAATAATGTAACTAATTGAAATCATAATTTATATCTTGACATAACTAGAGTTAGCCTGTCCTCTTGAGATACTGGTTAAGGCATCTCAATGCTCAATATAGATCTAATGGCTGCATTTATTTGGCCAAAATATTTATTGTCAGCTTAGAATGTGTATGGTTCTTTCTTGGAGCTGAATTAAGAACAGTCAACATGTATATATTAATCTCACCCAATAGAGCTTACTATTTAGTGAAGAAACACAAAATGCTGGCAAAAACTAATATCATATTACAAAGTGTAATAAACATTATTAACAATGAGAAAAATACTTTAGGAGATGCTAACAGGAATCAGGAAGACTTTCTCTAGAAAATGCATTTAATCTTACAGTTGAATAATTAAAAGTACCATTGGTCAGTGAAATTCACCAGTGACACAGAATGAAGGCTACTTTAGGGAGGAGGCACAATATGAACCTCATTTCAGCTCCTGGTATCTCTGTATCAGCTGGGATCACTATACTGCCATAGGGCTAATATTTTGTTTTAAATGTGCTACAATGTCATGCTTCCAATATTTGATCTAGTTGAACAAACATCTGTTTCTTCAATGTTTCTATCTATATAGGATTCTGTGTTGAACAGATTGCAGACAGACAGTTTACAATAGTTGACATTTCACACAAATCAAGAAGTGTGGAAATATTCAGTTCCTTTTATTTTAAGTCAATACCACATATTTTGCACTTTGTGTTGGAACCATATCCTGAGGTTTAGGATAGACAAAATAACACTGAGATAACGTATTTATTTTTGTTCTTTGAATGAAAAGATTAGCAATGATCGCAACGCACATGCACTTTACCACCAGAACTAACTTGGTCACTCACATCTCAGCTGTGAGCAAGCTTGAAAGAACATTGGTACTATTTTAGTCTCTGGCTATACAAGGATACAGCATGCTAGAAGAAAATCTAAGATTAAAAAGGAGGCTTGTGAAGCCAGAGAATCAATTTGATTGTCTCTTCTTGTTGAATTAAATTTTTATAATGTTTTTAATTTTTTTCTTTTATGTTTTTTTTCCTTTTTCCTTATTATTATTATTATTATACTTTAAGTTCTAGGGTACATGTGCAGATCATACAGGATTGTTACATAGGTATACACATGCTATGGTAGTTTACTGTATCCTTCCCTCCATCACCTACATTAGGTATTTATCCTAATGTTATCCCTCCCCAATCCCCCCACCTACTGCTATTCCTCTCCTAGCCCTCCCACCCCTCAAGAGGCCTCAGTGTGTGATGCTCCCTTCCCTGTGTCCAAGTGTTCACATTGTTCAATACTCACTTATGAGCGACCACATGCATTGTTTAGTTTTCTGTTCTTGTATCAGTTTGCTGAGAATGACACACATGCTATGGTGGTTTGCTGTATCCATCACCCTGTCATCTACATTGGGTTCAGTTTGATAAGAATGATGGTTTCCAGCTTCATCAATGTCCCTGCAAAAGACAGGAACTCATACTTTTTTATGGCTGCATAGTATTCCATGGTGTATATGTGCCACATTTTCTTTATCTAGTCTATCATTGATGGGTATTTGGGTTGGTTCTAAGTCTTTGCAAGAAATAACCCCATCAAAAAGTGGATGAAGGATATGAACAGACACTTCTAAAAAGAAGACAATTATGTAACCAACAAACATGAAAAAATGCTCATCATCACTGGTCATTAGATAAATGCAAATCAAAACCACATTGAGATACCATCTCACATCTGTTAGAATGGCAATCATTAAAAAATCTGGAGATAGCAGATGCTGGAGAGGATGTGAAGGAAGAGGAACACTTTTAACACTGTTTGTGAGAGTATAAATTAGTTCAACCATTCTGTAAGACAGTGTAGCGATTCCTCAAGGATATAGAAAAAGGAATATCATTTGACCCCACAATCCCATTACTGGTTATATACCCAAAGATTGTAAATCATTCTGTTATAAAGACACATGCACACATATGTTTACTGCAGCACTGTTTATAATATTTGAAATAATTTAAACCTGTGAACATAGTAGTAAATAAAATACGAATTTATTTTAAAAGTTGATATTAACAAAACAGAGGATGACTTTTTATTTATTGCCAAAAAATAGAAGTGTTCCTTGGAGCCACAGAAAATCCTGCTCAGTTTAGTATCACATTAATTTGAGGATGCTATGGCAGTCCCAGTGGAACATGTTATTACCATTTGGGTGAGTACAATTTTGGTGTGTTACTTTGGTGTATATTTTGGCTAAATATACAAATACTGATAAAGTTACTATGGCCTATGAATCATGACTTGATCCTATGTCATTTCTATTTTTCAGCAGTAAACTAATTTGATCATAATTTTTTATTAAAAAATATCTCTCGCTGGGCGCTGTGGCTCATGCCTATAATTCCAGCTCTTAGAGAGGCAGAGGATAGGGAGGATAGCTTAAGCCCAGGAGTTCCAGACCTGCCTGGGCAATATAGCGAGACCATGTTTTCCACAAAAGGAAAAAAACAAAAAGACAAAAAAAAAAAAAATCTCTCTACTGAATAAAATCATTGTCTGTTGGGTGTTTCTCACAAATATCCCAGGTTGACTTCCAAGAAGGTGGCCTAGCATAATTTTGTTGACTTAGAAACAGTCTTTGGCTGAAGGGTGCTGTCGTGTGAATTCATATTGAGCTGCTTTTGACTCTCCGGCTGAACCATAAACACAAAGCTCCTAGTAAAAGTAGTTTGTTGCCTCCTTATCGCTTGTAATTTTTTAAATTATATATAAAGCATTATGGGAATAGGGTGTTTCTCTGGGTTTTGGCCTGTATTGCATCCCTCAGTGCAAGCCCAAGAATACTTCTTCACAGGCTCTCATTTTGTATGTGCATGAGAGATTTCCAAGATTTTTGGTCTTGGCTCTCTGGCTCCACATTTGGCATCCATATTTTAGCTATTATAAAATATAAATATTAAAATAATGTTTTAAAATAATTTTATTTATAAACTTACTAGCTTAAGTGATTAACACAAAATCTTTACATAAATTGAAGTCAATTTGTTCTGCAATGGAAAATAAAATCCAAAAGTAAAAGAGTCACATTTCTACTTATTATTTTTTATAAGGTCAAGTATAGAATGTTACATTTTTAAAAAAGAATTAATTGCTTTATAAAATACTTCCCAGCCTGGCCATCATGGTGAAACCCCAACTCCATGAAAAAAAAATATATATATCTGAGCTTAGTGGCTCATTTCTGTAATCCAGGCTACTCAGGAGGCTGAGGCAGGAGAACTGCTTGAGCTGGGACCTGGGAGGCAGAGGCTGTAGTAAATTGATATCATCCCTTACTGAACTCCAGCCTGGGCTACAAATGAAGACTCTGTTGAAAAATAATAACAATAATAATAATAAAATAAAAACTTCCATTTGCTATTTAGGTCATTTGAAAATAAAACAATATTTCTGAAAAATAGTCATCCAAGATTTAGAATGAAGCATATCAGTATACAGTTTATGCGGTAAGAATTTTACATGGATGTTTATTAAGTTACTTTCTCTTCTTTCTATTTTTTTTTTTCTTTTCTTCTAGTTATAAGAAAATGATGCCTTCACTACTGTCTGGTAAGAATATAGTTGATGTGATTCAAATAAGCTACATTGAACTGAACCCTGAAATTTATTTATTCAGGTTTATAAATTCTTCATAATTAAATTTACTTTTACAAAATAGCTCCAATTATTCTAATTTAGTCCTCTAAGCCTTTATTTTGTCTTTCATTAAAAACAAGTTACAATTTTATATATTTGTATAAATTGTTTACATATGAATATTGTTTCCCTGGCAATAACTACTGTAAAAATGAAGATTAAATGGTCAGATAGATTGCATTAATCAATAATTTCCATGAATGACAGCATAGAATGTCAATACTAGAGATTAGAGTATATAGCAAAGAAATTAGATGTGACATTACTTTCATTTTTTATTTGATATTGCAGAAATTACTTTCAAGAAAAGTCTGAATTTTAAAAAGATTACCATGTTTCCCTTCTGACTTTTTTTTTTCTGCAATATGATAAATATGTCTGTAAGTATTTTAAATATCAGGGATTTCTGGTTACCTAAAATAATATTTAAAATTTCATTTCAGGATAATGTTTAAATGTACTAAATTATCTTTACAGTTTTAAAATGTTTACAAATACTTAAAATATTTTATTTGTTAGACAATTCCATCTGAAAAGGTATATTTAGGGTAAATTAAATATTTTCTGATTTCTATTAAATCAGTTATCTTAGTAAAATGGATATAACCTATATATTATTATCCTTTCCCTTAAACTTCTGTTTATATTTTTATTTAAATGTAACAAAAGTTATAAAATTTTTCCTTAAATGTAATTAAAAAAGTGAAAATTACTCATAGTGACTACATCATCCTCATAAACTTGGTACCGTTATGTAATTAAGACGATAATTCTAAAGTCTTAACTCTATCTTATAGCTAGAAAATAGTAAACCGTTTCAAAAAATCAATAGACTAGGGGAAATATTTGTCACACTGAAATAGATTCTATCATGTACATTTATCACTTGATTTATTGAGACATTCTCTGGCCTAAAGATGTCACTTCATCTCACCTGGCATGCCAGGTTTTTGAATATATCTCAGACCTTTTGCACAAGAAAACAATATAGTTGATTAATCAAAAGCATTACTCAAAGCCCCTACTGACTTTTAGTACACATTTCTTTAGAATTAGAATGACCTTGCATTTGTTTTCTCCATTGATCATCCTAACAGCAGTAAGAAGTAAGTTACACCAGCGTGTAACCCCCACTTTTGCAGATGGCTAAACTTAACCACAGATAAAGTTAGTGGTTTGCCCATGACTCACATCTAACAACTAGTTAATTTGGGATTTCAAGCCGCATTTTCTGAACAAATGGATGCTTTTCACTCTGGCTCACAACAGCTAAATTTTTATAAATATTTTTAAAAGGATTTACTTTTATTCTGAAAGGCATACTCTATTTTGTGAAAAAACTTCACATTTGTATTTTAATTGAACATCTCTCAACAACTTAGCAGTACTAGCTTGCTCAAGTTCATGGATACTCTGGCAAAAGTTTAGGTTTAGAGAATATCACACTAAACTTGGAGTGTACCATTTTTTCTACTCTGGAAATAATGTAGAACTCCAAAATAACATCAAAAACCAAATAAAATACTAGAAATAAAACCAACAAATAATAAAGACAGAGCAAGATAACTGCATCTTATTTAGTTATAGTTATTTGTGATATTGTAATGTTAATAAGATTATAATTAATTTAAAATCAATCACTGTGTAATTACTGAGTCAATGGGAAACACAATAAAATGTTTATAAGAGTCTAAAGCTCTATCAAGACCTATTGACAGCCAATGAGATGAATGCAGACTGGTGCGTGAGTCATGCAATGTTTTCACACAAGGTTGTAAGGTGACATATTCGTTAGCTCACAGCTTTTAAAATTTCTAGGAGCTACTGCTAAACATGAGTAGTGAAGAGAGCTTTAAGATGTATTTTGAGTAGACAGCAAAAGTTTCTCCACCCTATTCTAAATTAAAGGAAAAGTAAATATGACAGAAGTAGAGTATATGTGGTATTTGGTAAAGTATTAGGGGGAAAATGCTCATCTTCTATTTATTCTTCTTTGATCACTGTAGTGGCTTTCTCATCATCAGCCACATCCCTTACCATTTTAGCTAAGTATGGAAATTACCATTACTATATATGGATAAAATGAGCCCAAGGACTTACAGAGCCTATGAATCAAGGTAAAGTAAGAACATATTTAATTATTCTAATCTTCATTTTGTACTGCTTTTAGTTAAAATATTAGTCAAAACTACAAGCTTAAGATGATGGATATTTGTTATTTTGCTCATGATGTTCTTATTTCTTTTATTTTTTGTGTGTATCTAAAACACTCCCACCATATACATTCTACTCAATAGAATCATTCTATTCAAACATTTGAAACCAAGTCTCATTCATCATGTATTTCTATGATAGCTTCAGTGAATAATTTGTATGCATGTGCTAATAGTCTTAAAAGAAATAGGCTCATTTTTCCTAAGTATAGTCCAATATAGAAAATGTGAGCATGAATAAATATTAGCTCCAATGTACCATTTTCCATAATATATATTGAGAGATTTCTTTTTATTATGGTATAATTTTGAAGAACTTTTTACTTATTTATATATTGGGCAATTCTAAATGGAAATTTAATTTATTTCATATTTAAAGCTATTTTGTATATACGTTTTTTAATCTGGAAAATCTAACTTCATGAAAGTTTTTTTTTTTTCATTTAGACTATTGAAAATAGAAAAGCTAATATTTCAATGTCCAAAGCTACTGAAATAATTAGGGCACTCAGCTATGTTATTTAAAAAAATCACACATGGGTATGAACACTGGAAAGTTATGCTATTTGAGATCTAATATTTCTCTCTGTAGGCAAAAATATAGAAGTCGTCCAAGACATTTTAAATAACTTTACCTGGTTATAATGCTTTTTTGTTGTGTTTTTCTTCTAAGAGAAGTATTTCTTCAATTACACTCAATAATGATTATTTTTCTTCCTGTGAGAGAACACTCTATAAGTAATTAGAAAATGTATAGCAGAGCTACAATTTAAGACAGGGCAATTCACTAGTATAGATATTACACACCTTTATTTACATTTAAACCATTGCCAGATTTGCATCCAAGAATGTTTGTTTTCTTTATTGAAGGAAAATAATAGGAAGTGCTTTTCTCCATATGTTCAGAGAGTGAAGAGTTTCTTGTCCTTCAAAATTCTTACCAATAAATATATAGTTTCAGATGATAATGTCTAGGTGAGTAAAGGTCACTTAAAAATTCCTGGGACCATAACTATCTCCTGCCAGATCTGACCTTAGATGCAGTCACATTAGGCTGAAGGAGTCGATCATGTATCTTAATCCAGATAGGTGCTGGAAAACCACGTGACTCAGACCCTGTGTATTTCATTAATATAGGAGTTAAATATTGCATAACATTATAGTCCATGAATAGCACCCTTAATTATCATCTCAAGACTCTCTAGTGTAGTATTGCCTGGTTATAAGAACATTCCTGAATTTAGCAGTGTGGAACCAGAGCCGTTTCATTATCCAAGTACCTGTCCGATTTGTGCTAATAAACAGTTCAGATATTGGCTTATCCTGCAGTGAGAAAAATTTCAATGCTTCTAGAAAGAATGTAATAGCTTTTCTACCAAAACAAAACATGAAACAACAAAAAGTGTTACTTATGTTTAGATTTCTTTTTGGCAACACTAAATGTTAACTGAGTTTTTTGGTGACACATCAGTTTTTCATTAAGCAAGTTATTATTATTATTATTATTATTATTATTATTTATGTAAGATATTTGAGGGAAAAGTCACGGACATTTTCAGGTCAAATGGCCTGAAATTTTAAATTAGCTATTCTTGAGGTTATTTATTAAAGCTATTCTGTGACAAAGGTAATTTACTATAATTCTAACCACCGACTTGGTTTTGCAATGAAATATTTTTTTTTTCACCTGTTTCTTGGACTTTTCATCACACTAGCTAGGATTTTGGCACATCCAAACTTACAAGGCACATTTGAAAAATAAGTAAAGTTTTTGTGAGTTGATGATAAGTAAAGTTTTTGTAAGTTCTTCTTTTAGTGTCATTGTTCTTCCTTTCCACCAGGCTCCCCTTCTCACCTTTCTCCTACTCCATGTCCAATACCCGAGAGTCTTGTGATTCCTTCATTCGGAATGCTGGGACTCTCTAGCATATTCAGTAAATTCTGACAACATACTTCGTATTCAGTACATTCTGTATATGGTAGGGAGTCCAAGCATTCTGAATGAAGGAATCACAAAATATTCTCCAGAATTTTTTCCCTTTGATCCATCTCTACATCCTTCTTCTTAGAACTCAATATTTTCCTTTCTGATATAGAATTATAATGTAATTAATGTCTTTGGAATACATAGCATACTAATACTCTGGAGCCAGATGTCTGGATTTCATTTCTGTGTTAGTTTGCTAGAGCTATAATAACAAAGTATTACAAACCAGAAGATTTAAAGAACAGAAACATATTGTCTTACTATTCTTGGTGCTGGAAGTCTGAAACCAATGTGTTGGTAGGGTTAGTTACTTCTGAGAGCTATGATGGAGCATTTATTTCATGCCTTGCTCCTAGCTTTTTGTGGTTTACTGGCAATATTTGGTATCTAGGTATGAATTTGAAAATCTCATTAAAATACTATGACATAGATAATAGTATTATTTTAGTTTTAACATATGCAAAAAGGTTGTCTCAAGGAGTTTAATGTAAGGAGTTGTTATGAGTTGAACTGCGTTCCTTGACTTTATTGTAACACCTCATCTCTGCCTTCATCTTCACATTCTCCCTGTGTGTGTGTCTATATCCAAATTTCCCTTTTTATAAGGTAGGAGTCATGTAGCATTAGAGGCCCATTCTATTACAGTATGACCTCATCTCAACTAATTAACTCTGCAAGGGCCTGATTTACAAATAAGTTCACATTATAAGACACAGGAGGTTAGGACTTCAACATATAAATTGGAGTCTGGGACACACAATTCAACTCATAAACAATTCTTACATTAACCTCTGTGAGCCAAAGTTTATCTTACTAGTAAACTTTGATACAATGATACTACTACATTTTAATGAAGATATTCAAGGAACATTTTATAACTCAAATCAGTCAGATTTGAGACTATATTTATTTTCAAGCTGGGGTTTTTGATTTCTAATTTAGATGCCAAGTGAAATGACTTTTAGAAGAGAATTATAACATTTGCTACTAAGTACTGCTTATTGCTCTAATATATCATGGTTATCTAGTATTAAAAACTAATTCTGATTGGTGTCTGATCACCAGAAAAGTTTTTGGTAATGTGTTTTAGTATCTCTTAGCTATCTGGCTCCGTATTTCAGAAGAATCAGGTGACTTACATTTGTTATAGTTTATTTGAGGAAATTGCTATTGTAGTTTGCTTTATATGCAGCATTTTTAGATTTAACATAAAAGCTTAAATGTGCATTTTTCAGACATTACTTTGATATGGAAGAAAGGAAATAATAATACCAGAAAATTCTCTCAGGCTGGTTAAACTAAAAAAATAAACATCTTCAATACTGTTAAGATGTAAATGAACAACATATTGCATTCTGATACAGCTGCACAAATGTTTGTAACTCTGTAATTTTTATAATAATAAAGCTTTGAGGTTGTTTTTATACATGGATTTTCTAAAATCTCATTAACACCTTTGCTACCTGCTTACATTTTGTGTTTTATGCTGTGATGTTGACACAATGATAAAGTTCTTGCTGTAATTTGGTTTGCACATTATTTTTAAGTGTTCTGCAAACTCATATGAATAGAGATTGTAAGAAACGTTTTAGACAATTAAAAAATGAGCAAGAACCCAAGATTCCAAAGTGATGGAAAGAACTTAAATGATGTAATAAAAAGTTCAGATATTCAGAAGAATTTTCTATTTACTAGCTTGACAACTTAGACTTTTTAACTCTTTGGTTCAGTTTTCATCAACTTCATTGAGATGTAATTGCTGTATAATAAACTGCACATAAAGTTTATTATTTGACAAATTTTGATTTATGTATATATTTGTCAGTTATCATGTTTAAGATTACAAATGTATTACCCTAAAAGTTTCTTTGTTATCTTTTGTCATCATTCTCTTGATTTATCTTTGCCTTACCCACTGTCCCCAGCTTCTTACTACTCTAGATTAACTTTCATTTTATAAAATAACACATAATTGGAATCATACAGGATGTACATGATTTTGTGAGATTTATCTGTCTTGGTGTTGCTATCAATAGTTTAGCATTGTTTGGCTATATCACAGCTTGTTCACAGTTATATCACATTGAGTAAATTATTCTCCAGCTTTTGACTACTACGAATGTAATTGGTAAGAACATTTGTGCATAAACCTTTGTATGGACATAAACTTCTAGTTTAATAGGGCAAATATGTAGAAGTGAGATGTCTGAATCATAGAGTAAATATTAATTTAACTTTATAAGAAGCTGAAAAATGTTTCCAAAGTAATTTCACCATTTTATATTCCATCAATGGTTTTTGAGATTTTCTGTTATAAATAATCTCAAGGATATACACCTTGCCAAACACAGCTTTCATGGATTTTTAGGCAAAGGAAGTCATTTGAGATAAATTAATGTAAAGAGTGTTAGGTAATTCTAGTATTTTTTGAATACAAACATATTCTTATTTTATACAATAGTCTATAGAAAATCAGATTCCACTTTTTTATGTTATTTGAGGGTCAAGGTTTATAGAAAGTGTTGACTTAAGAGGAAGAAGTTGACTTACTAGATTGCAAAAAACAAAAGTACAGTGATATTACTTGATTTGTCTAAAATTTTCATTTTTGAATTGATAGATCACTTCTGCTATTTATGCTTGTCAAAACAAATTATCTCGCCGGGCGCGGTGGCTCAAGCCTGTAATCCCAGCACTTTGGGAGGCCGAGGCGGGTGAATCACGAGGTCGAGAGATCAAGACCATCCTGGTCAACATGGTGAAACCCCGTCTCTACTAAAAATACAAAAAATTAGCTGGGCATGGTGGCGTGTGCCTGTAATCCCAGCTACTCAGGAGGCTGAGGCAGGAGAATTGCCTGAACCCAGGAGGCGGAGGTTGCGGTGAGCCGAGATCGCGCCATTGCACTCCAGCCTGGGTAACAAGAGCGAAACTCTGTCTCAAAAAAAAAAAAAAAAAAAAAAAAAAAAAAAAAAAAAAAAAAACAAGTTATCTGGGGAAATTTTTTAAAAAGGTGTGGAAATTATACATAAAACAAACATAAGAAGACTCTGAAACACGGCAGAAAGAAAAGAGAGTGACTCAGAATCTCAGGACAAGAAAAATGACATGGTGCTGAGTTCCCTGGTTTTATTTTTGCAACTTATATACCGGAAGGGGTGTCCGAGAAGATAGCAATCCAAAAATGCCAATAGGTGCACACTAAAAAATAAATAAATAAATAAAAATCCATCAAAATGCTGCCATTTCCAGCTAGAGGACAAGAAAAGGGGAAGCCTAGCAAGACAGAAAGCACCTAAAATGTAGTCACTGTACTGTAGCAAGAAAAACAAATGAACAACGACAACAAAAAAACCCAGACTATGTCCTCACTCTCAGTCACACTAGAAAAGGCCAAGTGAGGAACCTAGGCTTTCATTCTTACCAAGTTTTTTTTGTTTTTGTTTTTGTTTTTTTTTTTTTTTTTGAGACGTAGTTTCGCTCTTGTTACCCAGGCTGGACTGCAATGGCTCGATCTCGGCTCACCGCAACCTCCGCCTCCTGGGCTCAGGCAATTCTCCTGCCTCAGCCTCCCGAGTAGCTGGGATTACAGGCACGTGCCACCACGCCCAGCTAGTTTTTTGTATTTTTAGTAGAGACGGGGTTTCACCATGTTGACCAAGATGGTCTCGATCTCTCGACCTCGTGATCCACCCGCCTCGGCCTCCCAAAGTGCTGGGATTACAGGCTTGATCTTACCAAGTTTTAATAAGACTCCCTCTCCCCTTCCTGTTAAGAGTGTCTAAACAGATCAAGTAGGGAGCCAGGACTTTTATCCTTGCCAGGAGCTAGTGACCATTAAGTGAGCAATAATATAGAAGAATTAAACATCATTAACCAACAGGGTACAACTGACATTGATAAAAAAATTCCACCCAACACAGTAGAATATACAATATTTTCAAATGCTCATAGAATATATATCAAGATAGACTGTACTGTGGGCTAGAAAGGAAACTCCAACAAACTTAAAATGAATTCAAATTACACAGAGGATATTTATTGTCTAATCACAATGGAGTAAAACTAGAAATTATTCACAACAAATTAATAGGAAAATTGGGAGATACTTGGAAACAATGCAACATACTTCTAAATAATCTATGAATCATAGAGGACATATCAAAATAACACCATACATCAGACACATCAAAATTTGTGGTATGCAGCTAAAGTAGTATAGAGACGGAAACTTATAGCACTAAATGAATACATTAGTAAAAAGGGTTAATAGCAAATCTAATCAAAATCCCACCTGGAGCACCTAGAAATAGAAGAATAAAATAAACCCAAAATAAACAGAAGGAAAAAAATAAGAAAAGAGCAAAACTCAATGAAACTGAAAACAGAAAATACTACAGAAAGTTAATAAAACAAAAATAGTTTTTCAAAAAAGAAGCAACAAAATTGACAAAGCTGTAACAAGATCACAAAAAAGATATAAATTATTAATATTAAATGAATAGTGGATATCACTACAAAGCTGTTAAACATCAAAAATATTCCAGAGAATACTATACAAAAACTCCACAAATATACATTTTAGAACTTAGATGAAATGAAACAATTCCTCAAAAATCATAAACTAAAATTCACCTAATATGAAATCACATTCATTATTAAAAATGTTCAAAAAGAAACTTCCAGTTCAGGTTATTTTAATGAAGAATTTCAGCAAACAAAAATACTAAGTCAATACAACCTTTTCCAAAAACTAGACAAAATTTTCCCAAATTATCTCTTCATTACAAGATTATTAACTTAATTATATCTGCAAGTAAACAGTTTTCTAAATAAACTAGCATTCACAAGTTTCATAAATTTTACCTGGATATCCCTGTGGAACAATTTTTCAGCCTACTACCACATTTCTGGGCAATATTGATTAGTCATTTTTATTTTTGCACTGCTTTTCTCAGATTTTATCATTAGAGTAATATTAGCTTTATAATATAATGAGGGAATGATTTAGATTGCTTTTGATTTATATATTTCCAGTAATGGGACTTCTACATCAATTGCTATCTCTTAGGTTTTTTGAGAAATTGACCCACTGCTTTCTACAATGACTGAACTAATTTCCATTCCCAACAGCAGAGTTTAAGCTTCCCTTTTCTCTGCAGACTCACCAGCATCTGTTATATTTTTACTTTTTAATAATAGCTCTTCTGACTGGTGTGAGCTTATATCTCATTGTGTTTCTTCTTTGCATTTTTCCAGTGATTAGTGTTGTGGAACACTTTTTCATATGCTTATTTGCTATGTGTATGTCTTTGGAAAGTGTCTGTTTATGTCTTTTGCCCACTTTTTAAGACGGTTGTTTCATTTTTGCTTTTTTGTTGTTGTTGTTGTTCCTTATAGATTCTAGATATTAGATCTTTGTTGGATGCATAGTTTGCAAATATTGTCTCCCAATGTGTCAAGTGTCTATTTACTCTATCATAGTTACTGTTGCTGTGCAGGAGATCTTTAGTTTAATTAGGTCCCATGTGTCAATTTCTATTTTTTGTTGTAATTGATTTTGGCATCTTCATCATGAAATTTCTGTCAGGACCTCCATCCAGAATGATATTTTCTAGGTTTTTGTCTAGGGTTTTTATAGTTTTAGATTTTATTTGAGTCATTACTTTATTTCAAGTTGATTTTTGTAAATGGTGTAAGAAAGGGGTCTGGCTTTAATCTTTGGTGTATAGCTAGCCAGTTATTCCAGCATTATTTATTGAATAGAAAGTCCTTTGTCGTTGCTTCTTTTTGTCTACTTTATTGAAGATCAGAAGATGGTTGAAAGCATACAGACTCTTACTCTCTATTCTGTTCTACTTGTCTGTGTGTCTGTTTTTGTGCAAGTGCCATCATGTTTTGGTTATCCCAGCATCATAGTATGTATTTTAAAATATACATTCATCAGGGGTACTGGCCTACTGTAGTTTTATTCCTCTAGGAAGTACACATAATTTGCAAAAGAATAATTGAATGGTGAGGGCCATCAACTTCATTCTTACCTATGTGCACCCTGAGAATGCCCCTGTCTGGATGAAGTGCACCCACCTCTTCCTCAAGTGGGTGCAGCCTTAAGTCTGCCCTGTAGGGTATGGGCATGATCTGTATGAAGATCTCCCTGGACTATTGTCCCAAGCTGTATCATAGACGGGCATGGTTCCCTTTCCTTTACTCAGCCACATCTTGTAAGCACAGGTCTGAAGACTGGTAGCTGTAGCATAGTTTGAAGTTGAGTAACCTGATGCCTCCAGCTTTGTTCCTTTGCTTAGAATTACTACAGTTATTTGGTATCTTTTTAGTTACATATGAATTTAAGAATAATTTTTCTTCTAGTTCTGTAAAGGATATCATTGGTAGTTTGATAGGAATAGCATCTAATCTACACATTTTTTTGGGCAGTCTTGTTATTTCTACAATATTGATTCTTCCTCTCCATGGGCATGGAATGTTTTCCATTTTTTTGTGTCATACTTGACTTTTTTGAGTAGTGTTTCCTAAAATCACTATACTTATCACTATAAAGATATTTCAGCCGTCTGTTTATTTGTATTGTTATACCTGAGTGAGTTAGAAGGAAAGTGCCATACTCTGAGTTTCAGTTGAGAGTCCTTTATTGCCAGCGACCAAGAGGCAGCTCAGACTCAAAAAGTTCTTGGCCCTAAATAGGGGGAATGTGATTTCTTTTTATACCCATTCTAGGGGAAGGGGAAGGTGGGTCTACCTGAAGTGGAATTTTGCAGAAGCAGAATAGAATACATAGATTAGAAGACAAAAACTGGTAACCAGGAGACAGGCGCATTCCCATAATTGTTGGTTACCAAGGAGTGTATTCACAATAGCCAGGGGACTTGCAAATAGGATGTGGTTACAAGGGTTACAAGGTGCTGGGTACAGTGTGACCCAGCTGTACACCCAATGAAGAAATGGCGGGGAGGGAGAGACTAAGATGGGGTTTGTCAGGCTCATACCTAAGATGGAGTCTGTTTGGTTTATTTCAGTATTTGAGGTATTTTACATTATTTTCTGTAGCTATTGTGAATGGGATTGTTCTCCTGAGTGGGCTCTCAGCTCAGACGCTGTTGGTATTTAGAAGTGCTACTAATTTTTCTACATTGATTTTGTATCCTGAAACTTTGATGACATTGTTTATCAGCTCAAGGAGCTTTTGCACAAAGCTTTTAAGTTTTCCAGGTTTAAAATTATATTTTCTGAAAAGAGAGATAGTTCGACTTTCTCTCTTTCTATTTAGGTGCTTTTTATTTCTTTCTCTTGCCTGATTGCTCTGGCTAGAACTTGCAGTACTATGGTAAATAGCAGTGGTGACAGTAGGTATCCCTGTCTTTTTCTGGCCTTGAAGAAGAATGCTTTCAGCTTTGGTTCATTTATTATGATATTGGCTTTGGGTTTGTCACAGTTGGGTCTTGTTTTCAGATGTGTTTCTTCATTGCCTAGTGTGTTGAGGGTTTTCAAAATGAAGAGATGTCAGATTTTATCAAAAGTCTTTTCTGCATCTATTGACATGATCGTGGATTTTGTTTTTAGTTCTATTTTTGGGATGAATCACATTTATTGATTTGCATATGTTGAAGTGAATTTTTATCTCAGGAATAAAGCCTACCTGATTGTGGCAGATTAGCTTTTCAATGTGCAGCTGGGTTCAGTTTGCTGGTATTGTGAGGATTTTACATCTGTGTTTATCAGGTGTATTGTCCTGTAGTTTTCTTTTTTACTTGTGTCTTTGCCAGATTTTTGTATCAGGGTGATGCTAACTGAGTTATGGAGGAATCCCTCCTCACTGAGTTTTTGGAATGGTTTCAGGGGAATCAGTTTCAGCTCTTGGTCTGTTTGTCTGTCTAGTAGAACTCTGCTGTGAATTCATCTGGTCCAAGGGTTTGATAGGATTTTATTGCTGATCCCATCTTGAACTCAGTATTTGTCTCTTCGGGGTTTCAAGTTCTTCCTGTTTCAATCTTGGTAGCTTGTGTGTTTCCAATAGTTTATTTCTTCTAGAATTTCAATTTTGTGTACAAAGGGGTTCAAAATAGTCTCCAAGGGTCTTTTGTATTTATGTGGGATCAGCTGTAATGTCACCTTTGTTGTTGCTGATTGAGATTATTTGTGTCTTCTGTCATTTTGTTTCTTTAGCTAGGAGTCTATGAATCTTTTCTAAACTTGCAAAAAACCCATGTTTAATTCTTTTGATTCCTTTTATGATTTTTTTTAGTCTCTACCTTATGCAGTTAATTTTAATTATTTATTTTCTTCAGTCAGCTTTGAAGTGAGTTTGCTCTTTTTTTCCCCCTAGTTTCTTTAGGTGTGATATTAGATTGTTCATTGGAGATTTCTCTAACTTCTTAATGCAAGTGTTTAGTTCTATAAACATTCCTTTTAACACTGCTTTTGCTACATCTTAGATATTTCTGGTTTGTGTCTTTGTTTTCATTTATTTCAAATAATTATTTTTATGTCTGCCTCAATTTCATTATTTATCCCAAAGTAATTTAGGAACATGTTGTTTCATTTCCATGTAATTATGTGGTTTTTCGAGATCTTCTTGATATTGATTTCTCACCCCAAGCTTCTCCGTGTTGGGTTAGGGGGTGGCCTGAAGTACTCAGGGGAGTGGGTGTTTCTGATGCCTAGATATCTGCTTAGGTGTAAAGTGTAGAAGGTCTGATGAACCACAATCTCTTCTCAAGATGCGTGGGGCAGCTTACGCTTCTGATCCAGAAGAGTGGGTGCTCCAAATGCCTGAAAGTATACCTGGGTGAGGAGCTGAGCGGATCCCACGTTACCATGGTCTCTGCACAGAAAGTAGGGAGGGAGGGAACTAAGCCTGTTGATCCATGGCAGTGAGTGCTTCAAATACCTGGGGATCTGCCTGGGCATAGACCATAGAGGATCATGCTGCGTCATGATATCTCCACAGGAATGGTGGGCAGCTTAGGCTGCTGAACCACATGAAGAGGAAGACAATTCTTAACAAAATATTAGCAAATGAAATTCAGAAATCATTAAAAATTTGTATCATGATCAAATAGAGTTTATACCAGGAATGCAAACTTATTTCAATATTCAAAAGCCAATCAGTGTAAACCAATAAACAGGCTAAAAAAAAATACATAAAAAGTTAAATTGATGTAGAAAAAGCATGTGATAAAATTTAAAAGCTACTTATGATAAATATTCCCAGAGAGCTAGGAATAGGTTGTCTCTTAACTTGATAAGGATCATTTTTGAAAATACTACAGCTAACATTACATGTGATGTGGAAGGGCTAAACGATTTTGTCTTATGTTCAGGAATAAGGCAAGGATGTCTGCTCTCATCACTTTTATTCAATATCGTGCTGTAAGTTTCCACCACTGTAATAAGCAAAAACTAAGATAAAATAAAGTGAAAACATTAGAGGTTTCTGTGGTCTCCTGCAAAGTCAGAGGGGAATATCTTGCCAACACAAAAGTTGCTTCTCCTACCTCAATTAATTTTCTCTCTTAATCTGTCTCTTTCTCTCACTTTCTCTCTTCCTCTCTCCCTCACACACACTCACACACAAACACACACAGATGAAGATATGAAATGTTTTACTATTTACATAATTTAGGTGCCTGGGAAGAACAGTGCAGTCCTCTCGAGCAGGTCCAAAATTAGCTTGAGAGAACAAAGAAAGAAGACTTTCTGGCTTATTATAGTGGTTAGGTGTTGGGGTCAACATGAGTTTTCTCTCATTAGCCCCGGCTCATGTTGTCTAAACCTGTCACAGGATCCAAAGGAAAAAACACTCAGGTTTTCTCATGTGCTTATTCATATATGGGGCACAAAAGAAAAAGGAAGAAACAAACATTGAAAAATTGAGTCAGACTCTTTGTTACATAAATCATATTATCAAAATAAAAATGTCCCTGTTTATTATTATTTTAATATCACTGAAGGGAACTGAGCCCTTAAAAGCACTAATAAATATGTAGATTTATTACATGATGGTCAAAAAACTTTATAATGCATTTCTTTAACTCTTGTGGAAGTATGTAACACTGCTTCTTCGGAATTTCCTTTTATTAGATTCAACATAAATACTATAGTGAGAGTTTCCATAACAGTAAACTATAGACCCTTATGACAAGTCTAAGTCAATAGAAGAAATACCCAAAATGCATGGTGAATAAAGAGAATAAAAATAATAATATTTACTGAAGAGTTAAAATAGGGTAATCAAGTGATAAAAATGTATGGAATGAGTCCAAATGACTGAACATCTAAGCATGCTTGCATTTCATGCCTTGTGTGTGTGTGTGTGTGTGTGAGAGAGAGAGAGAGAGAGAGGGGGAGAGAGAGAGAGAGAGAGAGAGAGAGAGAGAGAGAGAGAGACAGAGAGACAGAGAGGATGCACTTTTACTGCCTATAATTTCTGTTCATATATCTTCCTTGCTCCCTAATACGGAATTTCTACATATCCTTCCAAACTTGACTCAATTATCAGTTTTTCTATCAAGTATTTCAAGAGCTTCCTGATCTGATATCTGATTGACCACCTCCAGGAATTCATCATTATCTCTCTCATCTTCATCTAGTACTTTTACACATAATCTCGCAGGATTTATGAACAGGCTGACTTTCAGTACTGATAAATTGCATAGCTGCTTGTCCTCCTTAAAACATAATGGATATATTACTTTAGTGCTGATGTATAATTTATCTTTGAATTCTTAGCACCTCACAGATACATTTAATAATTCATTCATCAGTTGTATTTCATTTTATTTTTGCTGATTTTCATTTGTCAGTTATAGTTAATCTGGCATTTACTGAATTTCTACTAGGAAGCAAACTGATTGCTACGTATCTAATATTAAAAATAAAATCAAGTTAGTGTCTGGCACACAATGATGAGAACAGTGATACAGAAAGCTGAAATAATTTAAAATACAGTGTGAGTGGCAACATAGGTGTAAGTGTACAAGTTGAAGTAAAGAAAGACACATAATTTAAGCTGATTTATTTTTATTTATCAAGAGTTGTCATATACTTTTTGGATTCTGTATTTTGAGATTTGGTATAAGAATACTCATTGCCATAAAGTAAAACAGGCCAGATTGTTAACATTCAAGGAATTCTCTGGTGTGTGTGTGTGTGTGTGTGTGTGTGTGTGTGTGTGCATTGTAGAATTTTTATAAAAAAATGAAAAATATAAAATACACGTACTAGAAAGTAAATTATGGAATTTTTGTTCCATAATTTATTTCTTCACTCTCTGTTGCCCTTGTAAAATATCTGCATATTTCCCTTATGAGCTCTACTGATCACTTTAAGAAGTGCTTAATTTATGTATTAATATATGCATAACACGTAGGTGGTATTTAGTAGTCTATTGCTGATAATAATCTTGCCTACATCTGAAAAATCACTGTGAAAACTGAACCAAGCTGACAGCATCCTGTGACTATTGCTGCATTTTGTCTTTTACTGAGTGGAGCCAAACCAGTGATACCATGCCTACAAGCACTGCTTTTTTCTCTTGTACACTGTTCAGAACGAACTTTGCTGATATTTGCAATTTTAAGAAGTTTTGAACAAGCACTAGGTTTTCTGAAATGCCCTGTGAGTTTTAATTCATACAAGAAGAAAGTTTCAAATTCAATTTGTGTTCAAACAAGAAATTTTTGAATCAATCTATCAATTTAGAAATGTGTATTGAACATCTCTACTATATGCTGAACATTTGAATAACTACCATAGAATAACAAATAATTTAAACCCAACTTTAGTGATTTCATATGAAAACAAACAAAATTCTTATGTAATATTTATATTTCTTTGGCTTTGGAACAAACATTATAATCTAATCCATGATTCCTTGCTTTTGATAATGAGCTTGAATGTTATTTTTCATATGATCATTGTTTTATGTTTATGTTAAAATTAATTAACAATAAAGACCTCTCCCAATCAGCATACATGTATCTAAAAATAAAAATACAATCTCATTTGTGAAATATGGATTTTTTTTTGTACAATATAATTATCTAACTTGTAAAGAAGTGAAACACTAAAGTTATTTTTTAAAGTAAATAATTTATAAATTTTTGAAATATCTCAACTTTTTTCTAAAATATGGATAACATTTTATTTTATTTACATATTATAAATGAAAAAATACAAAATAGGCTACACCTTACATGTAACTTTTTCACCAGGTACATTTCGTACGTTATCCAAAAAGAGTTCCAAATATAGAAAAGATCATAGCATAGATATGTTTCTAATTTAATAATAAACTTTCTGTTTATTTTAAATTAATATTTATGAAGAAAAACTCAGTCTGTACAAACCTATGTCTGGAGAAACTGATATAAATATTAAGATGAGCAAGATACAAAACATCTTTTTATGGGCATGTAATCTAGTAGACAATGCAGAGCATGTTCACTATATTAGTCTGTTCTTACACTGATGTAAAGAACTACTTGAGAATGGCTAATTTATAAAAAAGAGTTTTCATTGAATCACAGTTCCACATGACTGAGAAGGTCTCAGAAAACTTACAATCATGGTGGAAGGTGACGGGGAAGCAAGGCACATCTTACAAGGCAGCAGGAGGTGGGGAGAACTACGACACACTTTAAACCATCGTATTTCATGAAAACTCACTCATTATCATGAAAACAGCATGGGGGAAACTGCTGCTATGATCCAATTATGTCCTGCCAGGTGCCTCTCTTGACACATGAGGATTACAATTTGAGATGAGATTGGGTGGAAACATAGAACCAAGCTATATCATTCTGCCAGGGGCCCGTCCCAAATCTCTTGTTATTCTCACATTTCAAAAGACAATTATGCCTTTCCAACTGTCCCACAAAATCATTACTCATGTCAGCATTAACCCAAAAGTCCAAGTCCAAAGACTCACCTGAGACAAGGCAAGTCCATTCCACCTATGAGCATGTACAACTCAAAGTAAAGTAGTTACTGCCAAGATAAAATGGGGTTACAGGCATTGGGTAAATGTTCTCATTCCAAACGGGAGAAATTGTCCAAAACAAAGGAGGTGCAGACTCCATGCAAGTCCAAAACCAACAGGGCAGTCATTAAATCTTAAAAATAATCTCTTTTGACTCCATGTCTCACATGCAAGGGATGGGCTCCCTAGGTCATGAGCAGGTCTACACTTGTGACTCTGCAGGGTACAGCCCCTGTGGCTGCTTTCATAAACTAGCATTTAGTGCTTGTTCTTTTCCAAGTGCACAGGGCAAGCTGTTGGTGGATCCACCATCCTATAGTCTGGAGGATGGTGACCCTCTTCTCATAGTGCCACTAGGCAGTGACCCAGTGGAGACTCTGTTTTGGGGCTTCTACTCACATTTCCCCTCTGCATTGCCCTAGCAGAGATTCTTAATGAGGGCTTTGGCCCTGCAGCAAACTACTGCCTGAGCATCCAGTCATTTCCATATATACTCTGAAATATAGGCAGAGAGTCAGCCAAACTCTTGTCTTCTGTGCATCCACAAACCCAAAACTACCTTGAAGTCACCTCTGCTTGGAGCTTGCACCCTCTGAAGCCATGGCCAGAGCTGTACCTTTGTACCTGTTGCCATGTCTGGAGCTGGAGCAACTGAGATGCAGGACACCATGTTCTGAGCTTCACAGAGCAGTCCATGAAACGATGTACTGGGAATGGTCCATGAAATGATTTTTTTCCTTCTTGGCCTCCAGGCCTGTGATTAGAGGGGCTCCCATGAAGATCTATGTAAAGCCCTGGAGAAATTTTGCTTATTATCTTGGCTATTAATTTGTGGCTCCTCTTTATTTATGGAAATTTCTACAGGAGGCTTGAATTTCTCTCCAGAAAATGGGTTTTTCTTTTCTACCACATGGCAAACTGCAAATTTTTCAAGCTTTTATGCCCTGCTTCCCTTGAAACATAAGTTCCTATCTCAGACGATCTCTTTGTAAAAGCATGTAACTGTATTCTTTGGTAACAGCCAGGTCAATTATTGAATGCTTTGCTGATTAGAAATTTCTTCTGCTTGATACTATAAATCATCTCTCTTAATTTCAAAGTTTCACAGATCTCTAGGGTAGGGCAAAAAAGTTGTCAGTCTCTGTGCTAAAGCCTAGCAAGAGTGGCCTTTACTCCAGTTTCCCATAAGTTTCTCTTCTCGATACCACCCCAACCTGGACTTCATTGTCCATATTATTATCTGCATTTTGAACGGAACCATTCAACAAGTCTCTAGGAAGTTCCAAACTTTCCCACATCTTTCTGTCATCTTCTAAGCTATTTAAACTTTTCCAACCTCTGCCTATTACCCGGGTCCAAAGTTGCTTCCACATTTTCAGGTGTCTTTATAGTAGCCCCTCACTCTTGGCACCAATTTTCCAAATTAGTTCATTCTCACACTGCTATAAAGAATTACCTGAGACTGGATAATTTGTAAAGAAAAGAAGTTGAATTCACTCACAGTTCTGCCTGCCTGGGAAGGCCACAGAAAACTTACAGTCATAGGGGAAAGCAAGGCACATTTTATATGTCAGCAGGAGAGAGAGGAGTGGGGACCACTTTACACTTTTGAAGCATCAGATCTTGTGAGAACTCACTCACTATCACAAAAACAGTGTGGGGGAAATCATCCCCATGATCCAATCACCTCCCATTCAGTTCCATCATTGACACATGGAGATTATAATTCAAGATGAGATTTTGATAGGAACAAAATTTCAAACTGTATCATTCACAAAGAGCAAACAATGCAAACAATATTTGCCAGTGTAATACATCATTATGGAATTCAGATGCTGGTGGGAGAAGGGCAGTTATTTTCTGTTGGACATGAAATTATATAATAGAAAATGCCTATCAACTAACTTCATAAAATCAAATAGCCTCCTTAACTAAAGCTCTCTATTTTCTCTAAAAGCAGCATAGTCATTAATGTCCCTAATATGCTGAAAACTACTAACTAGCTCACTCTTTAATATGGCCTTGCTCATTTGCCTGCAGCAGTTGCACAGAATGCTTGCCAGGTGTTAATCATGTGTCCCTAAACCTGTTTTTGCTAGCAGTATTTGTTAATATAATCACATAATTTAATATTAAAATCTTATTAAATTTTTATCTATGTAAGTCTAGCTTAAAAACCATAAAGTTTTAGTGAAATGACCTAAAATAGTACTTTTAATTTAGAAATAAAAGAGATATCTTAATTTTTTTAATCTCTGTTTGCTTCACAAACATCTTTATATTTTTGCTCCATGTTAAATAAAAGAATATTAAAATAGTTGCATTTTGGGTATGGTGAATAAATTCAAGATTTCTAAACATTAATTTATACATCTTAAGTAAAAATGAAATATTAAAGATTTCCATCAGGGTGCACTGTACTAATTAATATTACTTTCATATGATTTTGATAATTTTGAACAATGGCTAGGGTAGATGTCATCAATTTTTCTACAGAAAAAAAATTAAGATCCCTGTAAGTTGTTATTTCCCAAAGACTGCTCAGTGAGAAAGTGACTAAGATGGAACTTTAAACCAAATTATTTAAAGTTAAATCTGTTCATCCTCTTTTTTTTTTTTTCAATGAGATGGAGTCTTGCTGTGTCACCCAGGTTGAAGTGCAGTGGTTCAATCCTAGCTCACTTTAGCCTCAAGCTAATGAGCTCAAGCAATCCTCCCACCCAAGCCTCTCAAGAAGCTGTAGTCTCTACCTGTTTTTAAGCGGAATATTTTTGGAGAAGGAATCCATTTGTTATCATTGAGGAAACTGGTTGGGTAAATGTGAAATATATAGATATAAAAAAGAATAAGAGGTAAAATACCATTACTCTAGTGGGTCAAATGTTATCTCTCTCAAAATTTTTGTCCACATGGAAGCTCAGACCATAGATTTATTTGAAATAAAGAACCTTGAAAATGTAATTAAGAGGAAACCCCAAGATGAGATTATCCTGGATTAAAGTAGATTTTAAATCTGATCATGAGTGTTCTTATTTTAAAAACATAAAACCAAAATGACACACAGAAACCCCGGACTAGCCATGTTTATACCGATGTGGAAATTGAACCGTTGGATCCATATGCCAAGGAACTCAAGAGTCACCAGAAGCTGGAAGAGAGGTAAGCAATAAATACTCCCTGAGAGCCTCCAGAAAGCAGCAACCCTACTAAACCTTGATTTCAGTTTTCTGGGCTCTGAACTATAAAAAACTAAGTTTTTGTTGTAAGCCACCTAGTTTTTAGTAATTTGCTTTGGCAGCTCTAAGAAACTAATATTAATATAATAACTAAGGCACATAATTGAGAAGTCACTGGTATATTTTGCTAGTATTAGCCCATTTCAGGTATCTGATAGCAGACATTGAAAAACTTTTGTATTACAAAGGAATTGCTCATTCTATTTTTTAAGAAATGGGTAATATTTCAATATCTATTCTACTCGACTATTTCAGTTCCAGAAAATGCATTTTTACTCTTTAAATTAGATTTAAATGATAATAATTTTAAAAACCTGATAAGTAAATACTTGCCAGTAAATTTCTCCAGCAAAAAAGACCCACCTGTGAAAGTAGTTTAAATTGCTCAGGTTTTAAATATAAAGATCCATGCATTTAAGTTGATTCCAAATGGCCTGGCTTACAGTTATTTTTTTATTGCATTTAGTTGTGAAATGGTGAATTACATATGACCAGAAGTGAAACACACGTGTTTCTTTGCCGACTTGAACCATAAAATAAAGAAATCAAAAGGAGTTTAGTGACCTGGTGAGAAACAAAAAAAACTTTGTACATTAAAAATTGTGTTTAGATTTATTGAATGATAAATACTGAATAGAAACTAGTCACCTATAAAACTAGTTCCTCAAAATGAGTTTTGCTCTGATAATACATGCTATGTGGTTACTGCTATTAGAAAGGAAACACAAAAATAATGTTCAGGTCACCAGCAGCCGGTCTGATAAATAACATATGTAAGATTCATTCACTGCCTGAAAAGCACTTTTATTCTATATTTATTAGCTGTATTGAAAATCTGCTTTGCCTGGTCATTGACCGATGCTTTAGATGAGTGGTTCTCAACTTTGATTACACATTGGAATTGCCTAGGTGATTTTTAAAATGCTAGGTCTTACTTCTGCAGATTTTTATTTAATCAATACTGGGTAAGACCTGTGGATTAGAATGTTTTAATATTGCTCATGTGATATTTATATCCCGTAATCAATAAACTAGATGTTAGCATCCTATGGTTACTCTTTCAGCAAAACCCTGGAAACATTGAGTGCTCACATTTTGTCTGCTAGTCTTAGCAAGTTTATTTAATTTTAAGCACATAGGGAATTTTTTCCCCTAATATCAATTTTTTTCTGGGAAAAAGTATAGACCACTTTACAATTAAGAGAATAAGTATATTTATAGGCCTCAAAGATACTAACTCCATTCTCTTCTAAATGTCTGAGATGGAGTAAAACATTGTGAAATATTTCCTGGATACAGAATAGCATTGTTTCTCAAAGTATGATCAAAGTACTGCCTGCCTTAATAATTCTTTATGAATAAATAGAAGAACAAATAAATACATAAAATTCCTGACCATTTCTTCAGAATTATGGAATTGGGAATTTTGAATTTATAACCTAAAAATATGCATTTTTAAGAAGCTTCCCAGGTGATTCCAGTGTGTATACTAAAGTTTAAATAGATGGTTATATGAACTCCATCTTAGCTAAGCATTCAAATTATTCTCTTCTAAATTGAATTTTTAATATTTTGTTACAGGAATAAAAGAAATGCAGCCTTATGAATCTGAGAAGAAAAAACATACTGAGAAAATGGTTCAATCAGTTTAGTATTGTAAATTGGTTAGCTCTGAGAAAACGTAGTGTAAAACACATAGAGGAAACGAGTCATGGCCTTCATTATCTGCATTAATATGAATTTTGGGAAAATTTTTAAATGTACCTAGAGATTGTTGTTAGAACTCTTGATATTTCTATAAGGTAAGTTTTTTCCTAAAATTTTCTGTGTGTAGATAATTTTTATATATGGAATCATTTTCTTTTTTTCCAGTGACTTATAAATTAACTTCAAAAAATATCAGAATGTTAAAAAAAATATTAAAATTGGGGGCATCTTCAGAGACAGTATAGCTCAAATGAGAGAGAAACATGACACATATGAAATTGAACTCCAAATTACATCCTTTCTAGTTTTTTCTACATTGATAATTTCTTCTTCTCCTTTCCTACCTCCTATAATCAACCTCAAAATTATTTTTGATCGAATTTTTAAGTAGCTTGTTTCAGACAATTCTGTTCAAAGTCACCATTGTCTCTCACCTGGACTACTTAAGGTCCGCAATTTGGCATAGAATCTCCCTCTGATTCATTTTGCAGATGGTAGACCAGTTATATTTTCTAAAATACAAATGCCATTACTTATTCTTTAGCTTGAATTATTTCAATGGTTTTCAATGATCTTAAACCACAAATCCTTCATGTATATACTGTATTACAAGCTCTCTATAATATGGTCCCTACTCTCATTTTCACTGTTAAAAATGTCATTTTCAGTGTGAACCTACAGAAAAATATTAAAATTTGTGTAGAGAATTATTCTTTATCAAAAAAACTGTGGAAACATGGGCAGTATTCCCATTTTTAGATAGTAACTAGAATGTTCGGTATCCTTCATGGCATAGAAAGTACCACATAATGAAAAATTCCTCATAGTTCTTATATTTCTCACTAAAACCATGTAGATTTTTTAAAAAAACCTGTTTATATGAGCCTATGATATAAATCAGTTTTTTCCATGAAAAGCAATTATTCTGGGCATGTTGTTGGGATTTGGCAATTTTTCCAGATAGGGAACTATGGTATAAATCAGTAAAAGATTTACTAAGGTAAAGGATAAACCAGTGTACTAAGCATTGTTTACCATTTTGGAAAGTGACAGTCATTGCAAGAAGCCATAGAAACTCATGAAGTTAATTGTCATTCAGGTTAGGGCACTATTCTCACATGGGATCTGGCATACAGGGTAGGAAGACTGATTTTTATGATTAACTCCAAAACCTGGGCACAATTAGGGGAAAAATTTAGACTAAAATTCAGTGAGCATGTAGGCACTCACCAATAATTGAGTACAAGTAAAATATATACTTAGATGTATGACAATGTCTTGATGCCCAAAATATTGACCAGTAATCCACATATTACCCTGGAATTAAAATTCTCCATGATAAAAACTCAAATATAGGGTTCAGAACCATCAGGTAATATTAACATTATATAAAATTATCAGGCTAGGTGCGGTGGCTCATGCCTGTAATCCCAGCACTTTGGGAGGCTGAGGCGGGTGAATCACCTGAGGTCAGGAGTTCGAGACCAGCCTGGACAACATGGTGAAACCCTGTCTCTACTAAAACTACAAAAATTAGCTGGTTACTTAGTGGCATGTGCCTGTAATCCCAACTACTTGGAAGGTTGAGGTAGGAGAATCACCTGAACCTGGGAAATAGAGGTTGCAGTGAGCCAAGATCGTGCCACTGCACTCCAGCCTGTGTGACAGTGGTACTCTGTCTCAAAAAACAAAAACAAAACAAAACAAAATTATCAGAGACAACTTCACAAAGAAATTGACTTGAGTTGGCACTAGATTTTCTAGGATTTGGTTGGCACAGTAGTTGGCAAAAGCAAAAGTAGAAAGGAGGAGGAAAGAGACAAAAAATAACAACAAAAACACAATCTTGAATGTAAGCATTGAGCAAAGTTTAAATTCCCTTTTGTAATATGGAATCATGAAAATATATTCCCACCCAGAAAAGTGTCAACAACTAAAGAAATATTTTAAGTATAGTCTATGTCTTCTAGCGGAAGATTCTTTTCCACAGTTTTGTGAGTAGCCACGTGGTATAATTCCAGTGATTTGTATTTACATTGTATTTTGTGTTGATTTTTGAAGTTGTATCAAATAGAAGCCCTTTGTAGATTATTAACTCTAAAGGATTTATACTTCTCAGAAGAAAAATTCTGTTTCCACTTTTAATGAAAAACTGTTTCTGTCATCTATTCATTTCACATACATTTTGTCAAAGGCATATTTAATCATTTATTTCAAGGCTTGATCATTTAAAACTTTAAAATTGATTGAAAATAGAGGTCAGAGTAGAGGGAAGATATATCTTTATCTGTAGAATGCTAATATATTTTATTGAATAAATGAAGAATTGCACATATTTTGAGTTGCATTTAAAGAGGAGGATAATGTAGTGTTCCTTTGCCTAAATATGCTGCAAATTCAGTACATTTACTGAATGTATTTATATTAATTCATCAAGAATGAACATGTTCATCTCTTTTGGGTGTGGTTGGTGGTATGGAAAAGGGGGTTAAAATTGCCAAGAAGTTCAGTAAAGGTAGAATGGGTCCTGGTTATAGCACCCCTGAGCCATGTTTGCCTATTTTCTGATTAGGGGAATTTCATACCAGAGTATGTCTGTCCCTTTCATAGTGCTTCTCAGAGACATTTAGAAGTCTGTATTGCAGAAGCAAATCTATTTCTCTAGACCCCTGAGAGCAGCCTCCACAGTATAGATTTCCTCTAAAATATGGAGTTTGTCGGAAATAAAGTTTGTTGATAAGTTCTACTTACACTTAATTTCTATGCAGAGAGTAAGCTCTGAATTGCATTTACAGTATAAAAATTGTACAAAAATTCTAATTAAATAAAACTTAACAATTGCGCTTTACTTCTGTTTTTCAATTGGCTGTAAATCACTGATGGTAGTCTTCTAAGTTCCTATCAAGTTTACAGATTTAGGCAACATTACGAATTCGACTTAGAATAGTGGACTCCTATCATCTGTTTTTGTCAGTCCTGGTGAAACAAATTATACTAATTATATTTCTAAATGAAAGTTTTATGTGCGATTTTATTCTTTCTTGAGTTATACAATTAAAACGTGCTTTTTCCCTTTCCAAGACGTAACATCACTTTATTTGGTCCACAAGTTGGTCTGCCAGCCTCATACCCTTTCCTTCCTCTTTTCTCCCAGCTTCCACTATGTCTTATTTATGCTGTGTGATAAAACACAGTGACAAACAACACAGGTTTTTCCCAATCCAAAATAACACAAGGATTGATTACTAGCTATATGGCCCTTATAAAATATTTTAGCACCTTAGTTTTCTCATTCATAAAATGAGAATGAAAACATTATTGAATTTGTCTATATGTTATAATGATTCAAGGAGATAATGTACATATGAAGCTTAACATGGTACCTGATAAGTAAAATAGACACAAGAGATGTTGTTGTTATTATTGCTAATGATGATGTTATGAATTTCACATAATTTCAATAAATCTAGCCAGTCTTATATTTTTCAACTGAAAATTTTTTCACAAACTGTAATTACGTGCATTTATATAGACTATAATATTCAAATAAACACAACTTTTAGACTGTGCTTTCATTTCTTAGTATTTTTTTTTCTGGTAATGGCTAAGTATCTTTTACGAAATAGACATGTTTTGGTATGCTTGTTTTTATGTAAAACATACAGACAAGTGGCAAGCTATACCTTACAAGAGCTTACAGAATTACACTAATGAGGATATCTACTCACAAATGTGTCTAATGATTTACATCTGTAATATTGTTGCATGTTAAAGTATCAGGCTGTGGCAGTAAGAGAAGAATAGATTATTTATGTCAGAAATTCTTATCTGTTAAATTTTAAGAACTAATTTCAAAGGAAAAGTCAGCATAACGAATCCCTACCTAATAATAATTTCACTTTTTGAACTTCTAATATAAAAAGTGGTTTAAAAAGTACTATAAATTTATTAATAATTGTAATATAATTTCTTATTTATTTCATGACATAGCAGTGTTTAAACAGTTATGGTAAGAATACATTTGGTCATGCATGTATTGAGGCAGGCTTAAGGAACATTTCACAAGCCAAATCTTCAATGGTTATAGGTTCCCAATAGTTATAGACTACCGACTTCATCACCAGGAATATTCTGTCCAAAGCATCAGTAGATGCCCTTTACTTATTTACATTGTCACAGTCTTTTTTTCCAAAACTGAACTCCCCTCTAACCAGGGTAACTCAAGCAGAAACAAAAATGAATAAATTTAAAAATTAAGTAAAAAGGAACATAAAATTTTGCTTCATATTCAAATAATTGCTTTAGGAAACAGAAAAACTTTTTTTTTTAATCATTTTGGGTTAAAAAAAAATTCTGTCCCAATAAAATGCTTAAACTTTTACTCCTTAAACCAAATAGGAGTCAGCAAAAAATGTCAATGATTGCATTAAAAGTCATGAATAAATATAAATATGTTTTCTATTTATGCAAAAGAAAGAGGGAAAAGCTTTTTAGTAGTCCATGTTTATTTATGTATTTACTTAACACAGGGTGTCACTCTGTTGCTCAGGTTGGAGTGGAATGTCACAATCATGGTTCACTGCAACCTCAAACTCCAGGGCTCAAACAGTCCTCCTGGGTCACTTCCTGAATAGTTGGAACCAAAGGTGCATGCCACCATGACAATCAACAAAAATAATTCTGTAAGTACTCTTAGCCAAATGTAAGACTCCCTCTTACAATTATTTATATTTGAATATGACTCATAAACGTTTCACATATCAGTTACTTGTAGACATTCTTCTGACTGAAGATATTTATTCAGAGTTACACAATTAAGAGTTAAATTATTGTCTGAATTATTGTCTTTCTAATAGATATTTGATATGAAACACATTTTTAATATGTTATCTTTTAAACTATGCAGAGACTATATTCAGTCTACTTTTAACTCTACATAGAACAAATGCTGGCCATAAATAAAATCTCTCCAGATTTAAAAATATAGAAATCCTATGGATTAAGCACAGCAATAAATCAAATTTTAATCACATAGCTTAAATAAATAAATCAAAATGTAATAGCATCACAAATACAGTCATTTATATTTGTTAAGAATCATCCAGGTATTGGTATGCATCCTTGGATACCAAGATAGGTGGACGCTCAAGCCCCTGACATAAAATGCTGTAGTATTTCTATAAAACTATGCACACTCTCTCATTTACTTTAAATTATTTCTAGATCTCTTATAATAGCAAATACAATGTAAATGCTACATAAAGAGTTGTTACACTGTATTATTTTTATTTATATTTTTATTGTTTCATTGGCATTATTATTTATTTTAATTTGTTTTTAAATTCAGTTTTTGTGGGCACACCTAGGTGTATTATTTATAGAGTACATGAGATATTGGTACAGGCATGAAATGCATAGCAATCACATCATGGAAAATGAGGTTTCCATCTCGTGAAGCATTTATCCTTTGCATTACAAACAATTCAATTATACTCATTTAATTATTTTTAAATGTACCATTGAATAATTATTGATTATACCCATCCTGCTGTGCTGTAAAATACTAGGTCTTATTCATTATTTCTAACTATATTGTTCCTACCCATTTACCATCTCCAACTTCCTCCCCAACCCCTAACTACCTTTCTCAGGCTCTGGTAACCATCCATCTATTCTCTAAGTCAAGAGTTCAATAGTTTCGATTTTTAGATCCTACAAGTAAGTGAGAACATGCAATATTTGTCTCTCTGTGCCTGGCTTGTTTTACTTACCATAATGACCTCCAGTTCCATCTATGTTGTTACAAATGACAGGATCTCATTCTTTTTTATGGCTGAATAGTACTCCATTGTATGTATGTACCACATTTTCTTAATCTATTCATCTGTTGATGGACACATAGACTGCTTCCAAATCTTGGCTATTGTGAACAGTGCTGCAAAAACATAGGCATGCAGTTATTTCTTAGACATACTGACTTCCTTTTTTAGGGGTATATACCCAGCAGTGAGACTGCTGGACCATATGGTAGCTCTGTTTTTAGTTTTTTGAGAAACCTCCAACCTTTTCTCCATGGTGATTGTAACCAGTTTACATTCCCACCAACAGTGTATGACAATTCCTTGTTCTCCACACCCTTACCAGCATTTGTTACTATCTTTTTTTGGATAATAACCATTTTAGCTGGGATGAGATATCTCACTGTAACTTTGACTTCCACTTGCATCTGTCTCTGATGACCAATAATGATGAACATCTTTTCATATGCATGTTTACCATTTGTATGTTTTCTTTTAAGAAATGTCTATTTAAATTTTTTACCCATTTTGAATCAGATTATTAGTTTTTTAAATCAAGATATGTTTGAACTACTTACATATTCTGGTTTTTAATCCCTTGTCTTGTTTGTAACTATTAGTAGATTTCAACACAAGATTTAATGAATATGCTGTTTTTAACATTTTATTTGACCATAGTTTAGGTGTTGACTATTTCAGAGTCAAATATAAAGGCCTTGTTTTAGAATTAGCCAGCTCCCTAAGAATGTAGTTAATTTTCATCATTTTAAATGTTATAATAAAAACATATCTGTCTTCTGTTTCTTGAGACATGAATATAAACTATTATTATTTTACATTCACTTATCTTCATGCATAATAGCTGTTCTTAATCATCTTTCCCCCAAGTCCTGCTGTCACAGAGATGGAAAATGGCATAAAACATTTTTAGTCTCCACAGGTGACTGAAAATTATCAAATGACCTAGAGGTAAAACAACGTTCTATCACTAAACAAACTAACCTTTGTTTCAGCATAATGAAGTAATAGAATGTACTTTCCTTGCTAAGAGTGCAATAAAATTCACTTATCTGACATATTGGGAAATATTTCATTTATATTTTTATTTTCTTTGTTTTATGAGCACACAATTGAATTCTAGAATACAATAAATGGCCTGAAAATAATTGTTTTCAAAGTATTCATAACGATTCTTTAAGAAGTCAGAATTATGTATAAGACAAAGATTAACCCCAGACTGCATAATGCATCAGGCCAATGTCTTTCTGTTTGCATTTATTTACTCTCTATGTACATCCTCTCCTATTCTTGTCTACCAGTTTTCTAGGTGTTTTTTTTTTTTTTTTTTTTTTTTTTGAGGTGGAGTCTTGCTGTGTCACCCAGACTGGAGTACGATGGTGCAATCTCTGCTCTCTAAAACCTCTGCCTCTCAGGTTCAAGCAATTCTCTTGCCTTAGCCTCCCAAGTAGCTGGTACAGGCACATGCCACCATGACCGGCTGGTGTATTTGTATTTCTATTTGTATTTTTTAGTAGAGACGGTGTTTCACCATGTTGGTCAGGCTGGTCTCGAACTCTTGACCTCAGGTGATCTGCCCACCTTGACCTCCCCAAGAGCCGGGATTATAGGCCTGAGCAACTGAGTTGGGCCCCAGTTTTCCAGATTTTAAAACTACCTCCAGACTTCCCACTGTAGCAGTTCCTGAGTGAGGAATATGCCATGGTTTTTATCTTTTCCTTTCTCAATTTATTTAACTTGGTATGTCTTCAGGATCTGCTCAGAAACAGATTGTTTCTAAGATATCAAAGGGTAAAAAAATGCTTCCTTTCTTTGCTGAGAGAATGTTTGCAATTCAAGTGCTACCTTAAAAGGAATGAATTTTACGGGGACCGGTGGCAAAATACTATAGGGCAAACTTTATAAATACAGACTAGCTTTTTCATTTTGTTTCTCTTTTCAATGATAGGATAAGAAAGCAGCATGTGGAATATCAGTAAATGATAGTAAAAGAATATATAGCTGGTAATTTTACCATGACATTATCTATTTCAGATTTTTTCTTTCCCAGTAATTTAGGTACCAAATATCCTCAAACCTAGATTTATTGCTTCTTTAAACATTTAGGGAACAACTATGAATTCTTATCATGTCAAAACATATACTTTTATGAAAAGATCCCACAAGTTGTACATATATTATGAGTTAGATTAAGTAAAATGTTACAAGATTGAAAAGTTCTACTTTAAATTTAAGTGTTAGTGTCTTAAAATTGTATTTGTTAGTAGTTACTAGATGATTGAGAAAGACAAGCCTTTTTAAAAATTAATTGCTTATGTCTTACTTTTTTTCACGGGCTTTATTTTTTAGCCACCTATTCTTAGAAAGATAATGCTATATTTAAAGAAAAAAGAAACACTAACCATGATAAACCTATATATTTGTAGCATAAAAACTCTATTGCCTTTGGCTTAGAAGATAAGAAAATTAATAATTGGGGCATATATAGTAATGCTGATATAATACCCTCCTATCAGAAGCAAAAAAAAACAAATTTTAAAAACCCACAAGAAACTCCATTAAACTCAGTAACAAAAAGGTAACAGAAAAACAGAAAAAAAATTAACTCTTTAGATAAAATGTTGCTAATTTTAACATTTAAACTTCACCTCAAACTTAACATGTCTAAAAAGAAATCTGATTTACTTCTTGCACACCCACCCACATCTGTTTCTTTTTGCCTTTCCCATCTTGGAAAATGACATGAGTTTTTCCATTGTTATTTAAGCCTAAATCCTATAAACCACTTTGAAAACGTTCAGTCATACTGTGTATTCAGTTTCCCAGCAAGTCCTGTTCATTTCATCCTCAAAATATTTCTCATTACCGCCATTGATTCTGCCCTCTTCCACACCACTGTCGGCTTTCCTAAACTAGGCAATTCCTTCTTAATGACACAGTTTGAAATCCTTTTCACCTACAGACACTTTTCTACTCAGCAGCCAGACTGATCATTAGTAATTGGACATCAGATCACACCATGCCACCACTCAGATCTCCTGAGCCTGCTTATCTACTCACAGCAAAAGGCAAATTTTACTAAACCAAGGAGACATTGCAGGACTAAGCACATGCCTGCTCTTCCAACCTTGTCTCCCATATGCTTCTAGATTATTCACTTTATTTGCCACACCTGTTTCTGACTTATTTTTGATAAGCCAAGATAGTTCTGACTTCAGATTTTGTACTTTATTTCTTCTTTGCCTGGAGTGTTCATTTCCCCAGGAAGCTCGTGTTCCTACTATATTCAGAGTTCTATTCAGCTCTCCTCTATGGAGAGAGAATTTGACCATCCCATGAAAAATTTTCTAGCCCTCGGTCTGCTTTGTTTTCTATAAACAATTTATTGTCCTATTATATTTTTCTATATTTATTTGCCTATTATTTGTATCTTCAGCAAGGACATAAACTGTGTGAGATATTTTAGCTAGTGGGACCTTCTTTGTTTCCTACACTAACAAATAAATTGCAGTAGACATTCCCTATCTAATGCATCAGAAAGTTTCCAGGCCTACAGAATTTCATTTCAGTATTTCATAGAAAAATTAATTTGGATGAGAGTAAATATTTTATTATATTTTAATCTGCATGTTTTATCTTTAATTTCAGGTGTAAAGAAAACATTAATACTTATTTCAAAAAACTTATTTGTATCTTATTACTTCAGTAGAAATAATAATAAGAGTGATTCATTTTTATAGCTGAGAGGATAGATAATGTGACTCTAGAGATGGCAATGCTGGGTATAATATTTATAAATTAGGCTCATTATCTGATAAATATAAAATCTTAGGATACAAGTTTGAAAAATTCTGCAGTATATATTCAGGAACATTAATATCAGCAGACAAAGAAAACTCAACTTCTTACACAGGTACTTGGAGAAGATACATTTCAGTGCTTATAATAACCAAAGTATGAGATTTAGCTCCAAACAGTGTAAACTTTCAAAAGACAACCAACATCTCAGATAAATTTTCTCAGTAGAGGACCATTTTTACCTATCAGGGAATCTTCAACAGTGTTTGGAGTCATCTTAAATGATTGCAACTTAGGGAAGTATGCCACTTGACATTTAAGGGGTAAAGGCCAAGTGTATTAGTCGATTTTCACAGTCCTATAAAGAAATACCCAAGATTGGGTAATTTATAAAGGAAAGAGGTTTAACTGGCTCAGAGTTTTGCATGACTGGGGTGGCCTCAGGAAACTTACAATCACGGTGGAAGGCAAAGGAGAAGCAAACACATCCTTCACAAAGCAATGGGAAAGAGTGGACAGCAAGAAAAACCACAACTCATAAAATCATCAGATCTTGTTAGAATTTCTTCACTATCATGAGAACAGGATGGGGGAAACCATCTCCATGATCAAAACACTTTCTACCCGGTCTTTCCCTCGACCCGTGGGAATTGCAGTTCAAGATAAGATTTGGATGGAGACACAAAACCAAAACATATTATTCTACCTCGGGCCTCTCTGAAATCTTATGCCTTTTTCACATCTCAAAACCGAGCATGCCTTCCCAACAGACCACCAAAGTCTTAACTCATTCCAGCCTTAACCCAAAAGTCCAAAACCAAAGTCATCTGAGACAAGGCATGTCCCTTCCACCTATGGGCCTGTAAAATTAAAAAAAAAAACAAAAACAAAAAAAAACAAGTTATTTACTTTGAAGAATCAATGAGGGTACAGGCATCGAGTAAATGTTTCTATTCCAAATGGGAGAAATTGGCCAAAACAAAGAGACTGCAAGCCCCATGCAAGTCAAAAATCTGATGGGGCAGTAAGTAAATATTAAATCTTCAAAATAATTTCCTTTGACTCCACGTCTCACACCCAGGGCATGCTGGTGCAAAGGGTAAACTTCCAAGGCCTTGAGTAGCTCTGCCTCTGTGGCTTTGAAGGGTTCGGCCTCTGCGGCTGCTCTCATGGTCTGATGTTGAGTGCCTATGGGCTCTTTAGGTGCACAGTGCAAGCTGTTGGTGCATCCACCATTCTTGGGTCTGGAGGATGGCGTCCTTCTTCTTACAGTTCCACTAGGTAGTGCTCCAGTTGGGACTCTGTGCCGGTGTTCCAACTCTACATTTTCCTTCTGTACTTCCCTAGCAGAGGTTCTCCATGAAAGCTGTGCCCCTGCAGCAGACTTTTGCTTGGATATCCCAAGAATCATTTGAATAATTGAGGGTCCCAAACCTCAATTATTGACTTTTGTGCATCCACAGGACCAAAACCAGGTGGAAGCTACCTAGAATTGGGGGTTGCAACTTCTGAAGCAAAGGTCTGAGCTGTACCTTGACCCCTTTTAGCCATGGCTGGAGCTGAAATGTCTGAAATCCTGAGGCTGCACATAGCAGTGGGGCCTTGGGCCCTACCCACAAAACAACTTTTTCTTGCTAGGCTTCTGGTCTTGTGATGGGAGGGACTTTCATGAAGGTCTCTGACACGCCCTGGAAACATTTCCCTTTGTCTTGGTGATAAACATTTGGCTTCTTGTTACTTATGCAAATTTCTGCTGCTAGTTTGAATTTCTCCCCAGAAAATGGAGTTTTCTTTTCTACTACATAGTCAGGCTGCAAATAATCCAAATAATTATGCTTTATCACCTCTTGAACACTTGGCTGCTTAGAAACTTCTGCCAAATATCCTAAATCATCTCTCTCCAGTTTAAAGTTCCACAGATCTCTAGAGCAGGGGCAAAATGCTGCCAGTCTCTTTGCTAATGCATAGCAAGAGTGCTCTTTACTCCAGTTCCCAATAAATTCCTCATCTCCATCTGAAATCACCTCAGCCTGGACTTCACTGTCCATATCACTATCAGTACTTTTGTCAAAATCATTCAACAAGTCTCGAGAATGCTCCAAGCTTCCTCAAATCCTTGTGTTGAGAGACTATATTAGAGGGACTTCCCAGGGCTGGCTAGGGCCATTTGTTTCCACTTTCCCGCCTCTGGCAGGCCAGGTAGGGCCTTTGTTTCCATTATTCACCCCCTGGAAGGCTAGGTAGGTGTTTTGCTTCCACTTTCCCACCTCTGGCAGGCTAGATAGAGACTTTGCCTCTGATTTTCCCGCCTCTGGCTCTTGGAGGTGGGGGCTCTGTGACTCGGAGTTGTAAAATAGTAGTCAATCCAGTAAAGGATTCAATGGTCAATTGAAAGAATAATTAAAACTTTTTGTACACAATGAAATGATTGTCTTTTTAGAAAATCTAAAAGAATCAATAAAAATTTTGGAGTTAATACGTAGTTATAGAAAGGTTGTAGGATGCAAAGTTAATATATAAAACGGGATTTTTTTAAATACTAACAATGAGTAAGTGTAATTTGAAATTAAAATTATAATTCCATTTATATTCACATTCTTCAAAATAAAATAGTTATAAATCTAACAAGATTTTTATGAGGAAAATTACAAACACTGATGAAAGAAATTAGAGAACTGAATAAATGAAGAGCTATTCCTTGTTCACGAATAAGAAAATGAAATATTGTCTAGATGTCAGTATTTCCCAACTTGATCTCTAGATTCAATGTAATCTCAATCAAAATCACAGCAAGTTATTTATTGGATAATGATATATTTATTCTAAAGTTTATATAGAGAAGCAATGTAATCAACATAATATTGAAAGAGAATAAAGTTAGAGGACTGACATTACTCAACTTCAATACCTAATGTAAAAGGATAGTAATCAAGATAGTAACCATGAACAAAATGGTATTGGTAAAATAAATAAATAAACAAATAAAACAATGGAAATGACCAAAAAGCCCAAAAAGGGATGTAAATAAATATAGTCAACTGATATTTGACAAAAAAGCAAAGGTAATACCATGGAAAAAATATTATCTTTCAAACAAATGGTTCTGTTTAAATGTTAAATAGATCTGACACGTGGACATCCAATGTAAATAAAATAACTTGACACAGACCCTATGTCCTCTGCAGAAATTAACTCAAAATGGCCCCCAGAGCTAAATGCAAAGTACAAAACTATGAAACTCCTAGAAAATTACATCGGAAAAATTCTAGATGACCTTGGGCTTGGCTATTACTTTTTACACACAACATTGTTTAGATAGCATAATAATCCATGAAAACAAGAAATGACAAACTACACTTTATTAAAATGTCTGCCTTGTGAAAAAAGAGAATAAAAAGACAATCCACAGACTGGCAGAAAATATTTTCAAAAGACATATCTGACAAAGGACTGTTATCCAAAATGCACAAAAAAACCCCTAAAACAGAAGGAAAATAACCTAATAATATAATATGCATCAAAATTTTAACAGAAATATAATCAATGAATATATACCAATAGTAAACAGACATAGTTGAAGATATTCCATGTTATTTGTCATCATAGAAATGTAAGTTAAAATGATAAAAAGATAACATTACACTGATGTTAGAATGCTCAAAATTCAAAACACAGACAACATGAAATGCAGGAGAGAATGTAGAGTAATAGGGACTCTCATTCATATCTGCTGGGAATGCAAAATGGTACAGCCACTTCAAAATATACTTTGGCCATTTCTTATAAAACTAAACATACTCTTAATATATAATTCATCAATCATCATCTTTGATATTTACTCAAAGAAGTGGAAAACCTGTCCACACAAAACCTGCACATGGATATTTGTAGTCATTTTCATCATCATAGCCAAAACATGAAAGCAACCAAGATGTTCTTCATTAGGTAAATGGATAAACTCGAGTACATCAGTCAATGGAATATTACTCAATGCTAAAAAATGAGCTATCATGCTGTGAAAAAATAATGAAGAAACTCAAATACACATTACTAAGTGACAAAAGTCAATCTGAAAAGATTATATGGTGTGTGATTTCCACTATGACATTCTGAAAATGGAAAACTCTGAAGACAGGAAGAAGATCAGTGAATGTCAAGGAGCGAGAGTGAGAGAGTGGAATGTATAATTAGAACACAAAAAATTCTTAGGGCAGTGAAAATACTCTATGACTCTCTAATGGTGGATATATATCTTAATACATTTTTCCAAACTCATCTAATGTAAAACACCCAGAGGGAACCCTAATATGGACTATAGTCTCCGGGTAATTGTGATGTACCTGTAAGCTCATTGGTTGTAGCAAAGATACAAGTGGTATCTTTGTGGTACCAAAGTGTGGTGGAGGATGTATGTTGAATGTGGGAGAAGTTATGCATATGTTGGGAGAGCAAATATATAGGAAATCTCCATGCTTTCCTGTCTATTTTACTTTCAACCTAAACTTGCTCTTTAAAAAAATTTCCAAAAAAATAAATAGAATAAATCTTCTCAGATTCAACAATGTGTGGATCAAACAAAATATGTCTGTGATTCACAGTCATTTGGGAATTAGCAACCTTTGCTTTGACTACTGTCTTTGCCATAAAATAAGTATGTCTGAGTAACTGTACCTCAGTTTCACCATGTGGTCAAGGGAACCGTCTGCTCCATAGATGCTTTGAGCTATTATGTTTTATTTATTTTTCTTTTATTAAAAAATAATAATTCTGACTGGAGAGAGTGGAGACAAGATAGTAATCTTGTGGAGTTTATTCACCAGAGGACAGATGAGCTTTTAGTCAATGTCAGAACATTACGATCCAAGGATACCTACAGCAATGTCAGCATTGCTAAAAAGTGCTTTTATTCATAAGAAACACATTGTTTTGTTTTCTGATTTTCAAGGAGTTTCAGTTAATGAAAAAAATAACCATTTTATACCTTGATTTTTCTCTTTCCAAATCCATGTGATTGGTCCAGAGAGAGCGTAAGATTATGCCAGGTGTGGTGGCTCAAGCCTGTAATCCCAGCACTTTGGGAGACTGAGATGGGTGGATCACGAGGTCAAGAGACCGAGACCATTCTGGCTAACACGGTGAAACCCCATCTCTACAAAAAAAGTACAAAAATTAGCTGGGCATGGTGGCGCGCGACTGAAGTCCCAGCTACTCGGGAGGCTGAGGCAGGAGAATTGCTTGAACCAAGGAGGCGGAGGTTGCAGTGAGCCGAGATCGTGCCACTGCACTCCAGCCTAGTGCCTGGTGACAGAACGAGACTCTGTCTCAAAAAAAATAAATAAATAAAAAAGATTATGCTAAGTCAATGAGTCTCTTCACCAGGATTCTGAAATTAAGAGAAAGGGAACATTTACCTTGCATTAAAGTTCAGAAGCTGTTAGAAAGGACAAAGAACCTCTAAGCAAGAGAAGAGAAATGAATGAGAGGAAAACAACGAAGTATAAAGGCAAGTGTGGGAAGATGTAGAATCTCTGACGTTTTCCTTTTGTAACTCAATGTCTGTTCAAATACCTGATCCTAAGTAGATAGGTAACATATATTTACAATAAGTTAATGAATGAATTATATAGATTACTGTGCATAACTTATAAAAATCACAATGCACAACTTTTGTTTTACCTCATCATAATCAAAGATTTCCTTCCTTTTTGTCTTTTTTGAGAACCTTATTTGCTATGCAGAACCAATTCCGTACATTTTAGCTGTGGTGAATTCACGTTCCTCTGCTGGTCATTGACAAAAGCACATGATCCAGGCCAAGTTAATGAGAAGATTTTGTCTACCCATAAACAGAATTTTTCTCAGTAAGAGTTCCATGTTCAGAATAGTTCGGACCAAGCAGAATCAGGTTATTCACTAAAGTTTGCTGCATTAATAGACAGCGATAAGTGTGCTAATTTAGTTCTAGTTGAGGTGTTTCTTACTTGTATACAGAAACGGTCTGGAAATTAAGTGAATACAGTGTTAGTTGGACAAAATGTTAGGTGAACAAAGTTCTAAATTTATATCCCTGAATTTAGCTATTTCTAAAACTAGATCTGTTAACTGTCATGAATCACTAAGTTTTTTCTCAGCATAAACTGAATGGGGTTTCTGTGATTTACATAAACTAGACCTTATAATACAAAAATTACTTTTAAAACCGTAGGAGGTTATAAACATATTTTGTTTATTTTTCAATAATTACTTTTCTTTGATTCTAAAAACTCCCCTAAGGCAAAATTTCCAAAGTACTTGGAAGTGCTGAAATGTGTTATAAAATTTTTCATCCATTACCTTGAAAAGCACTGGTTCAAGATATTTGAAACCTCAGATCTGCTTTCTCACTCCGAACACAGGAGTTAGCCACTTCAAACAACATGCAATCTAAAGTAGAAGTAGAAAAACACAGTTTAACAAGTCCTCAGCCCATCCTTTTAACCATACGACCACACCAAAAGCTCCCATTTTAGAGATTCTAGAGCCATTAAGTTGTATTTATATACCAAACTTCACCAATGAAGATTCCTCCACTCAACCTGTCAGTTAACAGTGTTTGTTCAGTGTCTATTATTGGGTGCCATGCATCATGTGGTGCTCTCAGGTTATAAAGGAAAGTAAAATAAACCTCCAAATCCAGGAGGAATCATGCTAAAATAAGAAAGATAGATGAGCAAATAAACGATTGCAACACACTGTCATGGGGGTTCTGATGGATGTTTACAGGGGGTGTTTTATAGGAAAGTGTTTTGCCATCCTGCAGCAGGGCGTGTATGTGTATGTGTATTTGTGTTTGTGAGTTTCAATAATGAGCCAGTCTTCCCACATATATGGTATTGCATAGTTTTAGATAAAGCATTTCTGGAACTTTTAATTACTATTGATTACTAAATAATTGAATATTCATCCAAAGACCTAGAAGACCAAACATAACCAGGGAGCACATGTTCTCATACCTGCTTAGTCACAAGGATTCTTTTATTGTCTATTTAAGTTCAAGTTAATAGACTGAGATTCATTAAGCTTTATAGAATTGTTAAATCTAATGGAACAAAGATTTATGATTTATGTGTTATATGATTATTTGTCTAAAAATAAATATATTTACTTTTATTGTCAAATGCTATATAGTCCTATTTTAAGAAGGAAAATTTTAGAAAGTCATTTTAAGAAAATACATTGTTTCAAGTACTCTATCTTTATATGAACACAATATGGGACAACTCCTAGGAGAATTAAATACCATTCAGTATGTGATCAACAAAGTGGATTGGTTGAATAATTGGTCTCTGTTCCTGAGTAGAAAGTCTGTGGTGTTACAGATGTAGAGATGTGGTCCAGAGTTCTGATCATTTAAATCAAAGGGGCTTGCCCATCCAGGATTAGGGCCAACTATGATCTCTTTGCCCCAGCTGGATTCTGCTTCTCCTGAGCAAGATGGAAGGAGTCCCTAAATGAAGCATATATGAAGCAAGAATGGCAGCTAACGTTCTGGACAGAGGCTAAGGACTAAGGCCAAGGAAAGGAAAAAATTGTCTCTTCAAGGTGTAGTGGCAAGGAAAGTTACACTCTAGAACATGCTACCTATTTAATTTCTTTATCTGGCAACTCTGGCAAATTATGATGTTGGAATATGTCCCGCCTTTTAATAGAGTATGCATGTGCAGAATCTTTAAAACCGTGCATACAGTGTCTGGGGTGCATTCGCACTGCACCTGGCAGAAAGCTCCATCTGTTTCATGTTGCCTCAATCACTGTCCAGTTCCCTCTAAGCTCCCAATGCACCAGTCTCTTCTTGCTAACCTTACAGCATTTCACTCTCTCACACACATCTGATTTCGATGATTCCTCCACGTTGTCTTCGTCTGACCATGTAGCTTCTCTACCTGCTAAATCCCTTTCCATTTAAAAGAGTCTCATTGGAGAATCTAAGACAATATTCTAAATGTGTGTAGCAATAAGGAATAGAAATGAGTATGCATATTAGCATTGACAAATGATGCATTAGAACCCTGTTATTACAAGCATCACTAAAGCATAGAGCCCAAAAAGCTATAAGCCAAAACATAAATTGCACATGTAACAAACTCCTAATATAAAATAGCATGAAAACAAATATTAGCCTATCTATCTCACAGAAGCCATGTTAAGAGGTTGAACTGTCTGTGATTACAATGACAGATTGATAGCCATAAGCACTTGTCACTGTCTACAGATACAAATGCAGAGTTCCTCTTTTGGCTCGGCCATTGACAGTTCTTATATAAATCAATTAACCTCTGTGGCACATGACTTGCTTCCTTTCCATTTCACAGTGAGACTTTAAAGATTTGGATTAATCTAAGTTAGTAGAGCTTTGTTTACAAAGTAACTAATATCCAAAAATGAGAAATGGAATATAAAATAATGCATGCCCAAATGTGATAGTCAAATATATATTGCAGTGTTCATAACTTTTACAAAGTTGTCATTGATGGCAGAATTTTATTTAAGTTCTGGTTACTTGTTTCTTTGTTATTTGTTAAAGCAATTCTTTACAAATATTTGTATTTCTTTATTAACAGATCACACTGAACACTAAAAATATTCTATTGAATTTGAATCAATATAGAAAGAAAATAAGTTTTTACGTCAAAAAAACAAGCATTGACTTACACTTATAGTTAAGCATGTCTATTGATATAAATTTGCTTGGCAGAAAACATATGTTGTGGTTAATCCTGATCTTACATTTGGAAATTTGAGTAGCTCTATCCTGAACCTTATTTAAGTTAACTTTTATTCTTCAAAGATGTAAATGGCTTCTTTCAACATGTACATTCAAGGTTACTAGATGAAAAAAAAATAAAACACCCACAAAATATTTTCTCCTATAGTGTAATAAATAGAAAATGGGGGAAACATGTTTATTTCTAAATATAAAACTTTAATTAAAAGTGATCATAAAGGCTTTATTTAGAAAAATACGCAGAAAATTATTCAATGTTGCCACCTTCAGGATAAATTTTAAAATAGCAATGAAAAGCACGGGATTTAAGAATTTTGTTTTTGTTTTTGTTTTTGTTTTGTTTTGTTTTGCTTTTGCCATGATTATTCTTTTACAATATTGATTCAAGGTTAACTACTTAGGCATTTTAAACAGCTAAACATCTGACTTTTAAAATATTGTTCTCGCATTCAAATATATGCCTGGAAAACTTCAACTAAAACTTATCTATTAGTTCCCTGATGATAGATACTTATTTAAGAAATATTTATTGAGTGTTACTATGTATCAGGCACTATGGTAGGTGCTAGAAACACAAAGATGACTAAAATATTTCAAAATTCTCAGAAGTTTATATTCCAAGAAAGAAAACCAATACATAAACAGAATATTCCAACAGCGTGGTAAGTGTTCTGATAAACGTAAATAGACTAGTGTGGGGGAACATGAGCTGCACACCTTAGCCCAGAGAGTAAACAGAGGGACAGTGGAGAAAGTCATGCTGCAGGTAACGACCACACTTAATCTCTTATTATAATAATTTTGGGAAATAGTTTAGAGCAAAGTTATCTAAATTGTTTCCCCTTTGCTTATTTCTATTAACCTAAAGAAAAGGGAGGGAGAAAAAAGAATGCTAAAAAATAGAACAATTATCATGGAGGGAAAGTTCAGTGAAGTCAGTTATTGCGTAGTACCTGATGCAGTCATTTCCTGGCTTTTCTTGTTTCCGTTTCCTGTCCCTTAACAAATTTCCAACAGAGTCCTCGTCATAGAGCAATCCTGGGGAAAAAAAATACATTTTTTTTTTTTCATATTCTAACTACAGACAATACAGCAGAATTGTAGATATTGAGTTATTGATTGGCAGATGCTCTTTCTCAAATGCTCCACAATTTTTAAAATAAGATACAGTATGATGTCAGCATTTCTTTCTGTAAGAAAATCTTCTGTTCTAAAAAAAAAAAAAACTTGGTAGAAAATTTCTATTCCTACTATGTTACTATTGTTTTACACATATGCATATACAATTGTTACATAAATAATTGCTTTATGTATAAATAGGCATATATATGAGCTATATATAAAACAGTAAAATTATACAACATATGGATCCTGTCAAATGTCCTTTACCTGAAAATTTGCTGTACCTCCATCATCCAAGGCAGATTTTGATCTACTTTTGACTATAATAATTTCTCAAATATGTGATTGAAAGGTTTTTTAATTAAAATTATTATTATTAGATATGGAATTATTTATATCACAGGAATTGGTAGTGGCAACGTCGATTGATGATCGACATTATTATTTATGGATAAGTGTTTAAACTCACTATAGGAAACCAACAGCCAAATTTAAATCTATTTCTACTCAAATTCAAATTTAAAGGAGAAAGGAAACAAGATAGGGTGCTGAATTATGTCTTTTCTACTTTGGTAGAACAACAACAACAAAAAATCCAAATCTGAATAAAGTAACCTATATATTTCCTAGTCAAAGATCACACAGGTATGCTAATTGGAGTGCAAGCTGGTTATTTTTTAATTAGCTACTTATGAGGTTTCTGTTCAAGTTTTAACACTCTAATTAAAAACTTAATTGCACATGTAAGCAAACAATGTTCCTCTTGAGGTACTATCTCTGAAAGAGAATTATGGATAGATGGATTTTTATCCTGTATTTAGCTTTGTCTTCCATATGACCACGCCTTTCCTTCCAGGAATATTTACTATAGACTAAGTTGTGCTCCAGTTTTATATGCCAAATGATGTAAATAATTTAACTTTAAAAGCCAGTTTATGTGACTTCAGAGACTACAAAAAAAATTATAATCATTCTATTACTTTACTAGTGAGAAATCACAGTTTTAGAATTGAATGGGTAATATGTGGTTCCAAATTCAGATTGTGTTACCAAAATAAGACTATTTTTTTTACTATGATTGTATGGGAAATAAATTTTGACACCTAATATGTAGAAAGTATGTGATTTTAAATTAAGGATGTTATGCTGAGTTAGATCAACTTATCTTTATTTCAAATTCACATTTTTCTATTAACTTTACCACAACTCAGAGAAAACCCTCACAGATAGGTTTACTCCGTATAAGACCCATGATAACCATGATCCATTCCAACTCTACGTTTCCTCAAGTGAACATTCATCTGACATTTCTGCTTAAATACTACTTGTTTATAATGGTGTCTAATTTTAATTTATAAGTCATGCTTAATATTTTAAAATAACAATTTAAAGTTATTTCAAATATTTTCCATGTTTGTTATCAAGAAGATTTCGTTTAAATCTTAGGTGAAGTCCCAACTGTGTAAGTTTAAAATCTCAACTTTGTCCATTTGAAAAATAGAAATGAGATTCATTTCATTCAGAGATAAGATGAGGCAGATACTTATATAGAAATAAATGACATAATTCCAATTCTCAAGATTCAGTTTAATGGGGATTACAGAAAAATTATAATATCTCACGAAGATTTATTTAGGTTATACGTGATAAGATTTCAGAAGCATTTTACAGACCTTCAATTATGATTCAAAGTTATATAATTAATGTTGCACACAACATATGTAACGATATGAACAGCTTAAAACACTTGCTGTATTCTATGAATCTCGTTTACCAGTTATATCCAAGCAAAGTATAAATACATTTCCTGTTTCCTCTTTCTGCTCCTGTTCGTGGCACGTAGACAAAAGCAAGTCTCCTTAGAACCCAAGGCTATCAACTGTTCTACAGTTACAGCTCTCCTGGGTAATGACATAGGGAGCTAGGTAACTTACGCATACAAAGTCACCACCCCCACTTTTGAGCTTTCAGAGTTGCTGACACCATTTCCTGCTACTCGCAACATTCATTTAGCCCCAGAGCAGATGGGAGCCTCATAGCATCCTCACAAAATGAGGCAAGTCTCCTCCACCAACCAGATCATTCTTAAAGTCAGTTACTTGAGCCCCAAAACACTATGTTCTTTCTTACACAAAGTCGTCAGCACTTTAACAAAGGAGCTCTTTTCAGTATTTTTATATTATTATTTATTGATTTTTATTATACATACAGAAAAGTGTACACAGCATATATGAACAACTTAAAAATGAAAATAAAACATATAGCAGCCTCCTGCTGGGTACATTTCTATAGCTCCAAAGCCTGTTCTATATAGGATTATATTCTGGGCTAACTGTTGTCTATTTCTCTCCAAATGAGGAAAGATGTTTCTAGGGCCAATGGAGCATTCTCACCCAAAGCCCAAGTTCCAATTTCTCTGGACACTCAGAACCCTACAATTTTCCGCCAACATGTTTTATACTTCATGTCAATTTTATATAGATTTTTCTAATTGTGTTCAGCAGGAGAGTTGATCTAATGCAAGCCTAACTACCATGACCAAAAGCTAATATCATATTTGGTCTGAAATTTCGTAGAGGACAACTTTCATATTTCATCTATTTTGCTGGGCAGTCAGTGGTTGTTTCAATATGGAATCTCATAGCTTTTCATTCATTCCTGGAATAACTTTTCTTATATCATCATTCTATTTTCTATGTTTATCTTTCTGAATCTCTTATTACTCAAAAGTTGACATTCTGAATAGTTCTTACATTTTCTACTTTTTTTTTTTAGTTTCCAAGAGTTGTTTTTTTTCTAATAGTATTTTGTTTTAAATTACTGACAAAATAAGTTATCTTATATCTTTAAAAATATTGCTAATAATTATTCTTTTAGTTTTTTTTCTGTCAATTTGGTGTGTGTGTGTGTGTGTGTATGTGTGTGTGTATGTGTGTGTATGTGTGTGTGTGTGTATGTGTGTGTGTGTGAATCTTTCATAAGAGTAATCTTATCATCTCTGACTCATAATAAAGAGTTAGAGAATTAAAATCTCATTTGTAGTTTGGAGCATGTAAGTGCAATTTGTCAACTTTGAGTTTCAGTAAAGCATGAATTAGCCATGTAAATCATTGTCTAAAGTTTTGAGATTAAGAAGACACTTTTTCATATATCAAAACAATATGCATAAACTAGAACTATACCAGACACATCAGGTTGTATGTTGCTTCATTTATTAGAGAACTCCACATCTTTTGGTATTTTCTATTTTTTTTCAGGCTGGTGAGATTCCTCAGATAAAAATCTTTATAACTCTTGCCTAAAGAGTCTGATCATCTGCACTTAGGGATAAAGGAACAAAAATAAGGCTGACAGGTCTTTAAATCCACATTCAGTATGGGGGAAAAAACATTTCATTTTCCTCTTTTGGAAATTTTACCCACAATGTAAAGTTTGTATCGTGGCCCAACTCCATCAATTCAGACTGTCTGTTGAACTTTCTCTGCAGTCAAACTTCAGATTTTTATTAGGGATTATAAAGTAAGAGAATGTGAGAATTTGACTTCTCAGGTAGCTTTCACCATAGTGCTCTATCCAATTAATTTCCAGTCCCATATGCTTGGTTCTGTCAGTTTCTGAGACTTTTGCTGATTCTACAGTGTAAATGAGGATGATTTCACCTCTCCTTATTGCCATTGTGAAATTTGTCTTTATTTGGATTCTATGTCAGTTAATCCTCCTCCATTTGTATAATCTATATATATATATAGAGAGAGAGATAGATAGATAGATAGACAGATAGATAGATAGACAGATATAGATACAGATATATATATATATCTATATAGATAGATATAGATATAGATATAGATTTTTTTTTTTACCGTCACCACTACCCCTATACTTCTGTCCTTGTCAGCTTATGTATTTTTAATGTTCTCTCCACAGCTTTAGTGGAGTATCAAAAGAGAAAATAATTCAAAGTACACTCAATCTATATCCTTAACTTGGATATGTTCTTTCCAGGTTCCTTGTTGATTCTGCCTCTCAGGATTTAGATATGAATTTGAGAACCATAGAATAGTTAGCAATCTGATTAAACAATTAATTTCTCTTCATTAAAAGATTCACAGCCCTCTGACACAGAGTCACTTCATTTGGACTCATTTGACCTCCTTTTAGAATGAGTCATTTCTCAAGTCTCAATCTGACATCTTGTCAAGTAGTCCATGCTATAACCCCCACACCTTTCAGATATGCAAACTATGCATAGCTTAAATTGTATTTAATCACTTTTCAGAGATCAAATACAGTTTAGGCTATAACACATACATCTACTTATTTTTAAAAAGTGCTGTTAAACTTATAATTCAAGTGATTCTCCCACACAAAATTATTAATTCGGCGAATATTTACTAAGGGTTTCTATATGAACACCATGTCATTAGTATCCATTATTCACAGTGTTTCTTCATATACTATCAAGTAAACAAACTACTGTAAATCTATGAATTAGTTGGAGACAACTACATCTAAGGATTAGAGTCAGAGGATGCCAAGGACACCTAGCCTTCATTTTGCAAGTGAGAAAACTAAAACATATTCACCTTTAATAATTCAGATAGCTGCACCCTTATTGGGAATTAATGAACTGTCCTGGAGGACTTCGAGTCTGGTCAACCCAAATTGAAAGTCAATGTAGTAATTTGGGGAAGTTCTACATTAAACTAGAAAATCAATTGCCTATGGAATATTAGCTAGCATCTTGGGTAAAAGATAATCCTCATGTTCAAGTTCGTCATCAAATCAGTTTTGAACCCACTCCAAATGCTTTATTCTAAGCAGCTGCAGTCAGTGCTATGGTAACACTATTCCTGCTGTATTCACCAGAATGCAAAGACTCACTTTAAACTTGCTCAGCCTTAATGGAAAAGGCAAAATGTTTAAACTTATGCTATAAATTAGACATGAACAAAATTTCACTGCAATTTTGTGTCCGAATGAAAATATAGTTAAGAATATTTGTTGTGATTTTCTCTTGCAATCCCTAGGTCTATAAGCTTCAAGCCACACAACGTTCATCTCTCTCCTTAAGGTCACTTTCTGAAACCAGGTACCTTGTTGGATAGCCATAGCATTGAATAAGTGCCACAATTCACAGAGGTGCTTCAGTGCCACACACAATAGCTCCTTCATTAAAGCACAAACAAATGAATATCATGAAGCAAGCGTATGGTACAGAATATGCTGGCACAGGGTAAGGTGTTTAAACTGGATGATCCTTAGGTCACTTCCAACACTCAGCAGTGAGTTTCTCACAGAGTATTACAACATAAATGAATATGTTCAAGCCTAGAAAGAAGTGATGATGTGCTTTTCATTAATGCTTCATTAAAATGTCTTTACAGATATATTGCTGTAGTACCTACTTCTTTTATGTTATATTGTGCTGTCCTTTAAATTTATATTATACCTGCATAATCAATTGTGTGCTATATATCTGGACAGTATAAATATATTCAATACTAATATAAATTATAAGCAAAATATTGTTTAGCGCACAAACCTACATATTCCAAACATCATGAATACTTTTACAAGGAAAAAAAAATTCTGACAAAGTTGAATTAATAAATAAATGCAATGATGACTTTGAGAAATAGAGGTATCCCAGGGAATGGTTTCTTCCCTCAGGATTCCATGACACAGAATGAGAGGCTTCCATGTCTTGTAAAAGCAAAATCACTTGACGTAAAGTAAAGACAAATCCACAGTAAGCAGTCAGTCCCTTGAGTGCACTTCACAAAGTCAAGCTCTCATGGCTGAGGTGTTGGTAGATGCCAAGTCAGCATGAGGCAGGAGCTTAGTGACTTTTAATTCCATGGTCACAAAAGACTTTCAGCTGGTTTCCTAACTCCATGATTTTCAGAAATGAGTGTTTGTGTTTCCTTCTGTGTACCTCAGCTGCAACCAGAGCCATTATCTGCCCCTAGAATATAGTTTTAGGCTTATTGGACAGACAGAAAAAAAAATCCTAGATGTTTCCAATGTGATAGCTAAAAAATGGCTGGCAAATGCTCTTTTAAATTGCTTTTTGCTGCACTGACATTTTTGAGATGCTTGTAATTATGAAAAAATAAAATATTATATTTCAGTTTACAAAGTACAATCGATCTGTAAGTGTTAGTGAATTTGTTAATCATCATGTACAAATTGCCAGGCTAATCTCTCAGCAGGATAGAATGCCATTTAAGCAACATGGACAAAGGAAAACAGAACTGACAAGACAAGGCAATAAATGAATTAGGGATGGTAGAAGTTCCATGAAAGAGGTAGTTTGAAAAACTCAACAAGGTTGAGGACCCACATTTTTCTTTCCGAAGAGGAGAAACATCATTAGAGAAGAAAGGAGAGGTGAAAAAATACAAGCACTTTGTGATGGGCAATGAGGAAGGAAAGCTAAAAAGAATAAGGAAGTTTGAGGGAACCAGAGTCTCTGTATGTGTCAACAGCACTAGATAAGAAGGAGAAAACTCTGACTGGATTGGCATGTCCTGACCAAACAAAGGAAGTTTTTGGCAGACAATGTGATACCATTAAAAGATTTTCACAGAAAATTTAAGAAATAATCAGAGCTTTATTTTTAGGAAGTTCATACTGTTACTTGTGTACAAAGAGAAGTGTACAAACGGATGGCAGGGGAAAGCATAGAAACGGGAAGGACATCCAGAAACCCGTGCAGCATTTCAGATCTCCAGGAACCAGGGCTTAAACCAGAGACAGTGGAAATGGGAGTAGGAATGATTTGTGTTTGAAGACACTAGCAGTTGTTGGTTAATGACATTGTGAGATGTCACAATGAAAATTGACATTGAAGATGACATCGTGATTTTGTCTTAATGATTTAGAGGAAAAAACATAAGTCAAAAGAGAAAACTGTTATGAAAGACAATGTGGCAACTGTTTACAATCATAAGCTCTAGAATGGAAAAGACCTGACTTTGAATTGCAATTCCACTGCTGACCAGCCTCCCGATCTTAAAGAACTTATATATCATCTCTGTGCCTCAGTTTTTCAATCTATACAAGAGGGCCAATAAAGTGTCTATCACAAAGGGATGAACACAAAAAATAATATTTGCAAATAAACATTTCATTATACACAATAAGTTTGAGTCACTGTTATTGGTAATATATTATTTCAAGCAATAGAGATTCACTTTATATTTCTTGACATTATGGAAACTTACTAGTATTAAACAGGCAATTAGAATTGTGGCATTGGAGCTGTAACAGAAAGCAGAGAGAGATGTACAAATATTTGAAACTCTTGAAGTCGACTACAGGATATCACAGGATTCTAATTTTCTAGTCCCTGAGACAAAACTTGGGAATGTTCTGTGAGTCCCTGGTAGCCGTGCAATACCATGTAAATTTGTGTATTTCCAGGCCTCAGTTGACTGGGTGTCTGACCCATGTACACCAATCAGAGCTTTAAAACAATAATTCAAAGCTGGTTTGAAATTGGAGAAATCTTTGAAAATCATAGTCAGCTGCATAGGGGTTCAATGACTAATGTCAGACAAATGTACAAATTGTCAAAAAGGAAGAATGTTGTAATTTGAGAATTATAATAATTACTTTAATAGTAATCCTTAGGAACTTTGTACAAAGGATAATTAAACAGAGGATTTGTGTGTATGTGTGTGTGTCTGCGTATGCTTATTTTAATTAATCATTAGAAGATTTTATGAGTTCACTAAGAAAATAAATTTCAGACTAACATCATTTGGGAATTTTAATGAATTTGTATAGGAAATTTAATTTTTTTCATAAGCTGAAATATTTGAAAGAATTCACTGGATTCAAAAGAGTAATGGTTTATAGTAATGCTTTACTAAAAAGGCAAAGGTTGCAGTGTAAAAACAAAAAACAAAAGACAAAAAAATAGGCACAAAAACAGGAAGAGAGTTCAGGTAAGCTTTGGAGTCCCAAGAGATACCGTGTGTGTAAACTCTATAGCAAGCCTGTACAACCCATAACCCATGGGCCTCATGCGGCCCAGAACAGCTTTGAATGCTGCCCAACACAAACCCATAAACTTGCTTAAAACATTGAGATTTGTTTATTTATTTATTTATTGTTTAATTAATTAATTAACTAATTAATTTTTTAGCTGATCAGCTATGATTAGTGTTAGTGTATTTTATGTGTGGTCCAAAATAATTCTTCTTCTTCCAATAATGCCCAGGGAAGCCAAAACATTGGACACCCCTGCTTTGCAAGGTCCTTTTCAACACACTCAAGCCACTTCCTATCCGTATTAAGCCATTGAGATCTTTGCAATAAATCTTAGCTTCAGAAGAACTGGTGTCATAAATTACCAGGATATATTTTTAGTCAAATAGTTAAGCCAAGCTGTCTAACTAGTTGTGCTGAGTGAAAACAATCAACAAACAAACTAGCCCAGAGAGTTACCAGAATAGTTTTAGACTTTAAATTCTAATCCCATTATTTTAACTGAGAAGTGAAGCCAGACCTCCAGGTAACCCCAAAGTCTAGAGTTTTCCAGTACAGTGCATGTTAACCCTATGCTAAACACAGATGAGAGGAGTTTGTACATGAAAAATGTCCTAATTTCAATGATAAATTTGATGTTGTGTCATATGAAATTGAGGCCTAGTTATTGTTTATCTTGAGAACCTTTACGTAAGGAATTATATCTGCTTGGATAAATAAAAGGGTGAAATTTTTTTCTGTCGTTTCAGTCTCTTAGCGGATTGCCTGCCATACATATTACATTCTAGTTAAATGCTTATTTAATAATCAAACTGTTACTTTCTCTTCTGCAATTGTGGAGAGGTTTTTTGAGTTGGGAGGATATTTTGTTTCTATTTCCCAATGAAGGCAAGAGCAAAATCAAAGAAAATAGTTAAGAAATTACTGTGGTATTCCAAAAGACCAATAATGATGATACGTGTCATGTGAAGCATTGGAAACTAAAATGTAAGTTTCATGAGGGTCAAGGCTGTGTTTTCAGCAACTAATAATGTGTCATGTAGCCGAAATCATCCATTTGTTCTTTTACTCATCTAATTAGCATTTACATAATTATTTGCTATCTGTCAGATGTGAGCTTAGACCTCAAAGGAAATTAAAAGAAATTCTACTTGCGTTATTTATCAAATTAACAAGTTTTTAGTTTTTTTTCTGATAATTATTACATAACATCTTAATTATACTAGGCTCCCAATCAGCATGCAAGATACAGAGCTTATTTATTCAATTTAATATAAATTTTTAGTGTATTTTCTTCTGAAGGTTATTCATCAAATCAAAATATACTAAACCATTTTGAATAGTGTATTTAGCAATAAATTACGTGAAATTATACATATGTTTATATTAGATATTAATACAGTGACAATGATCTTAAAATGATAAAACAAGATTTTAAAACATTAATTAAAATTTGTGTGCCCATTATTTATATAATTAGTGTCTTATTACCCTTCTGTTTTGCTGTTGTTGTTGTTGTTTTGTTTTTGTTTTATTTTTTAAGATGGGAAAAGAAAAAAAATAAAAGGGGAAAGTATCTTGGATAATTTTTCCCATAGTAGGAAAAATAGGATTAACTGAGGATTTCCAGTCTGCTCACATTTTCTGATTAACTTGTCTGATATGACTTGGAGGGAAATACTTCTCCTGGAATATTTTAAGGGTAAAAATAATCTGTACCCATAATTTGGAATGCAGAGAGGGCCAGGCTCTATCTAAAAAGAAGATTCTCTAAAAATAAATACTAATAAAAGTATAAAATCAGCATCATTTAAACCAATAGTTATTAAAAGCTGCTTGAGCATTTTGTTTAGCAAAATGGTCACTCCAGAGAGTTTCTCTGAATGCATTCTGATGAGTGATATTCTGGTATAACTATCAACTTCTTGAAACAGGGCAATTTAATTTCTCAGAACAAGAAAATGAAAATATCCAACTTCTTTCATTGACTTCTGGGCCACAACTGGGACTAACTGTTAACAGGACTAAGTGTACCAAACAAAAAGCAATGATTTTTACTCTCCTAATTGGTTTTTACTTTAACACAAAACATATTCCATTATGTTAAGAAATAGGAAATCTAAGACAAGCAAATCTAAACATTTACATGACCAAACCAAAGCCTGAAATAATTGTGTATGCTGCTTTGACCAAAAACAAATCCCGAATTGTGAAAATTAGGTTGAGTTCTTAAATCATTTTGAAGAGCAGTACAAAAAATTGTACTCATTAGATGTTTGTTCAACTGTCTGGTTTGTGTTGATTAAGCTAAGTAAATGGCAATGCTTTGAAGTAGAAAAAACTTTGAATTTGAAATTAAAATACGTATGTCCTTGATTTCTATACATGTAAACTTAGGCAAGTGAGGTAACATTAAAATGAGTCTTTTCTCCTCTGCAAAATAGAATTAATGGTAACATTTTTCCCTGTGTAACACTGTTAAGATGGAAGGATACAATTTTAAAAAGCTTGAAAGCAGTAATCTATTTCTAAGTATAAGGTATGTTTTTACTTCCATAATTAGAAATGTTAATTATTGAATAAGATTACGAATGTACAAAAAAATTACTTATTTTTATTTGACTTTTAGAAATTTTATGATGGTCTATAACTATTAAAAATGCTCCAATAACCCAAGTGCTAATATTACTCAGTCCTTTTAGAGAGAACTGGGCAGGTGAGGACCCGGGTTGGTAGGAACAGAATCTGAATTATTAATAATGCATACCTAATGCCTAGATGTTAGTAGATGATAAATTCATGTGGAATAGTTAATAAGTAACATATATTCTTAGCACTTTAGTGTTCATGAATGTATTATCTTGTCATGCCTTTGCTTGAAGGGTGAGATAAAGAAAATTTTCTACCTAAAGGGAAGGAAGGCATTAGAGAAGGTAGATATCACATTCACATTCCTCTTCTAATTAAGTTATTTAAAATATGTATTGATTTCCTCTTGTTGCAGTCATGTCATAGCTTTCATTTTTTCTTTTCTTTTCTTTCTTTCTTTCTTTTTTTTTTTTGAATCAAGAGTTTTGCTCTTGTTGCCCAGGCTGGAGTACAGTGGCATGGTCTCGGTTCACAGCAACCTCTGCCTCCTGGGTTCAAGTGATCCTCCTGTCTCAGCCTCCCATGTGTATGGGATTCGAGCATGTGCCACCAAGCCTGGCTAATTTTTGTGTTTTTACAGAGATGGTGTTTCACCTTGTTGGTCAGGGTGGTCTCAAACACCTGATCTCAGGTGGTCCACTCATCTCGGGCTCCCAAAGTGCTGGGATTACAGGCCTGAGCCACCACGCCTGGCGGGAATAACTGTTCTTTCTGTCTTCTTTGTTGAGTTCTCTTCTCCCTTACAACTGAATGTTGAAATGTGCTAGGACTCAGTTCTTGGTTCTCTTCTCATCTCCATCTACACTTATGTACAATGTGATTTTATTCCTTTCAGAGACTTTAAATGCATCTATTTGCTGTTACTCCTAAATATCTGCTACTCAGACCTTGCTCATAAACCCCAAACTTCCATATCAGCTGCCTACCAGAAATGTCCACAAGTAGCAAAAATGAAATGTTAATACCTGCTTCATTATCAGCCTTTTCCATTTCAATGGATGGTACAGTCCCTTCCAACGGCTCAAGGCAAAAACTTGGTGTCATTTTGTACCCCCCCCCCTTTTTTTTTTTTAGCCCTGTTTAATGTGTCTGTTTGGAGCACGGGTTTTTAAAAGCTGCGCACATGTATAAAATGGAGATAATGGGACTTATTTTACTGAGCCGTTAAAAGTAAAATGAAATAACATATGTGAAATCATTTTATGCTATATAAATGTTGATTATTATAACTATGGGTATCATCATAATTGTCATCATCTTTCATTTTCTGCCACAAAGTTCCTGGGTAGTTATTTATTGTTAGTATTGATAGTTGTCCAAATGCAAAAGTGTAATTGAGCAAGTGCGTGGTGAAAACAAGAAATGTGATTCCTTTTAGGTTATAATCATCCCAGGAATGCAATAAAAGATGAGCTGAAATAATGTGTTCTAAGGTACTTTAAAAACCAAAGTGCTATATGACTGCAAGTTACTCTTTTTTTTTTTTTTTTTTTTTTTTTTTTTCCCGGACACAGCTGAAAAATGTTTGGAACTTTGATGGGTCACTTAAGATTCATGGATGTATGTTCCTCATGTTAAGAATGGAGAGGTGAAACCAGATGGTATTTTAAAAACGCCCCATCCTTAAAAATATATTGTTAAGTCTGCACATGATTTAAAAAAAAAAAAAAGCTTACAGAAAAAGATTACCTAATCGTCTACATCATTTTGGTTATAATAGTTCGCTTTCACCAGTAACATTTAATTTCCTGATGAGTACACAAATGCTTTCTTCACAGGCAACAATATGAAAACCACAAATCCCCTAAACTTCTAAAAAAGTGGCCATTGTTGACAAGATGGTGGAAGCTCATTGGCAATATATTTGTGTTTTATCATCCCCAACCTAATTATGAAACTATGAAGAAAAAGGCTGGTATTGAGGGAACAGTGAAGACTACAGTATTATACTGGGGAAATAAGTTATAATCAATCTAGTAAAAGAAAACATTGAAGTAGTGATCAAACGCTGAAGAGCAAGCCTACTAAAATATATCAGATAGTAATGTATGTGTTTATATGAGAAAACTAGAAAAAGCATGTGTCAATAAGATTTAAAATTAGAAGCTGGAATAACAGTCTTAGGAAGAACAAAACAGATTAAAAAAAATCTGCTTGGAAAACTTGAAATAGCAACAGGAATTGCCATACATAAGTATTTTTTAAAATACAGTTTGTCTAACTCCGATCCACTTTATCCTTCAATTAACTGCATGCTCTTCAAAATGATAAAATAACAATCTCAGTGTGCCCAAATACTTGAGTGTTCTTGAATCATATGAATAAGATTGCATTCTTTGTTCTTTCATCCTCTACTGAAATTGGTGTAATGCTTGTAAAAAGATACTCACCTGACAGTTCTAAACATGTAAGCCCTCCATTAACCCAGAAAGCAGGTATAGAATACAAAGGAGATTCCAAACGCCTCACATGAGCTGTGTGCGTGCTAAACACTCCTCTTATCAGACCACTTGTAAAGTGAGAGGTTCATATAGTTCACAGGCCAGTCAGCTCTTTCTCTATTGCTAGCATATTCAGAGATGAAGCTAATTAATCACAGATTTGTAAAGTTATTTCAGCTCAGAGAGAATCTCCAGAGATATGTTCCTCAGTTTAATGGTGAATTTGCTTCCATTGTGATATTGGCTAAGGAATGTTAATTCATTTCACTCAAGTTAATAAAATAAATTAACTGTTCAACTATCCTATACTCTTATTTGCCTTAATGACATATGTTTATTTCTATGATCTACAATTTTATTAATTTTACCATGTATGACCTAAATATATATGGTGGGAAAAAGATGCACTCTAACCTGAAAATTGCTGATAAAGTAGCTGACATTATTAAAATAACATCTTAAAAGCTTTGCACTCAACATCTATGAGCTAATGTTGAGACTTGAAAAGTGCATGAAATATTTGAAGTTATATCAAATAATGACACTATGCATCTTTATAAATTTGGTGTATTGACTATAGTTAATGTAAAAAAATTACACAATTTAGAAAATCTAAGTACCAAATCCATTATCCACTAGTACTTCCTAGGTATAAAAAATGTTCCCAGATACCAAGAGGTGTCTTTGAAATCTCCTTCACGTTCTTGCATTGGCACAAATTGCTAGAATTTTGTTAAACTGGGAAATGTAACTCAAGAGATTAAAAAAAAAATGACTCCATATTATAAATCCCCATTTTTCTTTTGATACATGTCAGTTTTCCAAAGTTGATTACCCAGAAAATTTAATACTCAAAAGAAAAACTCCATCAATTTACAGTGTTTAATGATATTGAGAAAAGTTATACAAAATTTGAAAATCAAAAGAATCAATCCATATTGAATGTATGGCATGTACTTTTAATGTCATACCAAGGAATTACTTAAGAATCACTACCTGTGTTTGAATTTATTATTCAGTTAGAGTTCAAACATTTATAAGTTTGATCTTCAATTGTGGATTTATGTCTCGCAGAAAAAATAATTCCAAAGATTATGTTTTTATTGCTGTGTAACAAATTAACTATTTAACATTGCAGTCTTATTTTAAATTTCTTTCCTTCAAAATATGTATAAATAGACAGATTCTTAATATAATTTTGTTCTACCTTTAAAATATTAATTGTTTGCTTAAAAATTAATGAATTAAATTAAGATCTGTGGCATGGGTTTATTTATTTAAGAATCACATTTTAAACTACTTGAAAATTATATTTTGATTATAAAACTTTCATGTTAAGAAGACCTGAGTTTCTAAACTTACCAAGTCACCTTCCTTGTTGCTTGATCCTAGGCAAACTATTTCATTCCTAAGTCTTACTTCCCCTATCACAATAAAGAAAATAATAAAATATAATTTTATTCTAATCTACAATAGCATTTTCCTCTGAAGTACACATGGACCTTCTCCAGGAGAGAGTTCATTTTAGGCCACTAAACAAGTTTCAATGAATGTTAAAGGATTAAAATAGTACATTGATTCTTTTCACATCACAATAGAATGAAACTGAAAATCAACAGCAGAAGTAAAGTGGGAAATCTGCAAATATGTGGAAATTAAACAACACACATTTTTTTCAGTGATCCTTACTTTAATATTTGTTGTCTTTTTCTGCTTTTGAAATGTGCTCTCAATTACAAAATATCAAACGACACTCAGAAAAGGGTGTAGAAAAAGCCAGCCATAGGCATGGCATAGAGAAGCCCACAGGTAAGCACGGACAGCGGCAGCAGGTGGTAAGAGGTGGGGGGCTGTGCCTGAAGCGGTGGTTGCAAATGTTCACGGAAGTTACAAGTATCCAAGAGGTTGTTCCCTAATGTTAGCAAATGTTAGAATAGTTACTACCTTGCGGGGTGGCCTCAGTGTGTTTGGGTTCAGATTCTACACAGGAATACAATTTCTTCCAGTTAAGTGTTCTTGGCTTGCACTGATCACAGTGCGATTGGAAGGTACTGGACCAGTCTTGTTAGTTTTTCAAAATGCTGATGTAGACCTGCTAAATGTTTTGATAGACTTCAGGAGCTCTAGTCTTCATTGACAGCACATAATTGGGGTTTTTTAGGGTGAATATGTAGCTCAACCAAAATCCAAATGCCATTAGTGAGCTTCGGGGATTGATACAGCATGTCCTGTCTTCCTCCACTTTGCTTGGCAATAGTATAAACATTGTTGTTCTGCAACTTGCTGGAAACAGCGTCAGCATTTAAATGACACTTCTTAATCTGAAACTGAAGTTCATTTTCACTGGGAATATCCTACATTGTGGAAGGAAGACCTGGCACTCCATTTTGCCATCTTCTATGAAAAACACATTGAGTGGGATGAGGAGGTTGAAGTGGAAAACATCAATATTGTTTTTCACAGCCATCTGTTGGTTATTCAGAGATTCCATCTTCACGCCTGTGCAAGGTGTCGAGAGGCAGGGAGACATCAATGCTCTGGTTTGGCATTAGTGGTGTATGGATGGACAGAGGAGTGTTGGGGTTGACACCAAAGTTATTCTTGTTAAACTGGATTGCAAAAGCTGTCATATGCTGCAGAGCTTTACTGGTGAACTTCATTTCCATAAAGATGTGCCCTTGGTAGTGAGTCAATGTTCCTGAAATCTCTAAGTCCTTATCCTTTACTGCAGGTAGTCAGATAGCCTTAGGAGCCACATACCCACCAGGTGCCATGCCAATCCCTGTGGAGAGTTCAAACACATCATTGAGTCCACTGCTGACCACACAGGTGTAGGTGAAGAAGCAAAGGTTGCAGGCACTGATGATGGTATGTAGGATTGTCCTTCCAGACTATCTAGTTCTCCTCCAGAGAGATCCACTGCTCCCATCAGCATGGAGAACACCTTTGGCACATTGACTTGGGGACTGAGTTCAAGTTTGGAAAGATTCCTCCAGAAGATTACCTTGAGAGGGGATAATCTGAGGCTGTTCCAGATTCATTGCAGTGGTGGGACCAACAGGGCTTTCACCTGGATCAGTGCTCGTGTGATATTGGCAAGTGTTTATGATGGATTCCATGACTTTCTTCCACAAAAACATAGGGAGGTTTATAACACACGGAGGCCAAAGAACCAATGTGGCAGATGAGCTCATCCAGTAGAGTTAGCTGAATAAGGTCCGTCTCCTCAGAGATCAGTGGCATCTCAGACAAGACTTCTTTAGCTTTGACAGGGTCGGTTGAGAGAAGACACCAATAAATATAGCCACAGTCTCGAAGGCGAGGATTATTAGAATTCTATACAACACATTCTTAAACAACAAGTTGATCAAAAGAAAGAAATCATAAGGGAAATTATAAAATATCTTCAAGCAGATGAAACTTATACCATAACACACCAAAGTTTACAGGATGCAACACAGTGTTATAAGAAAAAACTATAGCTGTATGCTCATATGAAAAAGGAAGAAAGATCTCACATCAATAAACCTAACATTATACTTTAGCCAACTAGAAATAGAAAAGCAAACTAAACACAAAACTAGCTCAAAAAAGGAAATAATAAAAATTAGAGCAGAGATAGCAAAATAGATAATAGAAAATAAAACAATAGAAATAATAAAAGCAAGAGTTGATTCTTTGGAAAGTACAACAAAATTGACAAACTTTTAGCTAGATGAATTAAGAAAAAGAAGATTCAAAAAACTAACGTCAGAAATGAGAGAGAGGACATCACTACTATTTCTAGAGATATGAAAAGATTACAAGAGAGTACTAGGATAAATTGCACGCCAGTAAGTTTAATAGCCTAGATGAAATACACATGTTCCTAGAAAAACAAAACCTACCAAAACTGAATCATGAAAAATTAGAATATCTGAATAGACTATAACTAACAAGGAAATTAAATCAGTAATCAAAACCTCTCAGCAACGTAAAGCCGAGGGCCAGATAGCTTCATGGATAAATCTTCTCAAACGTTTAAAGAATTGACACTCATTCTCCTCAAACTCTTCTGAAAATCTGAAGAGGAGAGAACACTTTCAAGCTCATTCTGAGAAAAGCATTCAACGGATACCAAAGCCTGATTAAAAAAAAAAAAAAAAAAAAAAACAGAAAAATTAATCTGTAGACCAATATCATGATGAACAAATTGCTTACCAAAAAACTATTAGCAAATTGAATTCAGTAGCTCATTTAAAATATTATACACCATGACCAGTGGGATTTATTCCTGGAATGCAAGCATGGTTTAATACATAAAAATCAATCAATGTAATACATTAAGAGAATGAAGGAGAAACTAAACCACAAATTCATCTCAATTGATGCAAAAAAAAAAAATGACAGGAGGATAAAATTCAACACTATTTCATGAGCAATCAACCAACTACAAATAGAAGAAAATTACTTCAACATAAAGGCCATGTTTGAAAAACCCAGCTAATCTCATACCCAATGGTGAAAGACTGAAAGCATTATCACTAAGATTAAAAACAAGACAAGAACGCTCACTTTTTGTCATTTGTATTCAACATAATACTGGAAGTCCTAGCCATGACAATTAGGCAAGAAAAAGAAATAAAGGTAATCCAAATGGAAAAGGAATAAGTAAAATTATCTCTATTCACAAACATTATAATTTTATAAGAAGAAAACCCTATTTCACACAAGAAAAAACTTTAGAAATAATAAATTCAGTAAAGTTGAAGAACACAAAATTAACACGTGAAAATTAGTTGCATTTTTTACACTAGCAATAAACAATATCAAATAGAAACTGTTTTATATATGTTAGTATTGATAAGAATAAAATAAAATTCTTAGGAATAAATTAAATCAGTGCAGTGAAAGACTTTTACACTGACAACTGTAAGACATTGCTGAAAGAAATTTTAAAAGACCTTAATAAATTAAGCCATACTGATTCATACACTGCAAAACATCATATTGTTAAAATGTCTCTAACCCAGAGATACCTACAGATTCAATGCAAACTCTATCGAAATACCAATGAAGCTGGGCGCAGTGGCTCATGCCTGTAATCCCAGCACTTTGGGAGGCAAGTGTATCACAAGGTCAAGAGATCGAGACCATCCTGGTCAATATGGTGAAACCCTGTCTCTACTAAAAATACAAAAAAATAGCTGGGCATGGTGGCATGCACCTGTAGTCCCAGCTACTCAGGAGGCTGAGGCAGGAGAATTGCCTGGACCCAGGAGGTGGAGGTTGCGGTGAGCCGAGATCATACCATTGCACTCCAACCTGGGTAACAAGAGCAAAACTCCATCTCAAAAAAAAAAAAAAAAAAGAAAAGAAAAGAAAAGAAAAGAAATACCAATGATGATTTTTTCCAGAAATTGAAAAATTTGCATGTAATCTCCAGGAATCCTAAATAGCTAAAACAATCTTGGAAAAGATGAATTAAGTTACTTATCTTCTACATTCTGATTTGAAAACATATTACAAAGCTACAGTAATCAAACAATGTGACACTGGAACAAAAATAGTTATATGGTTAATGCAATAGAGTAAGGAACCCAGAAGTAAACCCTCATCTATATTTTCAGATGACTTTCAGCCAGATTTCCCAGACTATTCAGTAGAAAAAGAAGTCTATTAAACTAAATTTGTTGAATTGGAAATCCACATGCAAAGGAATGAAATTGGAGACTGAACCCATGCTATATTGAAAAATTAACACAAAACAGAGAAAGGAGCTAAACATAAGACCTAAAACTATAAAATTCTTAAAAATAAAACAAAGGAAAAAGCTTCATGACATTTGACTTGTCAATAGTTTTTTGGCCATGACAACAAAGGCACAGGAAAAAAAAATAGACAAATTAGACATCAAAAATATATTTTTACTTTGTGCAAAAAAAGACATTATTAACAGAGTAAAAGGGCAGCATGTAGAATAAGAGAGACAAAAATACTTGCAAATAACATATCTGATAAAAGATTAATATCCAGAATAATATATGGGGAATTTCTAAAACTCAACAACAAAAAAACACAAACAATCCAATTTAAAAATAGGCAAAGTAAATAAATAAATGTTTCTCCAAAGGAGATATACAAATAGTCAATAAGTACATGCACATATACTCAACATCCCTAATCATTAGAGAAAGGCAAATTTAAACCACAATGAGATATTATTTCTCACCCATTAGGGTGGCTATTGTGAAAGAAACAGGAAATAACAACCATTGATGAGGATGTGGAGATACTGGAACCCTTGTGTTTTGTTGCTGGAAGTGAAAAATGGTGCAGTCACTGTAGGCAACAGTATAGCAGTTCCTAAAAAAATTAAACAGAATCATCCTGTGATCCACCAATTCCATGTCGGTTATATGCCGCCAAAAATTGTGTAAAATGGTACATCCACTGTAGGCAGCAGTATAGCAGTTCCTCAAAAAATTAAACGTAGATTCATCCTGTGATCTGCCAATTCCGTGTTGGTTATATACCTCCAAAAACTGAAAGCAGGGACATGAAGTGATATCTATACAACTATTTTCATGGTAGTATTATTTGCATTAGACAAAATGTAATTGTATACATACAATGAAATATTACACCCCCTTAAAAAGAAATGAAATTCTGGCACATGCTAAAGCATAAATGGATCTTAAGGATATTATGCTGAGTGAAATAAGCTATTGACAAAATGACAACTACAATGATTACACTTAAATATCTAGAGAAGTCACACTCATTGCTATAGAAACCAAAATGCTTGTTTCTCAGGACTTCCGTGAGGGGGAAATAAGAAGTTATTATTTAACAGATACAGTGTTTCATTTTCACAAGACAAAAATTCTGTGGATGCATGGTGGTGATGGTAGCACAACAATATAAACATATTTAATGCCACTTAACTGTATACTTAAAAAGGACTAAGATGGTAAGTTTTATGTTATGTATGTTTTACCATAATTTAAAAATAAATATTAAAGAAAATTATAAAAGGTAGATAGAATAAATATATCTGTGTTCCTCCTGCAATATCATCTTTAATTGAGCCTTTGAGGAGTAAAGTGCTATTGAGAAATTTAAAAACTGAACATATGGCTCCTGAAAGACTCCCACACCACAAATTTACAAATTTGCCCTCGTGACTCCTTTAGTTACTTCATCTTCCTAAAGTACTCCTTTTTGTTTAGTGGGAGTTTAATTTTTTTCTGCAAGCATGAATATATGCTCTCCAGTCTACCTTCACCCTAGCATTTCCTAGCATAGAAATTTAGAAACATAACATCCATGCTATTCTTGTGCTGAAGATCCAATATTTGCAAAAACCACCCTGTAAATAAGATCCATGTCCTGAAAATCTCTGGAGACTCAATTTTCTGAACTTCTTTCTCCATTGCACCAAATGACAAAAGCATTTTCTATGTCGTTATGAACTGAATTGTTTCCCTCCAAAATTCAAAATTTGAAACCATAACCTCAAATAGAAATATAATAAATAAATAGTATAATAAATAGATGTAATAAATAGTACAGAATAAAATCGTATTGGTAGTATTTGAAGATACGGCCTATAAAGAGGTGATAAAGGTTAAATGAGGTAATAAATTGTGGCTCTAATCCAATAGGTCTGGTGCTCTTCTAAGAGACACCACAGCAATCTCTTTCCCAGCACACAAACAAGAGGTCATGTGAGCACAAAATGATATCATGGCCATCGGTAAGCCAGGAAGAAAACCCTCACTAGAAACTAAGTACTGCCGAACTGTGATCAGTGAGAAAATAAATTTCTGTTGTTTCAGACATCCAATCGATTGCATTTTGTTATGGCACCTTGAGCAGATAAGACATCCTTGCCTGATGTTCTTTTTCTCATATGTATCACAAATGAAAATCAGACTCAAAAGAGTTCTTTCTACATTGGAACTATATTTCATGGAGTTCTCTAAGCCCAAGTGCAAGAGCTCCAGGGAAAAACAGAGATCCTCAATCAAGGTTTTTTTTTTTTTTTTTTGAGACGGAGTCTCCTCTGTCGCCCAGGCTGGAGTGGCACAATGGGCGATCTCTGGTCAGTGCAACCTCCGCCTCCCAGGTTCAAGCAATTCTTGTGTCTCAGCCTCCCAAGTAGCTGGGATTACAGACGTGTGCCACCACACCTGGCTAATTTTTGAATTTTTAGTAGAGACTGGGTTTCACCATGTTGGCCAGGCTGGTCTCCCAACTGCCAACTTCAGGTGACCCACCTGTGTCAGCCTCCCAAAGTCTAGGACTATAGGTATGAGCCACTGCACCTAGCCTCTATTGTGCATTGTTGCCTAAAACTTCTGAGCTAGATTTCTGCATTTTCCCAGAGTTTGTCTTGAGGTACTATCAAAGCCTCTTTTATTTATTTATTTTTTTGTTATTTTTTATTTTTATTTTTTATTTTTTTTTGAGACCGAGTTTCGCCCTTGTTACCCAGGCTGGAGAGCAATGGCGCGATCTTGGCTCACCGCAACCTCCGCCTCCTGGGCTCAGGGAATTCTCCTGCCTCAGCCTCCTGAGTAGCTGGGATTACAGGCACGTGCCACCATGCCCAGCTAATTTTTTGCACTTTTAGTAGAGACGGGGTTTCACCATGTTGACCAGGATGGTCTCGATCTCTAGACCTCGTGATCCACCCGCCTCGGCCTCCCAAAGTGCTGGGATTACAGGCTTGAGCCACCGCGCCCGGCTCAAAGCCTCTTTTAAAATTGATTACATACTTTCTTGAGGCCATAATATTTTTCCCAGTAATAGTTTTTACTTATGCATTATATCCTATAATATCTGCATTCCCTCATCTACTAACAAAAATTCTTAGAATTTTTATAAGACGATCTAGACACACCAAGCAGTTTAGGCAGAGGCTTGAAAACACACATGTGCAAACACACATACACAAACACATACCTTTGAGTTCATGATGACTGCATTCAATTTTTATCTCTCCACATTAGTTTAGGAAATCTTCCCATGTAGTTAGTTCCCCATGACCAACACAGTGAAATCTTATCGCTACTAAAAATAGAAAAACTAGCCGCACATGGTGGTGTGTGCCTGTAATCCCAGCAACTCAGGAGGCTGAGATAGGAGAATCACTTGAGCCCAAAAGGTAGAGGTTGCAGTGAGCCGAGATTCTACCACTGCACTCCACCTGACCTTGTGATCCACCCACCTCAGCCTCCCAAAGTGCTGGGATTACAGGTATGAGCCACTGCACCTGGCCCACTAATGAGGTTTTCTAATATTCACAGGAGCCATCTAGTGAAGACAGATGGTGGCAGGTCAGGCTATAGATATCTGGTAGTCAGTAAATCACCAAGGGCTGATCTTCTCTATTAGATTGTTCCATTTTGCTTTTTAAATTTACTGTAAACAACGTAGAGTAGAAAAATAAGAGGATTTGGCTGAAGCAGTGTGGTTATGGCCTTTTAAAATATTGTAAATGAAACACAATATCCAAGTTAGTTATTAGACAAATCATTCCTCCAAGTTTGCCAGAAAAGGTAGTTACTTGCTCTTAAAACTGAGATCCTAACACAGACTACCAAAGAGTCCAAAGCCTGCCCTCTAAAGCCATGTTCTGCCTATTTGGAAAAGAGAATTCCTGGCCTATAAAGGACTCTATACCTTTGAAGTTGCTACTTACAATCTATTCAGGCAGTATCAGTTACAGTGGGATCCTTGCTCAGTATAATTTCTCCTTTTTGTGTGAGTCTGTGTGTTGAGTCTAAATTCCCTGAGTATATAGCTGTCACCTTTGGGCCTCCTAGACAAGACTGTTGTTAGAGGTGAATGTGCCAATAATCCTTCCTATTCAGGTACCTACTCCTGCCATGTTGATTCTTAAAGAATTTATGAAAAAGAAATACTCCAAGAAAATATACACTCTATTCTTATAAGAGCTCCTTCCAAAAATTCTTAAGTGGCTACCAGTTCTTATTAAGGGGACTGGAAATGATATAAACTCAGTAATGTCTGGATTGCCTTAAGCAATTGACCCCATAGACAGCACTTTTTTATGATGATTCTCACTCTTACCCACAAAGGGCCTTGGTAGCACCTCTAACTTACACTAACTATTCCAATTCTGTGAACATAAGAGTAATGGATTGTTCATAATGAAAGAATATTGGCCACTTGCATTCAGTCTCTGCAAGTTTCATTCTCTGACATTGTTCCCAAGAAAAAGTTTAGACCACAGTGCCGTATGGGGAATGCATTGAAAACACTGGTCTAAGGACTTTTCTTAAGCCTATTAACCCAGGCTTCTAGACCTGGGTTATTTTAATGTTCTCCATGTTGCATTTGTTTCTTAATGAGAATTGGAGAGAGAAGCCTGCAATAAACACCACCCACACTAGAAGCTAAGTTACAAAGTATTTTTGACAATATATTGATGTTGTAATAAATATTAGTCATTTGTGTTTATTTTATTTTCATTTTGCCCAGCACAAAATTTTGTTCCTAGCATATAGTAGGCTCTGAGTAAAATTGTGAGGAGTGAATAAACAAATTCCTAAGTAATGTAAAGTATCTGCTAATTTTCAGCTAATAAACTGTTAAATAACAGCCTATATACACGTCTACTAGAATTATCTTTCAAAAATATTTATTCAGTGCTTCGAGTAAAGTAAAATTAAACAGTGAATGAATGAATAATAACGTAGAAATAGTATTTAACCATATATTTAAATATATTAACAGGTATGATTTTTAAATCCCTACCTTTACTGGGTTTATAGTCTGATGATAGAGACAAGCATTATGCAAATTAAATAATGATATCAATTAGTGGAAATAAATATTATGAAGAAAAATAAAGTAGAATGAGGGGATAGAGAATGTGTTTGTGCTATTCTTCATGCGATAGAGCAGATACAATGGGACAAACATGGGAAGGAGCCACGGGTATAGCAGGTAAAGACGAGGCAAGCAGTCTTAAAATTATAGCAAACAAGTATGATATATACATATGTCTTACTCAAGAAACTTCATTTAATATAGCTGTGACCTCTTAGAGTAGATGTTAGTTAAATACATTTTAAGATAAATGTTAAAAGTCAGTACAAACTTGCTCATCGCTGGTAAAGTTTCACTATGCATCATACACATGCAGTAAAGAGCACCAAAACCGAAAATCTTTACATTCTTTTAGCATGGTTGCTCCACTTACTGAGCATATTATTATAATGTATGGCTTAAGCAAGAGTTTGGAATCACAAAACATGAGCTGAAATCCAAGTTCTGTCTCTTCTCATCATTCAGCACATGTATCTCAATTTGGATTCAGTTTCCCTGCCTGTAAAGCAAGGAAAATGATCTCTAACTCTAACTTAGATATTTTATATTCATTAATTCATTCACTCACTCATTTGTTCAGTCATTCGATACATAGTTGTTAATTGTTTACGGTATGGCTACCATCGTCTGGCCATGTGAATACAGGGTTGCTATCTTAGACTTGTGAAGAGAACATCAGGAAATTATTTAACAAGGAAATTTGTCATGTGCCAGGTGATAATAAGTATTAAAAAGAAAACAGAATAAGATAAGAGACAGTACTTGGGACATTCTACTATTCACAATAATGTTTTAAAGTAAAATTATTTTACAGGATGAGAGAAATTTAAAAATAATGAGAGATCCACCCTTGTGGAATCATCTAGAGGATAACAGTCCAGATACAAGAGTATAATTTCAAAGGCCCTGTGATTCACCATGCAGAGACAGGTGTGTCTATAGTGGAATGTGTGAGGGGGCAAGTGATAGAGCAAGGGCAGACAGATAAACTGGAGGCATGCTTTGGAGACATGTAAACCACAATGAGCATTTTAAATGTAATTCTGAGTGGGGTCAGAAACCATTAGAAAGGTGTATGACATAATAAGATGTGGGAGAAGAATAAACCATGTAGTGGCAACGTTAGAAGCAATGGGAATAGCTGGAGGTTTTCCTTGAATCCAGATTACAGTGATCTCAACCATCTGGGGTCAGAGAAGGTGGTAAGAAGTGGTCAGTTTATGGGTACATTTCAAAAATCAAATGAGGGCTGGGTGTGGTAGCTTGGGCTTGTAAACTCAGCACTTTGGGAGCCAAGGTGGGAGGATTGCTTGAGACAAGGTGTTCAAAATTAGCCTGGGCAACATAGTTAGACTCTTGTCTCTATATAAATTTACAAAAACTATAACCAGGTATGGTAGTGTGCACCCATAGTCCTAGTTACTCAAGAGGCTGAGGTGGGAGAATCACTTGAGTCCAGGAGGTCAAGGCTGCAGTGAGTCATGGTTGTGTAACTGCACTTTGACCTGGGTAATAGGGTAAGACCCAGTTTCAGAAATATATGTATATATAGTAGGATGTGTTGATGAGTTGGATGCAGTTTATGAGAGAAAAGGAGAGTAAAGAATGACTCCAAGGCATATGGTCTGCTATAGCCTGAATTAACTGCATTCCAAATGAATGCTAATCCCAGGAACCTATGAATGTTAAATTATATGGCAAAAGGGATTTAGCAGTTGAGATTAAGTTAAAGATCTTGAGATGGAGAGATTGTTTTAGATTTTCAGGGAAGGCTCAGTGTAACCAGAAAAATATATTCTAAGGAAGACCCAATAAAGACAATCTCGAGACACTGGAAAAGGTAAGAGAATAATTTATACCTTTGAGCCATTAGTATAAACCAGCCCTGACAACATCTTGATTTTATCATAATCAAACTTGCTTGAGACTTTTGATTTCCAGAACTGCAAGAGAATAAATGTGTGTGTTGCTTTCAGCTATAAAAATTGTCCTAATTTGATACAATAGCAATAGGAAACAAATGCATAGTTTAAGTAACGGAAATGATAGAGAGAAATGGGCAAAAAGAGGCAGATTTAGGACTGTATATGAAAATCGAGTAATTTGGATTTGAATGTGATATTTGAGATAACTTTTCTTTTCTTTTCTTTTCTTTTTTTTTTTTTGAGGTGGAGTTTCTCTCTTGTTACCCAGGCTGGAGTGCAATGGCGCGATCTCGGCTCACCGCAACCTCCGCCTCCTGGGTTCAGGCAATTCTCCTGCCTCAGCCTCCTGAGTAACTGGGATTACAGGCACGCGCCACCACGCCCAGCTAATTTTTTGTATTTTTAGTAGAGACGGGGTTTCACCATGTTGACCAGGCTGGTCTCGATCTCTTGACCTCGTGATCCACCCGCCTCGGCCTCCCAAAGTGCTGGGATTACAGGCTTGAGCCACCGCGCCCGGCCCGAGATAACTTTTAAATATCAAGGTGGAAAAGTCAAATAGATTGGTGGATACATAAATCTATAATACAGAAGAATGCTCCTAGCTAGATAAATAAATTTAGAAGTAATCAGCATATATGTTTGGTATTTAATCCACGAGTCTCAGAAGAATAATCTAGGCTATAAGTATAGTTGGGGAAAAGAAAGAAAAATACTGAAAAAAAAAAGAAGTTCTTCAAAGGTTAAAGAGAAATCTCAAGGTAATTCAGAAAAGCAGTCACCAAAGAAGTAAGGAGAAAACTAAAGGCTAGTGTCTTGAGGGCCAGAGAGAGAAAGTATTTCAAGAAAAAGTGAGTATTGGCTGTGTCAAATGCTGCTGATAGAATATAGCAGACTGAAAATGCACCATTAAATTTAGCAACATGTGTTCACTGATAACTTTGATGAGAGCAAAAACTATGTAACTTTAATAAGACCTGCTTTGGTAGAAAGAGGGAGCAAAGTCAAATGAGTTCTGGAAAAATTAGGTGAAGAGAAAAAAAAGACCCTAGTCAGAGTATAGCATCCTTGAGGTGCAAGAAGGAATGCAATACAAGTCAAGGAATGGACATTAGGTAAGAATTTAAGCAGTCCATATATTACTGTGAAGATTAATGAGCTAAAACAAAACATTGACACATTTGCACAAAATAGTTACTCAGTGAAATGTATTATTATTAACATAAAAATTCTTCCCACAATCTGATAAATTATGTTAGTGGGATGTCTACTTTGCAATCAAAAAAATAACTTCTAGTTAAATTAACTGAATTTTCCAGGTGTATTTCTCTACCTCACTTTCCAGAATACCTTACAGTATGAGCAAAGTCACATAATGAAAAAAATATTTGGTTATGAAGGACAGAGAACTTGGATTTGAGAAACTTTTCTGTTATAAAATATTTATCAGTGTTGTGATTTTAAAAACAACTTCAGTCCTTCATGATGTTCATAATAGAATTAATGACACCTTCCTTACACAAGTTTGCTGATAGGATTAAATAAAATTTGCATGTTAAAAATTTTTATAAACTGCCTGACATTTTTTAAAGGATATTGCAAAACTGGGACAAATATTTTCTCAGTTGGAGGAATATTCTTAGAGCAAATAAATCTGAAATTTGACTTTCACTGAAGACTGATGATGGCAGACAGATGAAGACAGTGACTAAAACATAGGAGACAGCAATAAAGAAATTATTTGAGACACTAAAAAAAAAATTATGTTTGAGCACCAAATGTAAAAGTCAAAAGCAACAAATAAAGGCACAAAATGCCAAACCTGTCTTCAATTTGAATGTTTGAGAAACTCAGACGTGGTGGGGTAGTGGGGAGATGCAGCAGTTGTGATCAAGGTGTCACCCTGAAAGTTTAGTTAGTGATAGACTGAAAATGAATGGAGGCCAGTGGTTCATATATTAGACTAACAGGTGAAAGAAACCAGGGCCCATGTGAGATGGAAATAAATTCAAAGACAATGGGGTAAATTACAGACATTTAGTCAACTGTCAATCAAGGTGATAATTCCTTGAATTCTCACTAGAAAACAATATTACTTTTACTTTCTTAATTAGACTCCTTCCTTTAGTGATCTCACTTCCTACAGAGCTTTACTCCAGGCAAAAACAAGAAGAGTATTGATTTAATCTACCCTTCTGCTCATTTGACTTCTACTACTTTTTTGAAAAAAAGCAATTGTTTTTTAAAAAGTTGGAATTAATTAATTAATTAAATACAAATGAGGTAAGTATATACAGAATCATACATACACAAAATGCTGGGACCCAGGTTAGTAATTTAAATAATTCTCAATATACAGGGAAAAAAAAGATATACCTGCTGTTTTTTTTCTTCCAAAACATTAACAATGTGCAAAGGAAGGCAATGCTGTTGTTGTAAAGCTCTAAATTAAGCTATCTGCTAATGGCACCCACTGCAAGGCAATTGTGAAGGTCAGATAATAAGATCTGTGTACAAGGTTAACATAGTACTTGTTCAATAACATGCATCCAATAAAAGTAGAATGCGGCTATTATTATCAAGATGTATTGTTTTCTTAAAACATATTTCTCTTTACTACAAAATTAATAATTATTTTGTGCCTAGACATGTTTCATTAACATGAAAATAAAATTTGATGTCTCAGTATATCATGAATGTTTTTTGGAGTCTATTGTTTTTACTTTTCTCATTAATACAAAGGAAAGCCTCATATATATCCATCTTTGGTGTTGGGTCTTTAAAAATTATAATACTTACATTGTGTAAATAGTATATTTCATAAGACTGAGAGTATCATATGGATTGCATAAAATGAATATACTTCATTAATAGATTTTGTTTTAAATTATGGAATTCTTGGATACTAAAATAAATTATTATTTAAAAGGGCTTTAACTGTTCTGATGGCTTATGTTTTCTTTTGGGAATTATATTAATTTGTCTGTAGTCACTGTACTATAAGAGGTTTGTTAGTTTTAGAATTTTTAAAAATTCACTAACTATCTCAAATGTGTTTTATGGTGTATTATCAGTAAGTAAAGTATTTTGTCCTGAAGATGGTCATCAGAGGAGGATCTATTCTTCTCAATATAAAAAAGTATAAAACTGGTAAGCATTTCTAAAACAAATTTCAGGACAACTTAAGAAGTGTTTACTCAGAAAAGAGAGAAAAAAAAAAAAAAAAAAAAAAGCTTGTACTACATTAGATTAAAAAACCAGTCTGTAGCAGTCTTACCTGTAGGTATTTCCATCTTATCAGTTTTGTTGGCAAAATCCCACAGCTTTACCTGATGCCGGTGGAGGACTCAAATTAGGGCGGTTAGAAGAGCAAGTAGAAATTCAATGGAAATATTTAGAAGCAAGAGGGTCAGAGAAGAACTGAGATAATAAGTTTTTCAAATACAGTTGGCTAGCAGCTAAACTAAAAATACGTGAGAACCCCCAGAAAGCTCAGTGAGAATTAAAAGCCTGGGGAGAATATGAACTTGCTGAACCTTTGTGTATAATCCTCAACTCACATATGGCTGGGGTGGTAGGGGTGGAGAACTTAACAGAACTAGCTTGAGGTGCCAGAGCACATTTTCTGCTAGAATTACTAAGTAATGTCCAAACTAGGCAGACATAGGGGAGATCCCAAGGGAATTGGACTTCAAAAAACAAAATAAAACAAACAGCAGATACATGAGAGGCTGTGACATAGCTTGTGTCTGTGTCCCAGCCCAAATCTCAGGTCAAATTGTAATCCCCAATGGTAGAGGTGGGGCCTGGTGGAATGTGATTGTATTATGGGGGAGGATTTCCTTTTCGGTGCAGTTCTCATGACAGCAAGTGAGCTACGGCGAGATCTGGTTGTTTAGAAGTCTGCATACTTCCCACCTCACCTTCTTCCCCATGCTCAGACAGGTAAGATGTGCCGGCTTCCCCTTCACCTTTCGCTGTAACTGAAAGTTTCCTGAACCTTCTCCAGCCATGGTTTCCATACTATAGAACTGTGAGCCAATTAAACTATTTTCTTTGTAAGTTATCCAGTTTCTGGTAGTTATTTATAGCAGTGTGAGTAAGGCCTATACAGGCTACATACCACAGTATGCCCAGAACCCTTCTTAAAACCCAACCCTCACAGGCTTGTGATCTTCCTTTGGGTTCCCATCAGTTAGGCATTCTGCCAGCCTGTGCCTGAGAGCTTGGCCAGTGATGTGGGGACCAATCCATCCCTCTCCATCACAGCCAGCACCCGAACGCTGGGTTGACCAAACCCCATCCAGCTCTACAGGGACTCATACAGGCTACCCAGTGAGCCACCTAGGGCCTGCGGAATTAGAAGACTACTTACCCTATTTCAACTCTGCTGGCACCTGACCACTTTCTCTCCCCCGGACCTGAGGTGAGGCCAACCCAATAAGTAGCCACCAGCACAACCAACACACACTCACAGGATTCCAAAGGTGGATCCTCCTCCTCCTCTACATAAAGCAGCAGTACTACCACATAAGAGAACAGGCAAACCATAACGCTGTCTGTATCAGGCTGAATGATGAAGTTCTGTCCCAAAACCACTCCTACAGAGAGACACAAAATAGGCGTTTTCCAAGGTTCTCAATCAAATTGTGCTGTGGAGACAGACTGTAGTGTGCATCTCAACTAGGAGTCACAAGCTCCGGAACAGGGTTCTGATAGAGTAACAGTCCACATTCCTGGCTACCTAGGACAAGGAGCCAGTGCAGCCACCTCATTGCCCAGCAGAGATTTCAGTGCTTTTCACCAGCAGCTCTTCCCAGCCACCCTCATCAGGGCTGGTACCCTGTATCACCATAGGAGCATTCATGGGCAAACCAGGGATTTTGGCTCTGTCCAGCTGTGTCCCCTAACCCTTTTGAAAGCGAAAACTCAGAACACCTAGCACTCCACTGTACAACACATCATCTGAAGAAACAGAGAGCACCTCACAGTAAACAACGATAAGATACATACCAACTGTTTGCACCACAGCTGGCTCTTATCTGCAGGTGTCATTTACTGGCCTGAAGGTAGGACTGCACAACACAATGTAAAATCTGCTGTCAGAAGTGTTGGCTATGAAAGAAATCAAAAAAGAGTAGTCAAAATATAATCACAAGCCCAAGGTAGGAGAAAAAAGGAATTTTTTTACAAACACAATAATATACAAGAGAAAGAACAAATTCTTTCACACACACAAAAAATGAGAAGTGACAACATGTCCAGATGAAAAGGAACCAGTGCAAGAATTCTGGCACTATGAAAAATCTGAATGTTGTGATACTAACAAAGGATAACATAAACTCTGCAGCAAAAGTCCCTATCCAAAATGAAAACTCAGAAATGACAGATAAAGAATTTGAAGTATGAATAGCAATAAAGCTAGTGAGATCCAAGACAAAATTGAAAGTCAACACAAAGAAACTTCTAAAGCAATCCAGGAAATGAAGGAAATGATAAACATCTTAAAAAGAAATAAATCAGAGCTTCTGGAATTGAAAAACTCTTAAGATGCATGTTCTTCACATGTACCCCAAAACCTGAAATGCAATACAAAAAAAAAAGAAAGAAAAGAAATTTCAAAGCACAATTGAAAGCTTTATCAATAGGTTACACCAAACAGAAGAAAAAAATTTATAGCTTGAAGGCTGATTTTTTTTTTCAACTAACAGAGCCAGGAGAAAAAAAAAAAAAAAAAAAAAAAAAAAAAAGACCAAAAAATTTAATTAGCAAAGTATTTGGGAAATATGAGATTAAATACAGTGACTAAACTTATGAATTATTGACATTCCTGAGAGAAAAGGGAAAAAAGTAAAAAAAACAAATTATGGAAAACATATTGTAGAAAATTATGTTTTTTAAATCCCTAATTTTGTTAGGAAGGTAGATATCTAGACACAATAAATCCAAACAAAACCTTAAGATACTATACAAAATGCATGTCGTCAAGGCATATCATCAGCAGACTGTATAACATCAATGCTGAAGAAAAACATTTTAAAGCAGTTAGAAAAAAAGGCCAAATCACTTAAAAACGGAACCCAATCAGGCTAACAGCAGACTTCTCAGCAGAAACCTTATAGGCCAGAAGAGATTGAGAATCTATTTTTAGCATTCTGAAAGGAAAGAAATTTCAATAAAGAATTTCATATTCTGCCAACCAAGCTTCATAAGTAAGGGAGAAATAAAATCTTTTTTTAGCCAAATGATCACTAAGGAAATTCATAATCAATAAGGAAATTCATTTTCACTACAGAAGCCTCACAAGAGACTCTTAATGCAGTTCTAAGAATGAAAACAAAAGAATCGTTACCTGTTACCACAGAAACACACTTAGGTACATAACCCATAGACCCTGTAAAGCAACTGCACGATATAAACTACTAAGAAACAGCCTAACAACTTCACAATAGGATCAAAACCTCACATATCAATATTAACTTTGAATGTAAGTAATATAAATGCCCCACTTAAAGGCACAGAGTGGCAAGTTAAATTTTTTTCAGACTCATTTATCTACTGTCTTCAAAAGAACCATCTCACATGTAATGTCATTCACAGGCTCAAAGTAAAGCGTTGGAGAAAGAGCTATCACCCAAACAAACAAACAAACAAACAATAAAAGAACAGGAGTCACTATTCTTATAACAGATAAAGCAAACTTTAAGACAGCAATAGTCAAAAAGGACAAAGAAGGACACTACATAGCAATAAAGGATTCAATTCAGCAATAAGACTTAACTATTCTAAACATACACACACTCAACATTAGCATACCCAGATTCATAAAACAAGTACTTTTAGATCTATGAGAACACTTAGACCACCACACAATAATTGTGAGGAACTTTGGCACTCAACTGGCAGTGTTAGATCATTCAGGCAGAAAACTAGCAATGAAAGTCTGGACTTAAATTCGACACTTGAAAAATTGGACCTATAGACATCTACAGAATACTCCACCTATTAACCACAGAATATACATTCTTCTAATCTTCACACAGAACATACTCTAAGACCACATACTTAGTCATAAAGCAAGTCACAATAAATTTAAAAGAATTAAATTATATCAACCAAACTCTCAGAACACTATTAAGGAAAAAAATCAATATCAAAAAGATCTCTCAAAACCACACAATAATATAGAAATTAAGCAAACTTCTAAATGACTTTGGGTAAACAAAAAAATTAAGGCTGAAATGAAAAAAAAATCTTTGAAACAAATGAAAACAGGGACACGAGCATCAGCATTTTTGCAATGCGATAAAAGCAGCCTTTAGAGGAAAGTATATAGTGCTAAACACCTACATTAGGAAGTTAGAAATATCTCAAATTAACAATCTAATGTCACACCTAGAGGAATTAGAAAAACAATAAACTAACCCCAAAGCTGCAGAATAAAAGAAATACAAACATCAGAGCAGAACTGAATGAGATTGAGACCCAAAAATCCATACAGAAAGATCAATGAAACCAAAAGTTGTTTCTTTGAAATAATATACAAGACTGATAGACCACTGGCTAGATTAACAGAAAAAAAAAAAGAGAAGTTCCAGCTAAGCACAATCAGAGATGACAAAGGTAGTATTACAATCATTCCCACAGAAATACAATCTCCAGACGCTATTAGGAACAACTCTCTATATGCAAATTAGAAAATATAGAGGATTAATAAATTCATGAAAACACAACCTCTCAAGTTTGAATCAGGAAGACATTGAAACTCTGAACATGCCAATATTGAATTTCAAAATTTAATTGCTAATTTAAAACAAAAGAACTACCAGCTAAAAAAGCCCCAGAGTAGATAGATTCACAGTCAAATTCTACCAGATGTACAAAGAAGAGCTGGTACCAATTCTACTAAAATTATCCCCCTCAAAAAACATTGAGAAAGAACTCCTTCCTATCACCACAATAAAAAAATCTGGCAAAGCCACAACCATAAAAGGAAACTACAGGCCAATATCTTTGATGAACATAGACACAAAAGCCTTTAACAAACTACTAGCACACCAAATCCAGCAGCACATCAAAATGTTAATTCACCATGATCAAGTAGGCTTTATTCTTGGAATGAAAGTTTGGTTCAACATATGCAAGTCAATAAATGTGATTCACCACATAAATAAAATTAAAAACAGAAAGCATATAATCATCTCAATATGTACAGAAAAGGGTTTTGATAAAATACAATATCTCTTCATGATAAAAATCCTTCACCACACTAGGCACTGAAGGAACATAAGAGACCATAAGAGCCATATGTGACAAATACATAGCCAACATCATACTGAATGGGTAAAAGCCAGAGGCATTTCCCTTAAGAACAGGTTCAAGACAAGGTTGTCCCACACAGTACTGGAAGTCCTAGCCAGGGCAATCAAGCAAGAGAAAGACTAGAAAATTCTAAAAACTAAGATAATTCTCCTAGAACAGATAAATAACTTCAGCAAAATTTTAGGACACAAAATAAATGTATAAAAATCAGTAGCACTTCTATACACCAATAATATTTTAGCTGAGAGCCAAATCAGAATGTAATGCCAATTATAATTGCCACAACCTAAAATATAAAGAAATATACCTAACCCAAAAAAGTGAAAGAAAGGTCTCTACGATGAGAATTAAAAGACACTGCCTACAAAAGTCAAATATGACACAAACAAATGGAAAATTTTCCATGCTCATGGATAGGAAAAATCAATATTATTATAATGGTCATACTGCCCAAAGCAATCTATAGATTCAATGTTATTCCTATCAAACTACCAAAGTCATCTTTCACAGAAGTAGAATAAACTTTTAAGTTCATATGGAACACAAAAGAGCCTGCATAGTCAAATTACTCCTAAGCAAAAAGAACAAAGCCAAATGTATCACATTATCAGACTCCAAACTATATTCTAAGGCTACAGTAACCCAAACAGTGTGACACTGGCACAAAAACAGGCAGACAAAGAAAATATAAAAATAAAGCCTTACACCTACAACCATCTATATTTGACAAAGCCAACAAAAACAAACGATGGGGAAAGGACACACTTCAGTTGTGCTGGGATAACTGGATAGACATACCCAGAAAACTGAAACTGGACTCCTACATTTCCCCATATACAAACATCAACTCAATATGGATTAAACATTTAAATATGATACCTAAAACCATAAAAATCCTAGAAGAAAACTTAGAAAATGCCCTTCTTGACATTGACCTTAGCCCAAAAGTTTATGATTAAGTCCTCAAAAGTAATTGCAACAAAAACAAAAATTTACAAGTGGAATCTATTAAACAAAAGAGACTCTGCACAATAAAAGAAATTATCAAGAGTACACAGATGACCTACAAAATGAGAGAAAATATTATCAATCTATGCACAAGATAAAGTTCTTGTTCCAGAATTTATACGGAACTGAAACAATTTAACAATCACAAACAAACAACCCCATTAAAAAGTGGACAAAGAACGTTCACAGACTCTTCTCAAAAGAAGACAAATAAATGGCCAAAAAACATGAAAAATTCTCAACATCACCAATCCTCATAGAAATGCAAATCAAAATCACAATAAGATACAATCTCACTCCCGTAAGTATGACTATTGCTTTTTGTTTTTGTTTTGTTTTGTTTTGTTTTGTTTTGTTTTCTTGAGGTAGAATCTTGCTCTGTTGCCAGGGTGGAATGCAGTAGCACAGTCTTAGCTAACTACAGTCTCCTCATCTCAGGTTCAAGTGATTTTCCCACCTCAGCCTCCCAAGCAACTGGAATTACAGGTGTGCACCACCACACTCAGCTATTTTTGTATTTTTAGTAGAGATGGGGTTTTACCATGTTGGCCAGGCTGGTCTAAAATTCCTAACCGAAAGTGATCGTCCTGCCTCAGCCTCCCAAATTACAATGGTTATTGTTAAAGGGTCAAAAATATAGATGGCAAGATTGTAGAGGTAAGGGAATGCTTATACATTGTTGGTAGAAATATGAATTCATTCAGCCACTGTGGAAAGCAGAGAAAAAATTTCTAAGAACTTAAAACAGAGCTACTTTTCAACCCATCCATCTATTACTGGATTTATACTCAAAAGAAAATTAATTATTCTACCAAAAAGATGCATGCATTAGTACATTTATGTCAACACTAGTCACAACAGCAAGGACATGGAATCAATCTAGGTGTTCATCAATAGTAGATTGAATAAAGAAAATATGGTTCATATACACTATGGAATACTATGCAGCCATAAAAAAAGAATGTTCTCCACAAGAACATGTGTAGCACTGGAGGGCATTATCCTAGGCAAATTAATATGGGAACAAAAATCCAAATGCCACATGTTCTTACTTATAAGTTGGCACTAAACATTGAGTACACATGGACATAAAGATAGTACTCAATGGGGATTGCTAGAAGAGGGAGTAGGAGAGGGGTAAAAGCGTTATAAATCTGGGTGCTACGCCCACTATTGGGTGACAGGATAATTTGTGCCTGAACCCGTAACAAACCTGCACATATACTCCCTGACTCTAAAATTAAATTTGAAAGTATAATAAATTATATCATCCATTGTTGGATTTATAACATATACAGATATAACAGTTATGTCAATAATAGCATAAAGGAGTGGGATTTGGTGCAATATTTCTATTTTTTTCAAAAGCAATTTAGTACACAGTGTATGATAAGTTAAAGATGCATATTTTAGTTTCTAAACCAAACATTTTAATCAATGCAAAGAAATTGGTATTAATATTGCAAAGAAACTGATTGTGGTAATAGTTACATGACACTTGTCAAAACTCACTTTTTAAAGGTAGACTTTATTGTATGTAAATTACATCAGTGAAGCTGATTTGAACAATAAGTTTTCCCAGATTTTTTTCTACAGAAAAAGAAGTCTTATTTGAATATAAACAATCTGAGGAACAACTCAAAATTGGCCAAAACTGAGAAGATGTAGGAAGCTGTGACAGTTAAACAAACTCAGAATGGAAAAGACAATGTTTTCCCTCTACTAAACTGTGTACCAATAAACAGCACATTGGAATGAGAACGTTTAGTAAAATAATGTAATATGAGAATTTCAAATAAAATATAACTTTAATTTTAATCAAATATCAGAATGTCATAGAACTTCCCTTTCTTATTAAAAGTACAATTTGTGTGAAATGTGATGCCAAAAGATTGTCAAAAGGAATCAAGGAGAGGGACAATGTCAATGCTTCGACCTCTGCAGTAACGCTAAAGATTCTAATCTGAAAGTACAGCTTTCATGTGTCAATCTGAATTTAGCAATAGGACCAACTAAATAATTTAGTAAATGCAATGCCTTTTAAATCAACATTTTCCAAAAACAGTACCCCTGATTTTGTTAAGGGAAATCCCCAAATGGTAAAAATATCAGCCTCTTGCCAAGATTGCATCTTCCCTCGGTTCAGTAGATATACATAGCGCAGGTATTTTTCAGAGGTATTTTATTGTTTTTCTACTTTTCATCAGGGTTCTGTTGCCATGGTAATAAAGTAGGCTATCTTGTTGGATTTCACCTTTGCTGTCTTGCTTCATCTGGTTCTCTCTGCTCAGAGCAAACATGGTGGGTGCTGCACACATACAAATGTCTGATTTCGTATTTCCTTCTTGAGAATGCTTGGCATCTAGTCTCCTGAGACAGCTGAAGCAACACTTCACAAAGTGGCATTCATCCTTCTCTCTAATGGCCACCATCATATGTCTCACTTATTTTGTGATCTCTCTTTTAAGAAGGACACAGCTCCTCTTGAAAGATTTCTTTTTCCAATTGAAAACAAAGGTCTTTTAACATTTCAATTAACTTAGTTGTCAGATCAACTCTAAATACACTCCCTGTTTAATGTTACCCATTGTTAAGGTGTGAAATAAAAAGAAAAACTCAAAAGAGCATACAGGCTCACCAAAATAAAGACGAATAGATTTATTTAGTGAACAAACACTTTAACTTTTAGTCTCTTCTCATTTACCTATAGCAATTACCAATTCTTTGAACTATCTAAATGTAAATCATGATTCCCTTCAAAGGCTGTTTAAGTCTTTGAATGGGACAAAGCTGCATGCATTAAATATTTGTTGAAGAGGTAAATGAACACATAAGTAAAGGATACACATGCACATATACACACACGCACATCCCAAATATTGTTGAATTAAAGCAAGAAACTACAACAGGGAGTAAACCTTGTGCCTATTAGATATAGGGAGTTCTTCCACAAACACCATGCTTTCCTCTTCTGCCCAAAACAAATATTTTCCCTCCAATTCCTACCTATTTCTGATTACCAAAGTTTAATGTTACCATATTTATTTGCATCTGATAGCCAGTGTTCTTCAACAATATTTATTCGTCAGCTTTTTTGGCTTGTAATTATTTTTAAGGGAAATTTTTAGTCCTACTACTTATAGATTAAAATATAACTTTTATGCATTATTCATAAGACAGATTTCTATGAATTTAAGCAAAGTTTACAAAAAGAAAATGGTAATATTTTTAAGATTTTATAATTCTGAATTTTGTTTAATTTTGTGGTTGTAGTCAGTAATGTCTGGATAATTCTTACATTGTTATTATTATTAATCTCACATTTCAATGTTTTTCTGTCCTTAAAATCGGTGACTTATTTTATTTAAGCAGTCCTTTTTTGCATCCAGGTGCATGCAATGTTCATTCCAGGTTTTCAATAATTTGTATCATTGTACTGTCATTAGTTCTTGCTGGCAGTGCTAGTTTTCTTTTCTGCCTGTCAGAATTTTCCTATCCTTTTTTGTCTAGTTCCTTTGCAGGGTCACTGACTTTGTTTCTGAATCATTCACCCATTATAGTACTTATTTCCAACTCCAGGAATAGCCCTATATCCCAGGTTGGGTAGAGATACCATCCCCTCTCCCCAGTGATTACTTCAGGAATCACTATATTACCCCTTCAGACCCAGGGAGTTCTTAGAGGAGAAATCTCTGCATAGACAACACAGATATAAAGTAGTTAGCAGCCATCTTGCTCGCAATATGAAGTTCTTCTCGATGAAATAATGCCACATAGAGACAGGCTGAGCCAAGAGGGAGATAAAGACATGGAGGTGACTACAAGTATATCTAAAACAAGTTTTTTACATAACTGTTTCAGTTATATGTCCTAATAGTGACCACTTTTCTTCAGCTCAGGTACCATATCACTTCAGAGAGGACTTCCCCTCCCACAATAACTAAACTTCTGGTTTTTCTTTTACTGCATGCTTTTATAACAAGCATAACACTCTGATCTGAATTCTCTAATTTACTTATTTTATTTTTATAGTCTCTTTCCACCACTACAACATAAGCTCCACTTTTGAGAATCTTTGCTCACAATTTTTACTATTGTAGCCCTAGAGCCAACAACATGCCTGGCTTTCAATAAACAGTTTTTGAATAGATAAATGAATGAATAAAGCTTGTTTGAGGGGAGTTTCTGTAACTAGAAGCTGAAATAACCTGACTAATGCATGTTTTGTTTCTCTAGCTTGTAGCAATACCATAAGAATCTAGGAACTGTTAATTCTATTTTGTTCACTTTTTGCATTACTTTTTCTTCACATTATTATGGCTTTTGTCTAATTTGATTCCCTCAAATGGGTTTTCAAAATAGTCTTCCAGCAGCATTTTCTGCACCTTCATTTAACCCTTTGTTTTGGTATTTATTCTGTCACCAGAGTGATATTCACACACACACAAAAAATGATTATGTTAACTCTGTGTGCTCTAATTTTCAGTAGAAATCTTCCAATTTCCACGTTCTTCAAACAAAACCGTATCTCCCCTGGCTTCCACATATCCATGAACAGGAATTAAGAGGGATCCAGGAGCACTGTGTACTTCAAATCAAACCTCTTCTGCAAACGTCACAGGACCACTAGCGAGAATGAGAACCATGGAACCCTGTGCTTCTGGCAAGACTCACTCCTCCCTTTCCAATATTTACATCTCACCTCCACCTGATTTGAGACCACCATTTTATTTTTCCCTTTATCCACTTTCAAATCAGTTATCACAGGACATTCAGAACTCTTAGCTCATCCTTTTCTCTAGATTCTAAACAACATGATGGCTACATAACCAGAGGGGCAACACTCTCATTCTATCCCCACACCACCCCTGCCCCCAGCAATCTTTAAATCACTTTTCTGCTCTATTTTTATTCTTAGAATATAGATATACAAATGTAAATATCATATACTGTCTTTCCTGACAAGAATAAATATAAATTCCCTTTCATTGCTTCCCAATTTTTCTAATCCTTCTTGTAGTCTGGTATGGACAACAGAATCAGACCTGGCCAACATGGTACTCATTCTCCGTTCTGCAAGAGACGGCTATGCATAGTTTGTCTCCCAAAGATGCCTCTGTTCTAATTCCTGGAGTTCAATAATATAATGTTCTATGTGGCAAAGAGGAAATAAGGTAACAGATGGAATTAAGTTGGCTAATACTTTAATCTTAAAGTAGGGAGATTATCCTGGATTATCCAGGTGGTCCCAGCATAACTGCAAGTGTCCTTAAACATGTAAAAGAGGAGACAGAAAGTTAGATCCATGCTATGTGAGTAGGGTTTTGAAGGTGAATGAGGGACCATAAGTCAAGTAATAGGGACAGGCTATGGCAGCTTAGAAAAGGCAAAGGAACAGGTCTTCCAGAAAGAAATGGAGCCCTGCTGACAACTTGATTTTAGATCAACGATACCCATTTCAAACTTCTGACCTCCAGAATTATATATAATATGTGTGTGTTGCTTTAAGTCACTACGTTTTTGGTAATTTGTTAAAGTAATTTCTTAGTCCATTTGTTTTGCTATAATAAAAAATATCATATTTGTACCTTATAAGATAGAGCATATACCCTATTAGCTTATAAACAACAGAAATTTATTTCTTACAATTTTGGGGCTGGAAAGTCCAAGATCGAGGTGCTAGCTTTGATAGTGACTCAGTGTCTGGTGAAGGCCCACTCTCTTATAAATGGCACCTTTTTGCTGTATTCTCACGTGGTGAAAGAGGCTGGCAAGCTCTCTGGGATCTCTTTCATAAGAGCACTAATCCCACTGATGAAGGCTGTGCCCTCTTAACCTTATCATCTCAAAGTTCTCACCCCTTGATATTACCACCTTGGTGGTTAGGTTTCAACATAGAAAGTTTGGGAGTATAAAACAATTCAGACCATAGCAAGAAGCAACTGATACATCATGTGGCAAAAAAGGGCCAGTGTTTCATGAAAATATTCCTCATATTGACATATTGATGATGGAAGAGAGAAGAATTCATTTCAGTAAGATCCCAAGATGTAAGAACCTATAGTGCTGAAGCCAAGAACCTCTCTCCACCACAGGAAAAAAAAAAAAAAAAAAAAAAAAAAAAGCTGAGTGCTGTGGCTCACACCTGTAATTCCAGCACTTTGGGAGGCCGAATTGGGTGGATCATGAGGTCAGGAGTTCAAGACCAGCCTGACCAACATGGTGAAACCCCATATCTACTAAAAATACAAAAATTAGCTGGGTACAGCGACGTGTGCCTGTAATCCCAGCTACTCAAAAGGCTGAGGCAGGAGAATCGCCTGAACCCAGGAGACGGAGGTTGTAGTTAGCCAAGATCAAGCCACTGCACTCCAGCCGTGGCGACAAAGTGAGATTCCGTCTCAAAAACAAAGCAACAACAACAAAAAACCACGTAAGAATTCAGCCCACAGAGGATGTCACATAAAGCGAACAAGCTATGAGTATACATTATGTGTTTACAGGACTTTTTCAGTTATGTGAGTCCATGCATTCTTTTTTATCTTAAGCTAGTTTGAGTAATATTTTTGCCGCTTTAACACACACACACAAAATTCTTAAGCAATATAATCTTATATTTCCTTGCCTAAGCCTTTTATCTCTTAAAAAAATTCTGTATATACATAAAGATTTTGCTTGACTCTCCACTCTCAGTAAGGTTTCCCTGACTCTCACAAGTAGATTTATTGCTACTTTGCACCTGTAATATAACTGCATTAGTAAACTTATTGTATCTTGCAAAGATTTTAGTGAGAAAGTGAGCTAAGGTTGTCCTTACACCCCTGCCACGCCTTCACCCTGATGAGGAAAGAAGACTTGAACATGGGACTTAGTCACAAGAATGTTTTCTAATAAAAGTCAGAGGAAAAAAGAATGAATTAATAGTGTAAGGCCAGAATATTAGCTCATAAGAAATAAAGCCAATGTCACATTAATCAGAGGAATGTGTATTTTTCATGAAACAAAAAATAAATATTTGGAAGGGAATTTTGCCCATCCTTGAGCAGGTATGTTTGATTTTTTTATACATCGGTGTAAAATCAGTGTCAATATAAGCCAAATAACTCATCTTCCTTGTCCCCTCAATAATTCTCTTCACTCATAACCTTATCGTTTGGAGCATGTACACATGCATGCATGCAAATGAACTGAAATAATACCCTTTTCCTCTGGAATAAAGTGAAAAGATATTGTGATATATATATATATATATATATATATATATATATATATATATATAGCTTGTTGGTTTTGTTTTTCCCAAGAGTTTTCAGTATATGGGAAAGGAAAATATGTTACATAAAATAGTGTAAGGAGGCAGTGATAGAATAGGAAAATCAGTTTCTTTCAATTTCCTTGCCACCAGGCATAGGCCGTGAGGTTCTGCATTTTCACATTATGGTAAAGTAGCTCTCTCAGAGACATCACACCCAATGTCCTACCACCCCTCATATTCACTCTGTATAGTCTTTAAATAACCATCAAAACTTTACATTCCTTTAATAAATAACTTAAACTGCAAATGTATCAGGGTCATATTAATTTTAGAAAAAATAGTTTACAACAATATAAGATCAATAATGTTAAGTACATTCACATTATTATGCTGTTTACTTATATTTCTGAGTTTGACAATGTTAGATACTTCTGTAATGGTTTGAACTTATCTCCTAAATTTTCAGCGCAACAGTGTTGGGAACTGGAGCCAAATAGGAGGTGATTAGGTTGTCAGGGCTCTGCCTTCATGAATGGATTAATGCCATTATGTTGGGAATGGTTTAGTATCATGGCAGTGAGTTTTCTATAAAAGTGAGTTCAACCCCCTTTTGCTTGAGCTCTCTTGCCCTTCCACCTTCCACCATGAGATGATGCAACATCTTGCCACATGTAGGTTCCTCAATCTTGTATGTAGCAGCCTTTAGAACTATGAAAAATAAATCTATTTTCTTTATAAATTACTCAGTCTCGGGTATTATTATAGCAACCTAAAACAAGCTAAGATGATCATATATATATATATATATGTGTGTGTGTGGGTATGTATATATATTTAATATATTTAAACATATATTAAATATATATACACATACATACATACACATTTAATATATATTTAAATATAATATGTTTAAATATGATATGTTTAAATATGCATGACTGTGTATGAATATATATATATAATGTTTAAAAACCAGCGATGTTTGAAAGAGTAGGAGAATCCCTCTGCTCCTTGCAAAATCAGGTAATAGCAGTAGCACCATCATCACTGTAAAGTATGGGACTGAGGGAGTATCTATGTGTGGCTGACAGACATGAAGGGATGGTATGTACCTAACCTACTCGTTAAGAAACAGCTGAAGAAGTAGTTTGTTCAATGGCTTTTTAAACTCTTCCTCTCTCTTTCCATAAGGAATGCTTGTCGATTAAACTAAGGAAAGAGCAAACTCCTAACACCCAGAGATACTTGTTCACATATCTGTCTCTCATAAAGACTATAGGATCCTTGAGAAACAACAAAAACTAAGAAAGAAGACTGAGTTCATTTAGCTTAGAGATGGAACCAGTTGGTAGAGAACCTTAGAGTAAGTGTTAAAAATTTTTATTAAATAAAAGCTGGAGAGTGATTAATGAGTAACACATAGAGACCCAGAGAGAGACAGAGAAATCTAAGATATTCAGAAAATAACCTTTCATTCTTCAAATTAGTGACAAACATAGCCAGAACTAAAACTCATTTTCAAGTTCCTTGTCATAGTCTGCCACTGTTTACTGTCTTTTTCCAAATTATCATTTGGCAAGTAACAGAAGGTATTTTCAAGTCCCTTATAGGGTTCGTACTGAGACTTGAGGTTTGGAATATTCTTATTTCTCTTCACTTTCTTAGCAAGTTTATATTTAACGGATATAAGAAGCTTTATTCATAAAAGTAGATTACATTTCCTGTGTTCTTCCTGTAAAATATGTATGTAATCTGTTCCATTCTTGTGGTTTCTACTTAAGAGAATCAGTATATTCTATAAAATTAATGAAATTAATAAATATATTTTACATATATCATTGCAACACTTATTGTCTAATAATATTTCAAATTACATTGCTGGTTAATCAATATTAAAAGTGATGAAAATAAATTTATTCTTTTTTAAACAATGTTAGTTTACAGTTTGCCCAGCATAACTCAAAGTTCCTATTGTACTTTTCTAAAAAAACATTACCCTTACTACAGAAGGGGATAGTGAATATATTAATAAATAATGCCAAAATATTTGTGAATAGAAAATTTCCATTGATAGAACAAAAGATTGATATTATTTCTAAAACTGAGGACTGAAAACAAACTTCGAAAAATAAATATGGCCGTGCGCAGTGGCTCAAACCTGTAATCCCAGCACTTTGGGAGGCGGAGGTGGGTGGATCACGAGGTCGAGAGATCGAGACCATCCTGGTCAACATGGTGAAACCCCGTCTCTACTAAAAATACAAAAAAAAAAAAAAAAAAAAAAATTAGCTGGGCATGGTGGCGTGTGCCCGTAATCCCAGCTACTCAGGAGGCTGAGGCAGGAGAATTGCCTGAACCCAGGAGGCGGAGGTTGCGGTGAGCCGAGATCGCGAGATCGCACCATTGCACTCCAGCCTGGGTAACAAGAGCGAAACTCCGTCTCAAAAAGAAAAAGAAAAAGAAAAAGAAATATGAATATATTTAAATAAAAATTGGCAGAGTTTACTAATAAAAATAGTGAAGTAGTTTCTATAAATAAAGAGCTCATTATGCAACAAATATAAATTATTTTGTAAGTACAAAATATGTAAAAAATAAAAAAAATTCCATAATAATATATTGGCTTAAGATGACAGACTGTACAAATATTGCAGCATGCCTAGGCATCCAGGATTTAATAAAATAAGAAAAGGACTTTATATATATTTACATATACACATGTATTTCTATACCAAACATATATATATACACACAATGGAGAAGAAATCCATTAATAGGCAAGAACAAAATTTAAAGTGTCAGTATAGTCCAAATATTATGAGAAATACCTAAATGATATAAAGTAAAAAGGATCAGATCCAAAGAAATCAACAGAAAAGAAAAGACGCTGCAAAACAGATTCCAAAGCAGACTGTTGCAAAGGTAAAGGCATCTGAGGTTCTGAGGAACGAAGCAAAGTTCATGAAGCAAGCAGAAGAGTTTAGATGAAGCATTACTGATACATTCAGAAACAGCTAAGGGGATATTGCAGTTACAAAAAAAATATTTATTAGAAGTCTTGGCATTTAAATGTTGATACCTACACTGGAAACAATAGTCTAAATACCAGAATGGGCATGGATGAAGTGTAATTACTGGGCTAGAATGTTGACTGGATAAACAATGAAATGAAGACAGAAATAAAGATGTACTTTGAACCAGTCAGAAGAAAGTCACAACACACCAGAATCTCTGGGTCACATTTAAAGCAGTGTCTAGAAGAAAATTTATAGCAACAAATGACCACATGAAATGCAAGGAAAGATCTAAAATCGACAGCCTGTCATTAAAATTGAAAGAGCTAGGGAAGCAAGATTAAAAAAAAAAAAATCTCAAAAGCTAGCTAGCAGAAGAAAAGAAATAACTAAGATCAGAGCAGAACTGAAGGAGATAGAGACACACAAAAAAAAAACCTTCAAAAAATCAATAAATCAGGAGCTGGTTTTTTTGAAAAGATCAACAAAATAGACTGCTAGCCAGATCAATAACAAAGAAAAGAGAGAAGAATCAAATAGATGCAACAACAACAAAAAAAAATAGAGGATATATCACCACTGATTTCACAGAAATACAAACTACCATCAGAGATGACTAAAAACAACTCTATGTGCATAAACCAGTAAACCTGGAAGAAATGCACAAATTCCTGGACACTTGCACCCTTCCACACCTAAACCAGGAAGAAGTCAAAACCCTGAATAGACCAATAACAAGGGCTGTAGTTGAGACAGCAATTAATAGCCTAGGTCCAGATGGGTTCACAGCTAAATTCTACCAGACATACAAAGAGGAGCTGGTACCACTCATTCTGAAACTATTCCAAGTAATCCAAAAAGAGGGAATCCTTCTCAAATCATTTTATGAGACCAACATCATCCTAATACCAAAATCTGGCAGAGACTCAACAAAAAAAGAAAACTTCAGGCCAATATCTATGATGAACATAGATGCAAAAATCTTCAATAAAATACAAATCGATTGCAACAGCACATCAAAAAGCTTATCGATCATGATCAAGTAGGCTTCATCCTGGGGATGCAAGGCTGGTTCAACATATACATGTCTATAAACATAGTCCACCACATAAACAGAACCAAAGACAAAAACCACATGATTATCTCAATAGATGCAGAGAAGGCCTTTGACAAAATTCAACAGCGCATTATGCTAAAAACTCAATAGACTAGGAACTTATCTCAAAATAATAAAAGCTATTTCAGCAAACCCACAGCCAATATCATACTGAATGGGCAAAAACTGGAAGCCTTCCCTTTGCAATCTTGCAATAGACAAGGACGCTCTCTCTCCCCACTCCTATTCAATATAGTATTGAAAGTTCTAGCCAGAGCAATCAGGCAAGAAAAAGAAATAAAGGGTATTCAACTAGGAAAGGAGCAAGTCAAATTGTCTCTGTTTGCAGACAACATGCATATTTCGAAGACCCATTGGCTTATTCCAAAATCTCCTTAAACTAATGAGCAACTTCAGAAAAGTCTCAGGAAACAAAATCAATGTGCAGAAATCACAAAGATTCCTACACACCAATAACAGACTTAAAGAGAGCCAAATCAAGGACGAACTGCCATTCACAATTGCTACAAAGAGAATAAAATAGCTAGGAATACAACTAACAAAGGATGTAAAGGACGTCTTCAAGGAGAACTATAAACCACTTTTCAAGGAAATAAAAGTGGACAGAAAAAGATGGAAAAACATTGCATGCTCATGGTTAGGAAGAATCAATATTGTGAAAATGACCATACTGCCCAAAGTAATTTATAGATTCAATGCTATACCCAGCAAGGTACCTACGATCCTCTTCACATAACTGGAAAAAGCCACGTTAAACTCCATATGGAACCAAAAGAGAGTCCACATAGCAAGACAATTCTAAACAAAAAGAACAAAGCTGAAGGAATCACACTACCTGACTTCAAACTATACTACAAGACCACAGTAATCAAAACAGCATGGTACTGGTATGAAAACAGACATATTAGACCAATAGAACAGAACAGAGACCTTGAAGGCAACACCACACATCTACAACCATCTAATGTTTGACAAACTGGACAAAAACAAGCAATGGGGAAAGGAATCTCTGTTTAATAAATGGTGTTGGGAAAACTGGCTAGCCATGTGCAGAAAGCAGAAACTGGACTCCTTCCTGACACCTTATACAAAAATTAACTCCAGATGAATTAAAGATTTAAACATAAAAACTAACACCATAGAAACCCGAGAAGAAAACCTAGGCAAAACCATTCAGGACATAGTCATAGGCAAGGACTTCATCACTAAAACATCAAAAGCATTGCCAAAAAAAGCCAAAATAGACAAATGGAATATAATTAAACTCCAGAGCTTCTGTACAACAAAAGAAACAATCATTAGAGTGAACCAGCAACCAACAGAATGGGAAATAATTTTTGCAATCTACCCATCTGACAAAGGGCTAATATCCAGAATCTACAAAGAACTTAAAACAGATTTACAAGAAGAAGAAGAAAAAAAAATTCAAAAGTGGGTGAAGGACATAAACAGACACTTTTCAAAAGAAGACATATATGAGGTCAACAAACATATGAAAAAATGCTCATCATCACTGGTCATTAGAAAAATGCAAATCAAAACCACATTGAGATACCATCTCATGCCAGTTAGAATGGTGATCACTAACAAATCTGGAGACAACAGATGCTAGAGAGGATATGGAGAAATGGTAACACTTTTACACTGTTGGTGAGAGTATAAATTAGTTCAGCCATTATGGAAGACAGTGTGGCGATTCCCCAAGGACCTAGAAATAGAAATTCCATTTGACCTAGCAATTCCATTACTGGGTATATATCCAAAGGATTATAAATTGTTCTATTATAAAGACACACACACACGTATGTTCATGCAGCACTGTTTACAATAGCAAAGATCTGGAACTAATCCAAATGCCCATTGATGATAGACTGGTCAAGAAAAATGTGGCACATATACACCATGGAATACTATGCAGCCATAAAAAAGATGAGTTTGTGTCCTTTGCAGGGACATGGATGAATCTGGAAACCATCATTTTCAGCAAACTGACACAAGAACAGAAAATCAAACACCTTATGTTCTCACTTATAGGCGGGTATTGATCAATGAGAACACATGGACAGAGGGAGAGGAGCATCACTCACTGGGGTCTGTTGGGGGGATTATGGGAGTGACATTGAGGGATAGGGAATTTGGGAAGGGATAACATAGGGAGAAATGCCAGATACAGGTGATAGGGGGATGGAGGCAGCAAACCATCTTGCCAGGTATGTAACTATGCAACAAACCTGCATGTTCTGCACATGTACTCCAGAATCTAAAGTGTAATAAAAGAAAAAATAAACGTGAAACAATGGTGAAATCTCAGAACATCAAAAGTTAATGTTAATTGTATTTTTCCCAAAATTTTTATGTTGAAGTTCTAATGCCCAGTACTCTAAAATGTGACTCTATTTGATCATGGGGTTTTGAAGAAGTGATTGAGTTAAAATGAAGTCATAACAGTATACCCTAATTCAATCTTACTGGTCTTCTTCTAAAAACAGAAGATTAGGATGCAAAAAAGACCTCAGGGATGGTCACTCACAAAATAAAGACAGTGTGAGGACACAGTGGGAAAGCAGCCATCTGTAAGACAAGGAGAGAGGGATCGGAAGAAATCAGACCTGCCCACAACTTGATCTTGGACTTCTAGCCTCTAGAACTGTGAGAAAATTAATTTCTGTTATTTTAGCCACCAACTCTGTGGTATTTTATTATAGTAGCCCTGGCAAACTAATACAGCAACAATGAAAATATTATTCTAAAAACATCTTGCAAAAAAAAAAACACAAGCAATCTAACAAAGGGATAATAATCAGCTTAATATTATATTTCATTTAAACATGACTTCTGCCTTTATTGTTATCACTTAAGTATAATTTTTTTTCCTAATCACATCCAAATGTGTTTACTGATGTCTATTATCCTCATCCACCTGTAGTCAATTCCTTACTATGCAGGCAAAATTATCCTGTGCAGATAAGATCACATAATACCTTCTGTTCAAAACTCCGGATGGCTTTACATATAAAATAAAAACAAAGAATTTATTATGACCTATAATGTCTCTTTCATTGTTCTTTCTTTCCCTTTCATTCTTTATTCACGTTGACCGTCTTTTAGTTTCTGTAACAAAGTTCATTAATATCTAACATAGTGATTCTCAATCTTGGCTGAGTATTGGAAACACCTACAGAGATATTAAAAGATTGATGCTTGAGTTCCACTCCCTAGAGCTTTAGATACATTGGGTCGGATATTCAATCTTCATATCAGAATTTTTTTTTTAAGCTCCCAGGTGATTGTTAGGGTCAGAGAAGTTTAAAAACCACTAGTCAAAGGAATGCTCCCTATTGCCCGAGTTTAGAATCCATTTGCCCACACCTTCACTTGGCTCCGTTCTTTATTTCTTTCAAAGAAGGCCAAATGTTTGATCAAATGCTCTCTGATCTCCCTGGACATCCTGTGTGATCATCCTGTAGAAAGCACCTTCACTGTACCCCTCCACACATACAGTCAGTCACTAAACATTTACTTTGTTTATGGTAGTACCTATAACCACCGGATCCAGCTTACCATCTGCCTTCTTCAAGAACAGTAGCTTCTTACTCAACTCTGTGTTCCCAATGACTAGAACATAGTGAAAGCTCATTAAATATTTGTTGAATAAATAAATCAATTTATCAATAGATAAGAAAGGGGAATGTCAGAGTTCTAGGGCAAAACTATTTTAAGTGTAAAATCCTAACCCAGAAAGTTAATATTAACGTAGGTGGTAGATAGTTACACAGAGACATTCAAAAGCACAAAACAAGATAGGTAAGTTATTAAGAGACATTTAAATAGGACAGAAAGAGAATGAGAAAGCCCCATGTCTACAGTAATAAAAGACGTTGACATCTTAGCAGAGACCTGGGTTCATGTGATGTCCCTGAGTGTTGGTTTTCACAAAGATGAATTGCAGATATTATCTTCTTTGAGTTTTTTCAGGCCCCCTCCTCCCAGCACTAAAGTAGATAGAGGTAGTAAAAGTTTTTGATACTTCAAGAACGATGTAATGGCTTTTTAAAGTAAATTTAAAACAAAAACCTTATATTAGTCTGTTTAGGCTGCCATTACAGAATACCATAGACTAGATGGTTTAAACAACAGACATTTATTTTCTCTGGATTCTGGAGGCCAGAAGTCCCAAGTCACTGTTTCAGCAGGGTTGGTTTTGGAGAGGCTTCTCCTCCTTGTCTGCAGATGGCTGCCTTCTCACAGCTTCCTCTCACGTCCTTTACTCTCTGCACAGACATTGCTGGTGTCTCTTCCTCTTCTTAAAAGGACACCAGTCTTATTGAATTAGTGCCACACCTTTATGACTTAATTCGACCTAAAACCTTCTTAAAGGGCTTTTGTCCAAAATGCAGTCATATTGAAGGATTAGATTTTAAAATAAGAATTTTTCAGGGGAGGGGACACAATTCAGTCTATAGCAAGCTTCAGTTAACAAATACGTTGACAGCCTGGGCAAAGTGAGACCCAATCTCTACAAAAAATAAAAATAAAATAATTATTCAGATGTGGGGGCATACGCCAGGAGTCCTGGCTACCTCAGGAGGCTGAGGCAGGAAAGGGCTTGAGTCCAGGAGTTCAAGATAGTAATACAATCAACTATGGTCATGCCACTGTCCTAGGTGACAGAGCAAGACTCTGTCTCTAGGAAACACACACACACACACACACACACACACACACACACACACATTGAAAGTTTAGTTAGGAAACTGGAAGAAAATTCATAAAATACCAGCCCTAGATTGACATTCAACAGTTGTTTAAGTGCTACATAGTTTCTCGTTCACTAGTTTTTGTCTGTGATGAGTAAAGTAATGTGCTAGCTACTTTTGGTGAAAGTTCCGAAACAAAATTAGCAATCAAGTTTGTGAAGAAGATTTTTCAAAAATTGAAGTGTTTCAAAAGCATTTCTCAGTGATAGAAATTTGCATTGTAAAGCAGAAACTAGCTTTCCTAATATAATAGGTTAAGTATTGTATTCTGCAGAACACTAACTTTAATAATTTTCTCAAAAAGTTTTAAAATCTAGAAGTGTGAGAAATATTTTGATAATATGCTACTTTCTAAAGATTCATAATGCACATTAGCATATTTTACTAAATGAACAGATGCTACAGAAAGAATATATTTTATTTTGATTATTCCAACACTTCCAAAATTATCTGAGTCTTTTTTCAAACACTTTTTTAAAACCATTAGGTAATAGTTTATTAGAGATACAGTAACAAACACCTGTGTTTATTTAAGAATAAAAATGAGAAGAAGAGAGAAGCCCAGATTAACTGATCTTTAAAATGTAAATTAAAATGAAATATTTTTAGTGGAAATTTCAAAAATTAAAAAAAATAAGAAATTAAACCAAAAAAACTCAGATTTTACATAAGTGAAATTTCTGCTTTTAGAATCTGTTGTAAGTTTCTCAAAATGCCTATGATCCACTCATTTTCAAGCAGCAATGTGTATGATTTTTCTATTAAGACTTCATAGGATGAATGATTTATAGATACGAAATAGTCATTACTCTCCCTTAAAATCATATTTTCTCTTTCTTATCTAAAATGGCATAGATGTGAGGTGGCCCCATGAGTTAAATTACCAACGGAATTAGATACTGTAAGTGGAATAGAGTCTTATTAAACAAATCCATGAGGATCTTTTCCTCTGCATTCTCTGGCCTGCTCCACCAACTCTCTCTGTTGCTTCCCCTTCTCTGCCCTTTCTCAAATCAATTCATTTCTATGCAAATGCTTGCATCTCTCTATGGAGGATATGTGATAAGAAACCAGCCTTTTTCTATAGACAGGCTGCTTATTGAGTAATTTATCCATCCTTTACTCAAACAGAAAATCTATGACTATCATCATTTATTCATTCACAAGGGTGTTTTCCCACCTGAGGCAAGGACACTATTTTAATTTTGCTTTAGAGCTGGTAGGCACATTTCTGCTCTATTACGGTCAACAGCCCCACTTTGAATGTATGTTCCAGGGGCAATCTCCCTTCAGAACCTTCCAAATATTTTTAATTCACAGAACACCATTAATCTTCCATGTTTTCTGATTTACCAAATTCTAACTGTCTTTTTGAAAGCGCAGCCTCTTTGGCTGTTGCAACTCACCTTTATTGCATTAATCCATATTATACAAGTTAACATTTAAATGGTTCACTTTCTTTGTCTTGTAATCTCCCTAAAACAGTTAAGAAATTCCTTGAATACAAATAATACTTCTAACATGCTTTCTGTTCTCAGCACTCATTATAATATGTTCAGCCCATAATACATGTCCATAAAAAATTGCTGAATTAAAATCAGTTGGGTTAATAAGAAAGATGGATTAAAATCAGTAGGTTAAGGGTAAACTTGGTTAAAGGGGAATAAAGACCTGTAGACCTAAGTTTCTGAAGTTGTATTGTTTCATCAATACATGTCTTCAAAGTAGGAAGTTTTCTGGTTGCACCTTGTGATGATTAACTTTATGTATCAGTTTGAGTGGAATATGAGATCTGTAGATTAAACATTGTTTCTGGGTGTGTTTGTGAAAATTATTATTATTTTTTTCTCTCCCTTGGTTAGATTAACATTTGAATGTGTGGACTCTAGTGTTTACCCTCCTCAATGTGCCTGGGCATCATCCAATCCTTTTAGGGCCTGAAGAAGACAAAAGGCAAAGAAAGGAGAGATTTCTTCCTTTTCTTCCTGTCACACTGTTGAGCTGAAACATCCATTTTCATCTTCTTCTGACCTAGGACTGGGATTTACATCATCAGTTCTCTGGTTCTCAGGCCTTTGGACTCATACTGAATTATTCCCACAAGTTTGCTGTCTTTCCAGCTTGCAGAGAAATTGAGTAAGTCAATTTCTCATAATAAATGTATATATGTATATACATATATATAATACACAAATATCATTTATATGTTATGTATAAAGACATAGATAATAAATATGTATATTTTATATAATTTAAGTTAGATATATGTGTTCTAGAGAACATAGTAAAAACATTGTATTAAGAGCCTAGAATGTTGCCAAGAAAGACACTCAGACGAATTACTAAGATATATTACATTTCAATCACACACTTTCATGCCTTAAAAAATAACTGTGCTTTGGCTTTTTCTGTTTTGTCTTTTTTGAAATTGTTTTGTTTTGAATCTCAAATTCTACTATAGTTAACGCTGCTTTCAAATCAATTATTTTCCTTACGCATAGATCTACTATTTTGTTTATGGTGGCTATCAGGGTCATAAATGTTACCATTTTATCTAAAGACATATTTATGCTTAGTTTCTCTCTTGGAAATTCTTTATTTTGCAGGTGAAAAATTGACATACTTTTGGTTATTGTTTTCCAGTTTAGGTGCATGACCTACATTTGCATAGAATACTTGGGTCTCAGAATTGATGCAACATAAATAAGCAGGTTTTTTGGTGACTTACAAGAGCACTAGTTTGAAGCTATCTCATTTAAGCCTCTCATAATACATAATCATGAATAGTTTTGAAATTTGCGATGTGTGAAGTAGAACACAAACTCAAGAAAATATCCTTGAACTTGCAGACTTTTGACACAAGTTCTTCACCAAGTGTGAAGAGAGTCCTAGCTATTCCTGACTGGTCAGCAGGAGAGCCTAACTTTCATCGTTTTCTTCAGTATGAAGAGATGATCCAAAGCAAAGTGAAGTTTTAATATTTGTATTCCACTGGTTTCAGTTCAGTAAAACCTAGAGTTGTTTCATCTGCACCTAAAAGGTATGGGACAATTTTCTTAAGAATTAGGGGAACAAAGTGCCTACAGTTAAAGGAACATTTCAGTTCCCTTCATTCATTCCTGGGTTTTTCTCTGTTTTGTTCATTTTCTAAGGAGGTTGAAGAAGGATGAGATGATAGAGAAGAAAGCAACAGCATTGATTTTTTTAAAGGAAATGATGTATATATGTATATATTTGCATGTGTATGTATGTGTATTATTTTGTCATAATCCCAATTCTCTTCTTTGCACCAAAGTTTGTCATAATATTTTCTCCTGAAGGTGCATTCTGGTTCCTTTAAATTAGTCAGTGTTACATTGTAGGAGACTGTCATGGAAATAAGGACTCAGTTTACTTTTGTCATTTCCATAGGGGAATGTTTTAAAACAGTCTTTTTAACAGCAGATACCTTTAACCTTAATAATCTTAGGCCTTCATGAAAATATTATATTTTGTAGATTATGGTTAAAGGGAGAAAATTACTAGTTTCCTCAGACAAATATAAGCTCCATTTAACTGCTGATATCTGATTTAGCATTACATAATATGTTGATCTTATGTTCTGTTTTCATCCAAATGAAATGCAATAGTATCAATATCAACTTCAGAAAAATGGGCCGAATATGCTTTTTTGGTGATTAAATCTGATGTACGATATTTAGAGTGGCATGTGCTTTTATTTCCTCATGAGATACTAAATATTGTGTTGTACATTTGTTCTTAACATATATTAAAGTTTTGAACCAAATGTGTGAACCTTATGCTTTGCCCTTTAAATTTTCTAGAAGTTGTTGAGCTCAAATGTATTCTACATCCAGCTGCAGAAATTTGTTAGAAATTGTTTAAATTTTGTATATAATTGTACTGTTTAATTCTAGCCACTGCACTGAATGGTATTTGGCTTTACACAAGGAAATGTGTGGCTTTTGTTTTGTATTTTTTTAGTATAGAAGTTCCTGTGTCTTATTTAAACAAAGTTAGTAAAACTTAAAAAAAAAAAAAAACTTAAAAAAAAATCTTTACAAAGTTTTATTAAAATTGTACATCAAGGTGACAATAATACAGTGTTTTGAAAACGATAACAAAAAAAGAGTGCCCCAAACTCAGGGATACCAAATAAATACTGAAACTCAGGGAGCTCACTTCTCCCTCTCCCACCAGGAATAAAGGGCATAATAAAGGTAGAATAAAGGTAGCTTCTGATGAATGGATGATAGGAACCTGGGCTAGTGGGCACACCTGTGGCGATCCCTGGAATCGGAGCTGTGTGTAAAGAAGTCTGATTTGGCCCAAAGGACATCTTCCCGACCAAACGCAGAAGGCTGCTGCAGGTTCTGCATTCCTTTCAGAATAAGCAGCAGCAACTGCTGCAGCCTTGCCTGCTAACTAAGGGCAGAGGTCCTGAGCAAGGTGGTACAGGACCCTGTAAAATCACACTGTGTGATCTTACAGGGAGGAAGTTTTCACCGCTAGCACTGTCACCTTATTATGACTGGAATAAAAAAACTGGACAACCTGCCGGCTAACTGGTCAGTCCTCAGGATGAACCAGCTTAATGGAGAAATCTGGCGGTGGTGAAAAGTCTGTTCTAAGAACAGATTATTGCTGAGCAGAGTTCATGTGATTTCTAGTCGTGGTGACTTAAAAAATTGCCTTAAAGCTGTGCAGCCAGTCACCTCTGCTTACAGAGTACTTCGTGCACGTGACTGTAAGAAACAACTGTAAAACTTCATCTAGAAATCAGATGGCTTCTAATTTCTATAGACACGACACCTCCCTGAAGCCAAGAGGGACAATCTATTGCTGATTTTGAAGGAGAGGCAAGACCAGCGCTGTACTTAGTTCCACAGCCAGGCCTCAGTAGGGACAAGTGGCCGGCCTTAAACACACAGACGATTGGAAAGGTTGCGTGGCCTCAGTCTCTGCTTCCCAGATTTTTACTGGTAAAGAAGTTAGTGTGCATTTTTGGCTTAAGAAGAATTGAGAATGTGGGTTTAAAATGGTACCTGGCCTCATGTGCCGCGGGGCCAGGGCTGCAGATCCTCCCATGTCCTCCCTGCTTTCTTGGCCTTGATGAGTCCTCAAGGCTCAAAGCCCTGGGGGTGCTAGGACTGTCGCAGACCGAGGCACTGCAGGAGCTGCTCTGCCTGGACAAACCTTCAAGTAGGACCAGGGCAGGTAGGAAATGTCTTCTGAAGAGTGTGAAATGAGCAATTCACAGTCCATGTCCTCTGGGAAAGCATGCACGCATGGAGCCTGGCGGTCCTGGACAACCACCGGCCCCCAGCTCTTCATACGGGCTTGTATAGCAAGGTGGTGACATACTCCTTCTGGTACCGGTGAGTTGCGCTGAGCACCGTGACTCCATCATTGGTGGACAGCGCATACAGGTGGTTCAGCATGACGTGACTGGGCTCAGGGAGCAAAGCAGGATCACAGGAAATCCCCGTGTCCTTGTTCAGCATGACCTGGAGGAGATGTTCAGGGAGAAAGGGCAGCGCCCATTTGAAATAACAACAGCATACACTTGAACTTGAGGGATAAGTGTTATACAGAGATTTTGAAGTCATCTCTTCACAAGAGTAAAAAAGAACATTCACTGGCTTCTTTGCTAAGTTTATTTCCACAACAGTTTAGTGGTCAAAACAAAAGGACATAAGTTTGAATGCATTATGGCATTAACTCAAAACAATGGAAATATTATCAAATGTTTATAATCTGATGCTTCAAACAGCCAAATTAGAATGAGATAGTTTGGTAGTTACACATCATATTTAAAAATAGGCTTTCTTTTATTTTCTGTGTTCTCTCAGACTATATCTTCAGAATTCAATGAATTATTACAAATCTAGTAAAACAAACAAGTATTAATTTACACTCTACATACATTGAGTAGGCACTGGGTATACAAAAGTGAACACAAGAGGCATGGTTCCTTCCTTGGTGGAGATTATAATTCTGTGGAAAAGATGTATAAATAGCCATTAAGAAAAAGTAAAGAATACACAAAAAGGAAAAAGTCAAGAAAAATAGCTCATCAACAACATAATTACACAATAAATCCATGGAAAGGAGAGTTAGGTGCTGAAAAATTAGACAGCGTTCTAGAGACTTATTTTAGAAAGTGACATTTAACCTAAAAGATGAGAATTACCATGTGAAAAATAAAAACAGTTCAATAGAAGAGAGAGAGAGAGGAAAAAAAGAAAAATATCTAAATTGGGAGAGGATTTTATAGTATCGCGGAAGCAAAGGGGAGTAGTGAACAGGATAAGGATGGAGAAATTGGCAGGGGTCAAGTTGTAAGGGGGCAATAGAGCAGGTTAAGTACAATGGGGAGCCGTTAAAATTTTCCAGCAAAGAAAGGACAATATAAATGTAAGTATTTAAAAGTTTCCAAGCTGTTATGTTAAAAGTATTAGAAGGTAATAAGTATGAAATCAAGAGGAACATTTAAGACACTATTGTGTTATCTTAGAGGTAGATAAAAAGTAATTTCAAAAAGACTTGTGGTAAAACAGTAAACATATTAAGTGATATGAGTTAAAAAATATTTTGGCAGCAGAACTGAAAAAATTTGAAAAGAATTGAAAGAATATGAAAAGAAAAGGGAAAGGAGGGATTTGTGCAACTAAATGGATGTCTTGAACACTGAAATAGGCATTGTGTTAATTTGGATTATTTGTGTTATAGCAACAGAAACACATCTCAAATTAGTTCACGCAAAAAGGGTAATTCATCAGCACAAGACTATAGATTGTTTCAGGTACTGATGGATATAAGACTTTAAGCTGGATGAATTGTTTTCTGCTTCCCTCTGTGTGTTCCTCTCATTTTCTTGAAGGCTTTCTCCAAATGATGAGAACAGTGTCCAAGTATAGTCATCAAGATTCAGCATCTCTAAATCAAATTTCAGAGGGGAGCCAAGTAACTCCTAGTTCTACTTCTGTTACACCATTCAATTGACCCCTCCATCAATGTTATATGAATAAAATGAGTCAATTGTGGAGTAAAACTGATAGTCCTTTTTCTTTCCTTAATTTTATTTTTTCCTGATTTTCATAATATCATGTTTTACTCAATTCTCTTCATACTCTGTATATTCCTTTTCTTTATTCTCTCAGTGTCCTTTGTTTACACCTTAAATACTTTTTTCCACCTCAATCCACTTCTCTACTGCTCCTTCTTAGTATCTTTCCCTGAGCCTACACATCCATTATCACAACTTTAAATTTTCTCATAATTACTTGGAAATTATTCATTGGATACTACCCAACATCAGATTTTTTTTTCCTGGCACTATGGATATTATTAACAAAACATCTATTTAAGTCTATCTACCTACCTCTTTGTCTATCTACCATCTTTCTGTCATTTATCTATCAACTACAGATTGTTAACAGAACAAAAAAAGGATTGACACAGAAGTCAAAGGAATTAACATTTCTTTAGGAAACAAAGAATTGCAAAGTACACTGAGTTACAGCAGCCCTGAATAGTGTCCTGTGGGGTAGATGTGGGAGAGATTGTTTGTAGGGGATATTCACAAAAAGTTGTTTTGGGGACAGTTTATTGGCTGGGCAAAAATCCTAAGTTGTAAATCCATTCAGAATGGTTAGTTAATTAGGGTACTTACACTGAGAGATATTGATGGTCAGTGGATGCTGACTTCAACTGTTATTCAAATCTACTGGAACATTCTGTGGCTTGACCTTTAGCAGGTGTCAGTACGGTTTTCTTCCAACCCCCTGTTAAGGCCATAATCACGTGGTTTTGTCTTTGGTTTTGTTTATGTGGTGGAATAAATTTATAGATTTGCGTATGTTGAACCAGGCTTGCATCACCAGGACGAAGTCCACTTGATCATGGTGGATAAGATTTTGATGTGCTGTTGCAATCAGTTTGCCAGTTTTTATTGAAGATTTTTGCATCATTGTTCATCATTGATATTGGCCTGTCGTTTTCTCTTTTAGTTGTGTCTCTGCCAGGTTTTGGTACCAGGATGATGTTGGTCTCATAAAATGATTTGGGAAGGATTCCCTCTTTTTGTATTCTTTGAAATAGTTTCAATGGAATGGTGTCAGCTCCTCTTTATATGTCTGGTAGAATTCAGCTGTGTGGTCCTGGACTTTTTTGGTTGGTAGACTATTAGTTGCTGCCTCGACTTTGGACCTTGTTACTGTTCTATTTAGGGTTTCATCTTCTTCCTGGCTTAGTCTTGGTGGTGCACATATATCCAGGAATTTATCCATGTCTTCCAGATATACTAGTTTATGCGCATAGAGCTGTTTAATCTCTGATGGTAATTTGTAATTCCAAGGAATCAGTGGTGATTTTCCCTATATCATTTTTTATTTCATCTATTTGACTCTTCTCTCTTTTTCTTTTTTATTAGTCTATCTAGTGCTCTGTCTATTTTGTTAATCTTTTCAAAAAACCAATTCCTGGATTTATTGATTTTTTTAAGGTTTTGTGTGTGTGTGTGTGTCTCTATCTCCTTCAGTTATGCTCTGATCTTAGTTATTTCTTGTCTTCTGCTTGCTTTTGAGTTTTCTTGATCTTGTTGTTCTAGCTCTTTAAAATTTGATGACAGGGTGTCAATTTTAGAACCTTCCTTGTTTCTCATGTGGGCATTTATTGCCATAAATTTCCCTCTAGATACTGCTTTAAACGTGTCCCATAGATTCTGGTACATTGTGTCTTCATTCTCGTTGGTTTTGAAGAACATTTTTATTTCTCCCTTCAGTTTCCATGTGATTGTGTAGTTTTGACTGCTTTTCTTAATCCTGAGTTTTAATTTGATTGTGCTTTGGTCTGAGAGAATGTTTGTTATGATTTCCATTCATTTGCTGAGGAATGATTTACTTCCAATTATGTGGTCAATTTTAGACCAATTTGAGACCATAATGTGGTGCTGAGAAGAATGTGTGTTCTGTGGATTTGGGGTGGAGTGTCCTGTAAGTGTCTAACCTGATAGACATTTACAGATCCGCATGGTCTTAGATCTGCGTTCAAGTCCTGGATATTCTTATTGACTTTCTGTCTCATTGATCTGTCCAATATTGTCAGTGGAGTGTTAAAGTCTCCCACTATTGTTGTGCAAGAGTCTAAGCCTCTTTGTAGGTTGTTAAGAACTTGCTTTATGTATCTGGGTGCTCCTGCATTGGATGCATATATATTTAGGATAGTTAGCTCTTCTTGTAGCATTGATTGCTTTACCATTATGTAATGCCCTTCTTTGTCTCTTTTGATCTTTGTTGGTTTAAAATCCATTTTTCTTCCTTATCATTTCTAATCTCTACAGTTGATACAATCATCCTTTCAGATATCAGGGAGTCTTTTCTTCCTCTCCTGCACTTTAATCAGTCCCCAGTAGTTTAAATCCAAATTAATGTTTGAGTTAACTCAAGTCCCCATCATCTATCACTTATTCTGTTGGTCTAGTCTTCACACTTAACCTCCCTGACTCCAATTTCCTTTCCCTCAAATCAAACTTCCATATCACTACCAAAAGGCTCCACATAAAACAAAATTCTGATCACCCTACTTTTCCTCCTATAATCATTATAAAAATTCAAGCAATTTAGCATGGCATAAGTCATTTGACCACAACCTCCCTCTTCCTCAACCCAGCCCTATATTTTTGCCAATTCTCTTTAAGAATTTAATGTTTGGCATTTACTCTTGATATCCCCTGGGATTGAAATTTCTTACTCTCCATAACTCCTTCATCAGATTAATTACTTATGCTACATCATTGATTCTTTCCAGAAGGCTTTCTTGGAACCTTGAGATTGTATTACATGTCTCTCCTCTGTGCACCCATTCCCTCATTAGTTTATTAACTTATAGCAACTTTTGCTTACTCTCCTATGTGCTGTATTTGACACATGTTCATGTGCTATTTTTCTTGATAGTCATGAGAGAAAAGAAATAATGTGTGAGCCGTGAGGGAAAAGCAACACATCTTATTTCTCTTAGTCTCTCCAGTAACTAATTGAGTGCTTTACACAACAGACATTTATCAAGTGAGGGAATAATATCCTTCTCTCTTAAGCCTTAATAATTCAAACCACTATCCATCCATATACATTCCTCATTATAATAATTCATTATAACCTTTAAATTTATGAAATAGTTTCACATTTATCATCATGTTCAATCCAAATCACTTTAAGGGATCATTAATAGGTTTTTATATTCCCATTTTTTTTATAACAGGAAAGTTGAGGTTTAGAGAGATTTACTTCAAGTCAAACAACCAGTAATGGAACTGTAACTCTGGAAAATTCTTTCGACTCCTAACTACATACATTTTCCCAACATAGCACATTGCCTGCTAACTAGTGTGGTGACCCAATGTCCTCAAATCCTTTTTTCTGAAACTTGCCAGACGTGTTTCTAATTCTGGAGATCCTAACTTAATGCAAACAGACACCTCTGCTCAAGCAAGCTTGACCTTTTCCCCGTGAGCTTCAATCTATTTCTAGCAACCTACTTCATATATCTCTCTTTGTGTTTGCCATATCATTTCAAAAGCCAACATATATAAAATAAAATGTATCATTGCTCCGGTCGCATACCCTATGGCTTCAACCCATACTAGTTTGACCTCCAAATTTTATTATTTCTATCATTGCTGCTTTGTCCTGGGAATCTGGAAATTAAACTTACAGCTGTATCTACTTATTCATCTCATGAAAATAAACTTCTTTACTGATAAATTGTCATTGTTTATTGAAAACCGGACAGGCTATCATTCACACCTTCGGGGCCTCACTGAACAAGTACATTTTAGATAATTACATATGGCATACTGAAAATAGTACTCTCTCCCTTACATCATTAGATTTAGTCATAAAAATATTTCAGTGACAACCTAAGCTGATAGAAAGTGAAAAATTCTTACAATTAGGAGATTAATTTCATTACTTCAATTACATTTTTGAGTGAAAAGTATATTACTGTTATTTTACATCTTGTTTTTATTTCACTTAATTTTCTTTATAATGAGGAAGACAATGATGCTGTCTGTTTTATTTTTATTTGTTCCTATTTTTGCTCCATGTCTATCAGTTATTTAGATGCAATAATGGAACAAGGGCAAAAGAGATTACCTTGTGGATTTGCCAGGTTTAGTAGTGATGGGGTTAACTCTTTCTGCGTTTTCACAACTTTCTTGTTATTTTAATATCTGCTGGAAACCATTTTCTAAATGAATATGGAATTGTTAAAATTAAAGTATCTAAAAAGACAAGAAAGTTCAAAATATAAATTAACTGCCTACTCAGTAAACCACACCTATATTACATTATTGTGCAAGTGAGGCATGGGTATTTTAATCCAATGTTCATCTTAATTGGTCTTTAGATTTTAGAAATAAAATCAGAAAGTTAGTTCTATGACTAAAAGAAGGAAAGCTGACAATTTTTGGGCTGGGTTTCTAAGAATTTGGATGTGGTCAACACTGTGATGTGACATCCATATGCCATCTGTAGAAGACCTTGTTGCCTTAGCTGCCTGGAAAGCTGTCAAGTAAACAGACTTTGGCCATCAGCCCCTTCAGAGACTACATCTGCTGCAGAGTGAACTAAATCACACCCCTTCTTGGGTGTCCCAATCAATGAATGATGAGTGGAGGGAGGTCCAACTTGAGACAGCACTGAAGGGCCATTCTAGCTCCCAAAGATGATTGTCGTATAAGATCATGATTGCCTGACATTGTTTGTTCTGCCAACAAAGCTCTGCCCTCTGCATCATAGCTCTGCCCTCTGCCCAATCTTGCCTCCATACCCTGTTTTCCACAGGCGCTGCTCTCTAATAAATATTCCACATGCTCAATGCTGTCTTACAGTCAGCTTCCTCAACCCTACCCAACCTGAAACACCAGGCTTCAAGAAATATGTGACTTCTCTAAATTTACGTGCAGGTTTTTATTTTAATAGGTATGTGTGCATTTTCCTGGGAGGGGTTCTTCTTCATTGACCTTTATATGAAAAAAATGTAAGTACTCGTGTATTAGTGTATTGAGGACCATCTAGTTACCTAGACATGAATTGCTGTTAGTTTTAGCCTTTGAATTAATTCTGACAAATTATGTGCCATTGACTAATAAACCCTAATCATTCAATGGCTATCCTGTTATATGAATGGGCCAAAATATAACTAAATCAATGGATGTTTAAAAAGCAAAGAACACCTTGCTAAGGTTAAAAGATAAATGACTTTATACCATAAACTTTGAAAAAAGAGATGATATCCTTTGTGGTCAGGAGACTCTCTCAGGTCATCCTTTTCATTTTTATATATATTTTTTAAAAAGACACATGAAAACACACCAAGGTGATGATACCCCCTGAATTTTTTTTTTTTAAAGATTGTGATGTACTTTTGAAATAGTGTACATGATTTCTTGTCTAGAGCTCTGCTGAATCTTTTTTCAAATTCATAAAAGAAGTCCCTCAGGATATTTCACAGTGTGAGGATACACAGTCCCCTGTCCTGACAGGTCATTATTGCATATCATGCTGGGTTTGAGTGCATGACTGGAGAGTGGCTGCTCTCCCTGCCTTTTCTGTAAACGTAAGTGGGTTTCAAGCTTTGGAATCCTAAATGTCCACAAGAGCTCAAAGGGAACTTGGTGATTGATTTGTACTACAGGACAGAGTTGACACAAGAATTGCAGTCCAGTTCAGCAGGATTGCACTCAGGGTCCTTGGCAAAAGTCACATGGCATGAGGTTGACCACCGTGCGGCTGTGGCCACCTGCTGCAATTTTTTATGACTTGGCGATAGATAAAGTTTCGATGAGGCTTTTTTTTTTTAATTTGTAATTAAAAACAGTTTCTTCAAAAGGAAACGTTTAACTGCAAAAGAACACACCTACCAAGTTCTGACTAAAGAATAGAAACCGATATAGAGTAATGAAACCACAGGGAGGAATATGCTGTGTGTCTAATTAGTCTGCAGTCTTCTAAGCTGAGATATATCACAGGAGAGAGTGTGCTTGGAGCAAAGCTACTTTCTTTCCTTACTGATGGTATACTTTCCAGTTATTAAAATATTAAAGTCCTAAAAAATGTTATGGCATACAATCTATTATTTCACTTCATAAAATTAAGAAGTCACTGGGGAAAAGAGTATGCTTTTTAGTTAATATGTTATAATAAATTATGTTTTTCCTCTGCTAAGCTCATTGCAAGAAAAATTAAAATGCATGAGAATACATAGAAATAAATGAAAATAACTTTGACTCACACTAGGTACAGAAAGTATCACCTGGATCCCCATGAGTAGACCACCAGAGAATCAAAATGCACTGAAAATATTATAAAATGTCAAACAAATTTTAATTTGTTGTTGAAAGCTAACAATAATTTAAATTGATTAATTTTTAAGTAAATTAACTAATTTTTTCAGTTATCCCAATACATTTTTTGTTTCATATATGTCAAGCACATAGAAGCAAAAATACTTGCTTCAGAGAACTGTTTTGAATCAAGATCAAAGGCTTATCCAAATTAAGTAACATAAATGATTCTAAGGGCTTTGGTGTAAAATAAGCACTCAAATGCAAAATCAAATTTATTAATACTTTAATAATATTAGAAGTTTATTTAAATAATTGTTGAACATTTTTATATGCCAGTGATATTTCCTGTCTAATTTTAAATAATAATATTGGTCTATTGAGTGAATATGATGACTCTGAGAACATACATATAGAACCCACGAGTCTTGAAAACTGATAGCCAAATCCTCAGTCTATCCCAGATCGTTACGTGTTTTATTTCTAATACTGAACAGGATTATCCGAGTTTTAAATTTTTTTTGTTTATTATTAGAAATAAACACTCAGGAATGTGTTTATTTATAAAAAATTGAACAAAACACTAGAAATATTGTGTTGAAATGTAGTGTAGAATTTTCTTAAAAGAAATTTCAGGATTTCTTGAAGCTTGGTGTTTCAGGTTGGGTTGGGGATAAGGAAGCTGACTGTAAGAGAGCGTTTAACAAGTGGAATATGTATTAGGGAGCAATGTCTGTGGAAAGGGTATGGAGGCCAGATTGGGCAGAGGGCAGAAATGAAATGAAATGCTCTTACTTTTGCCTTTGCATTAACTCTGAGAAATTCAGTGCCATGACTGATGAACACCAATCATTCAATAGCTATCCTATTATAGAAATGGACAAAAATAAAACAAAATCAATGAATGAAACAGATATGTGTTTATAGAAATTAATATTCAGAGGTTTATTTTGATCTTTTAAAAAGTCAATAAATTAAATTTATTATTATAAATATTTAGTTCACTTTTAATAAGTTCAGGTTACTTGCCTTAAGTATATGTCTAACAAATTCTCAAATTATTTTAAGAGTTTTTAAATAATTTATGGTCTCACATACAAGCATCATTAAAAACATCTAAACAATGTAAACTAAATTAAATATTTAACAATTCAATTTCTTAGATTTTTTGTTTTCTGACAAATTTCCCAAACAATAAATACTTCTTATAATTCTAATAAGTTAAATTTATAAAGTAAAACTAGAATTATTTTACATATTCTTAAAAAAGGTAAGATTTCAACAAAAAAGCATAAGCCTATAGCATTATACATTGGATATTTTTATTTTAAATCACAGGAATTTAAAAATTGAATGTGTCCTTATGATTTCAGTTGGCTAATTCTCTTCAATGTTACAGAGTCCAACAGGAAGTATGCTCTTATTCCTTTTTCTCTTTTTTAAAAGAAAGGGTCACACTATGTTGCCCAAGCTAGCATCATGCAATGACTCTTCACAGGCACAATCATAGCAGGCTACAGCCTCAAACTCCTGGACTCAAGTGAACTTCCCACTTCAACCTTCCGAGTAGCTGGGATTACGGGCAAGCACCACCCAGCTTCCCATTCTTTACTAAAGAATATTAATATTGTGATTTTGAATCTTTCACATTTTTTATTCAATTCTAAATCCTTCTAAGACTGAAAAATGCCTTATCCTTTCCCCATTGAGAAATATTTTTGACAATCTTTAAATTTAGAAGGCTAACTTTCAAATCTACCATACAGTTGACCTTGAACAATATGGAAATTAGGGGAACTGATCTCCATCCCCCTGTGCTGTCCAAAATCCACATATAACATTTAACTCCCCCCAAACTTAATTACCAATAGCCTATTTTGACTGAAAGCCTTACTGATAACATAAAGAGTCAATTAATTCTTATTTTGTATATTATTTGTATTATATTCTGTATTCTTACCATAAAGGTAAGCTAGAGAAAGGAAAATTTTATTAAGAAAATCATATGGAAAAGAAAATATATTTACTATTCATTAAGTGAACTAAGATTGTGCCACTGCGCTCCAGTCTGGACTACACAATGAGACTCTGCAACACACACATGCACACACACACACAAACACACACAACATCTGATTTTCTTCCTTTGCATATGGATATCCAGTTTTCCCAGTACCATTATTGAGAGGCTATTCTTTCCTCACTGGGTATAACTGCACACACTTGTCCAAGATCAGTTGATCATTTATGCATGGATTGATTTCTGAGATCTCCACTCTGTTCTATCAATCTATACATTTGTCTTTATGCCAGTACTATATTGTTTTAAGTATGGTAGTTTTGTAATATAGTTTTACATCAGAAAGTGTAATGTATTTAGTTTTGTTATTTTGTTCTCAAGATTGTTTTGGCTCTTCAGGGTCTTTGTGGTTTCATATGAATTTGAGTATTGTCATTTTTCTTTTTCTGTAGAAAATGCCATTGGGATTTTCATATAATTATGTTGACTCTTATTAAATACAGTAAGAAATTCTTCTTTAAAGGTTTAGCATGCTTAAGTTTTCTTGTTTTTGTTTCCTGCTTTCAAGGCCAAAATTCCTTACTCTCTGTGTTCCCCTGGCCCTGGTAAACAACATTGCCACTACTCCTTATCTATAGAGCCCATATTCCATATCTGCTAGCTGCTCTGTGAATTACTCCTCACATCACAATGGCTACTCCCACCAAAACTGATCTTCCTGGCTTCCTACTGGTGTAACTACTTTCCTGCACTTTTCAATTTAGCCAACTGGGTTCAGCTTAGATTGTGCAGTCCAACTCCAGCCAGTGGAGGCAGGACACAGTAACAGGGGCAAGCCATGTTAATAGATGATAAAAACCTCTGCTTTCCTTTGTTCACATGTGCTCTCATGGCAACCAGTCTTATGAGGGGCACCTTCTAGCAGGAGCAAATTTGCCAGACTGAGAAAATTTATGTTTGAGTGCTATTTCTTTGTGGCACTGAAAAATTTTATTTCTAACACTCTGAAGATCACTTTGAGTGGCATAAACATTTTAACAATATTAAGTCTTCCAATTCATGAATACAAGATGTCTTTCCATGTATTTGTATCCGATTTCTTTAATAAATGTAGCTTTCAGAGTACAAGTATTTAATTTTCTTAGTTGTTTATTTCTAAATTTTTTAATGCTACTGCAAGAGGGATTGCTTTTCTTAATTTTATTTTCAGATATCTTATTGTTAGTATATAGAAATGCAACTAATGTTATGTATGTTGATTTTATATCCTGCAAGGTTACTAAATTTGTTTATTAGTTCTAACAGTTTATTGGTGGATTCTTTATGGTTTTCTTTGTATAAAATCATGTCATCTGCAAACAGAAATAATTTTACTTCCTTTTCTATTTGAATAAGTTTTCTTTCTTTTTGTTGACTAATTGCTTTGACTAGGGTTTCCAATACTATGCTCAATAAAAATGGCAAGAGGGGACATCTTTGCCTTGTTCCTATTTTTATAGGTAACACTTTGAATTTTTCACTATTGTGTATAATATTAACTGTGGGCTTTTCATATATGACATTTGTCAACAGAGCATTTTAAAGCACATTTATATTAACACTTAGGACAAAGATAAGATTTGGGATTCTCTTAAAATACTTTCTGATTATTACTTTTAAGAAAAAAATCATATACATTTTTAAATTTTAAAAATTGAATCAGTTATTTTACTAATAGTTTTTCCAGAGCCCAAAGCAAGATTTTTGAGAAAAGAAACAAGGTTCAGCTCTAATTGAACCAGAGATTAAAATGAAAGATGTGTTCTGGAAATGGTCTTAAGTTACTAAGTTACTAACAGGTGAGCAGATAGGAAAGCAACCAGAGTTTTCTGGCATTGATCATTTCAATTCAATACTATAGTAGTGAAACAGTCTTTCTAAATTTTTCTAAATAGCATTCTGTTGTGTTAAGCGTTCATGCTTGCATTAGGTTTTTCATTGCTCTATAATATTAACGTAAACTTAGCACCCTAAAACAACATACGTTTATTATCTGACAATTTTCATGAATCAGTAGCCTGGATACAGCTAAACTGGGTGCTCTGCTCATGCTCTCACCAAGCTGTAATTCTGGTGTCAGTGGAGGCTGCAGTCTCAACAGAGGCTCAGCTCTAAATCTCAGGTTTCCAACCTATTCACAGAAATTAAATCACATTATTTTTGATTGGTTAAAGTTTTTAAGAATTTAAAAAAGCATTATATATGTGAAAAATATCATAGGTATTATTATTATTAATAAGAGGAAACAAGCAAATTTGAACTATCATGTTCAGAATCATCCAACTTTCTGAAAATGTGTGTTTTTGTTTTTTTTATCATCTTGCTCCTAGGTCATTAAATGTTTGCCAGCATATTTTCAATCTAATTTTCTACTCTACTTTGAACTAACTCAGAGCACAGAAATTCTACTACTATTTAGAAAGATATTTAGCACTCTAACAGATCTCATACTTAGGAATTTTTTTCCTCTGTATTCTACCTGGTTTCCCCTTGCTCTGTCTTACCTCATTACCTTTCCATTTCTTCCTGCAATATCATATTGCAAGATTTTATCTAATCTTCAATGCACTGTCACCTCGTCATCTTTTTTTTTTTCTTTTTTAGTTCTGCTGCTTATGATGCAGTTCCTTGCCGTAGAATTACGTTGCTTTAAAGACTATGTGCCAGGTGTATAATAGTAACTTGCAATGCTTCCAGATGAATCTTGTTTAATTTTCTTTTTTTAACCTTTCTTTAAATTTACAGAACAAAACATATTCAAAATGCATTGAACAGCAGGAGCAAAACACTTTTTTTGTGAGAGAAGAATGGAAAAGTACACATACAGGCTATTCTTTTTCATAAATGTAGTGCTGCTTGTCTATAGGTGGTTGTCTACAGTTGATTAACAACAGAAAGGTACTAGAAAGTAATCGAAATTAGTGCACTCAACACAACAGGAAACATTTAGCTTTTTAGATACACTGTAGGAAGAATCTCTCAGTAGATAGTCTTGCAAACTGTTATTCTAAACAAATAAAATTATACATCATAGGTGTCAAATCAGTGTCCCACTTCATTCATCCAAATTCTAAAACCTAAGGAGAATAAGACTAACGCTAACTCTTAAAACCCCAAAATTTCTTTGAGTTTTTAAACATAGAGAAGAGCATTATTACCCTGTAGAATAATAATATTTTCTTAAGTTTATTTATTTATGTATTTTTTCCTGAAGCCTATTTTATCTAGTATTAGCTCTGCAAAATGCCTTTATTCATGTATATTTTAAATATTTTTTTCAAAATTTTAACTTAATAAATTGCTATCTGATATTATTTCTTTTTGTTAAACCTTAATGTTTTTTTCAGATAACAGTAGTCATCAAAAGTAAATTATATCTCATTTTTTATAATGGTAAGGATTTTAATATAACAGCTGATATGAACAATCAAGTAAAGAGATCAAAATTTTAAAAAATATAGACGCCTCATTTTATTGCACCTCACTTTATTAGAATTCACTAATAATGTGCTTTTTACAAATTGAAGGTTTGTAGCAATCCTTGTCAAGGGAGTCTATCAAAATCATTTTAAACAGCATGTGCTCACTTCATGTCTTTGTGCCATGTTTTGATAATTCTCTCAATATTCCAAATGTTTCCTTATTATTGTATCTGATATAGTAATCTGTGATCAGTGATCTTGGATGTTACTATTTCAATTATTTTGGGCAGCACAAATTATGCCCATATAAAATGACCAACTTAATCACCAACTTAATCAATGGATGTGTGTGTTACAACGTAATCAATGGATGTATGTGCTTCACCAACTAGCTGTTCCACTGTCTCTCCTTCTTGGGCCTCCCTGTTCTCTGAAATACAACTTTGAAATTAGCCTAATAAGTAACCATACAATGGCATTAAAGTGTTTGAGTGAAAGGAAGAGTCACATGTCTCTCACTTCAAATCAAAAGCTACAAATGACTAAGGAAAGGGAAGAAGACAAGTTGAAAGACAAGGTAAGGCTGAACACTGGGCTTCTTGTAATAACCGGTTAGCCAAATTGTAAATATGAAGGAAAAGTTCTTGAAGAAAATTAAAGGTGCTAATTCTGTGAACACATGAATGACATTTTAAAAAGTTATTTTTGATATGGAGAAAGTTTTAGTGATCTAGACAGAGGATCAAATTAGCTGAAACGTTCCCTTAAGCCAAAACCTAATCAAGAGCAAGGCCCTAAATCTCTTCATTTCTATAAAGGATGTGAGAGTTCAGGAAGCTACAGAAGAGAAATCTGAAACCAGCAGAGGTTAAAGAAAAAAAGGAATCTTCATGTGGGATGAATCCAGACATCAGAAGAATTTTCATATAACTTGTTTCCAGTTTTAATCATGGGATATTCAGTTTTTTACTATAGGCTTCAATGGGCTCAGAAATGTCGCTTGGTAGATTCTATGAAAAGAGAGATTTCAACCTGTTGAATCAAACACAAGTTTAACTCTGAGAGACAAATCCACCATCTCAAAGCATTTTCAAAGATAGCTTGTTTCCAGTTTTAATTGTGGGATATTCAATTTTTCACTACAGGCTTCAATGGGCTCAGAAATGTTCCCTCATAGATTCTTAAAAAAAAGAATGTTTCTAACCTGGTGAATAAAAACACAGGTTCCATTCTGGGAGATGAATCCACACATCACAAAGCATTTTCACAGATAGCTTGTTTCTATTTTTTATCACGGGTTATTTGGGTTCTCACTATAGAATAAATATGTTCAGAAATCTGCCTTTGTTGATTCTACAAAAAAAAAAAAACAAAAAAAAAACAAAAAAAAACAAAAAAAAAAAAACTGTTTCCAACCTGATAAATCAAAACACAGGTTAAATTCTGTGAGTTGAATCCAGACATTACAAAGCATTTTCACAGAGAGCTTGTTTGCAGTTTTTATCATGGGATATTCAGTTTTTCATAGCAGGCTTCAATGCACTCACAAAAATCCCTTGCAGAATCCACAGAAACAGTGTTTCCAACCTGGCACATCAGAGCACAGGTTCCATTCTTTGAGTTGAGTCCGCACATCACAAAGCATTTTCACAGATAGCCTCTTTTTAATTTTTATCACCAGATATTTGTTTTTTCACTATAGGTCTCATGGGTTCAAAAATGTACCTTCATAGATTCAATAATAAGAATGTTTCCAAACTGGAGAATCAAATCGATTCCATTCCATAAGATTGATCCACAGACCACAAAGTATTTTCACAGAGAGCTTGTTTCTAGTTTTTATAATGGGAATTTTGGGTTTTCACGATAGGCTTTAATCGGCTCAGAAATGTCCCTCCATAGAGTCTACAGAAAGAGTGTTTCCAACCTGGGGAATCAAAACACAGGATTAACTATGTGAGATGAATCCACACATCACATAAAAACTACAAACAAATAGTGTGTTTCTAGTTTTTAATAGCAGAATATTTGGTTTTTCACTGTAGAATTCAATGTGTTCAGAAATGTCCCCTCGTGTAGTCTACTAAAGGAGTGTTTCTAACCTGGTGAATGAAAACACAAGTTTCATTCTGAAAGATGAATCCACACATTGCAAAGCATTTTTGCAGACACCTTATTTCTAGTTTTTATCAAGGGATATTTGGTTTTTCACTATAGGATTTCATGGGCTCAGAAATGTTTCTTTGTGTATAGTATAAGAAGAGTGTTTCCAACCTGTAGGATCAAAACATAGGTTTAACACTGTGAATTGATCTGCACATCTCAAAGCATTTTTACAAATAGCTTTTTACAGTTTTTATCATGAGATAGTCAGTTTTTCACTATAGACATAAATGCACTCAGAATGTCCCTTAAGAGATTCTCCAAAAAGAGTATTTCCAACCTGGTGAATGAAAACACAAGTTCAAAAGGTGACATAAATACATACATACATCATAAAGTATTTTCACAGATAACTTGTCTCTAGTTTTTATCATGGTATATTCAGGTTTTGCCTATAGTACCAATGGCCTCAGAAATATGCCTACTTAGATTCTACATAAAGAGTGTTTCCAACATGGAAAATCAAAACACAGGTTTAACTCTCTGAGATGAATACACACATCACAAAGCATTTTCACAAATAGTTTGTTTCTAGTATTTATTGCAAGATATTCAGTTCTTCACTACAAGCTTCAATAATCTCAAAAATGTCCCATCATTGAGTCTACAAAAAGAGTTTCCGACATGGTGAATCAAAACACATGTTCCATTCTTAAAGATAAATTCACACATCATAAAGCATTTCCATAGAGAGCTTTTTTCTAGTTTTTAATCAAAGAACACTTGGTTTTCCACTATAGACTTCAATGGGTTCAGAAATGCCTCCTCATAGACTCTACAAAAAATAATTTTAACCTGTTGAAAAGAAAAACACAGATTCCATTCTGAGAGATGAATTGAACCATCACAAAGCATTTTCACAAATAGCTTGCTAGTAGTTTTCATTGAGAGTTATTTGGGTTTTCACTGTAGACTTCAGTGGTCTCAGAAATGTCCCTTCATAAATTCTACAAAAAGAGTGGTTCCATCTCAGTGATTCAAAACACAGGCTTCATTCTTTAGTTGAACCCACACATCACAAAGCATTTTCACAGATAGTCAGTTTCTAATTTTTATCACAGGATACACAGTTTTTCACTATGGGCTTCATGGGATCAGTAATGTCCCTTTGTAGACTGTGCAAAGAGAGTGTTTCCAAACCAGTGAATCAAAACAAGGTTTCATTCTACAAGATGAATCCTGGCATCACAAAGCATTTCCACAGATAACTTGTTTCTGGTATTTATTGTAGAATTATTGGTTTTCCACTATAGGCTTTAATAGGCTCAGAATGTCCCTTCATCAATTCTACAAAAAGAATGTTTCTAACATGGTGAATAAAAACATAGGTTCCATTCTGGGAGATAAATCCACATATCACAAAGTATTTACAGGGAGAGTTTGTTTCTATTGTTATCATGGGTTATTTAGGTTTTCACTACAGATTCAGAAATCTGCCTTTCTTGATTCTACAAAAAATGTGTTTCTAACCTGGCAAATCAAAACACAGGTTAAATTCTGCAGGTTGAATTTAACCAGACATCCAGACATCGCAGAGCATTTTCACAGATAGCTCGTTGGTAGTTGTTATCAGGGGATACTTGATTTTTCACAATAGGCTTCAATGGACTCAGAAATGTCCCTTGTAGATACTACAGAAAGAGTGTCTCCAACATGGTGAATCAAAACATAGTTCCAATCTGTGAATTGAATCCACACATCAGAAATGTTTATCACAGGATACACAGTATCACAAAGCATTTTCACAGAGAGCTTTTTATTGCAGGGTATTCGGTTTTTCACTATAGGCCTCATGGGCTCAGAAATGTCCTTTGTATATTCCACAGAAAGAGTGTTTCCAAACTAGTGAATCAAAACAAGGTTCCATTCTATTAGATGAATCCACTCACCACAAAGCATTTTCACAGATCCTTGTTTCTAGCTTCTATCATGGGAATTTTGGGTTTTTACTATAGGCTTCAATTGGCTTAGAAATGTCTCTTCTTAGATTCTACAAAAAGAGTGTTTTAATCTGGGAAATCACAACACAAGTATAACTCTGTGAGATAAATCCACACATTCCAAGCATTTTCACAAACAGATTGTAGTTTTTACCCAGAATTTTGGTTTTTCACTATAGGCTTTACTGTCCTCAGAAATGTCCCCTTGTATATTCTACAAAAAGAGTATTTCTAACCTGGTGAATGAAAACACAGGTTCCATTCTGAGAGATAAATTGACCCAACACAAAACATTTTCACAGATACCTTGTTTCTAGTTCTTATTGTAGGATATTTGGGTTTTTGCTGCAGACATCAATGGGTTCGTAAAAGTTCCTATGCAGGATCCACAAAAAGTGCGTTTCCAACCAGGTGAATCAAAACAAAGGTTCCATTCTGTTAGTTGACGCCACACATCACAAAGTGTTTTAACAGATACCTTGTTTCTAATTTTATCATGGAATTTTGCTATAAGATTTCATGGGCTCAGAAATGTTTCTTTGTAGATACTACAAGAAGATTGTTTCCTAACTGTAAAATCAAACATAGGCTTAATGCCGTAAGTTGCGTCCACACATTACAAAGTATTTTCACAAATAGCTTGTTTATAGTTTTTAATCACAGGATATTCAGTTTTTCACCATAGGCAAAAATGAGCTCAGAATGTCCTTAGTAGATTCTTCAAAAAGAGTGTTTCCAACTCGGTGAATGAAAACACAAGTTCAAATGGTGAGATGAATACACACATCACAAGCATTTTTACAGATAACTCATCTCTAATGTTTATTGTAGGATATTCAGTTTTTACCTCTAGGTCTCAACTGGTTCAGAAATGTCCCTTCATAGGTTCTACATAAAAATTGTTTCCAAGATGGAGAATCAAAACATAGGTTTAACTCTGCCAGGCGAATCCACAAATCACAAAGCATTTTCACAAATAGTTTGTTTCTAGTATTTATTAAGAGATATTTGGTTTTTCACTATAAGCTTCAATTAGCTCAGATATGTCCATTCAAAGATACTACATAAACAATGTTTCTAAACTGGTGAATCAAAACACAGTTCCATTCTGTGAGATGAATTTACACATCGTACAGTGTTTTCACAGATAGCTTTCTTCTAGTTTTTATTGTGGGATATTTGGTTTTTCACTTAAGGCTTAAATGGGCTCAGAAATTTCCCACTGTAAACTCTACAAATAGAGTATTTCTAACCTGAAAAAACACAGGTCCAATTCTGGGAGATAAATCCATATATCACAAAGCATTTTCACAGATAGATTATTTCTAGTTTTTATCATGGAATATTCAATTTTTCAGTGAAAGCCTCAAGGAGCTCAGAAATATTTGTTCCAATATCCTACAAAAAGGATATTGTTTCCAACATGGTGAATCAAAATACAGATATAACACTGTGAGATGAATCTGCACATTATAAAGCATTTTCACAGATAGCTTGTTTTTCATATTTGTCACAGGATGATTGGTTTTTCATTATAAGCCTCATGTCCATTCATAGATCCTATAAAAGGAGTGTATACAACATAGTGAGTCAAAGCACAGGTTCCCTTCTGGAAGATGAATCCAAACATCACAAAGGATTTTTCTAGATAGCTTTTTTTCTAGTCTTATTATGGAATATTCAGTTTTCTACTATAAGTATCAATGGGTTTAGAATCATCCCTTTGTAGATTCTACAAAAAGAGTGTTTCCAACCTGATGAATCAAAAGACAGGTTTTATTCTGGGACATGAATCCACATATCAGAAAGCATTTTTAAAGATAGCTTGTTCTAGTAATATTCGTTTTTTTGCTATTACCTTCAAGGGGCTCAGAAATGCCCTTCATAGATTCTACAAAAATGGTGTTTCTAAACTGAAAAATGAAGACACAGATTTTATTCCAGAAAATAAATTTGCAAATCAAAAGCATTTTCGCAGATAGATTGCTTCTAGTGTTTATTGGGGGAATATTTGCTTTTTAAATATACTTCTCGCTGGACTCAGAAATACCCCTTTGTAAATTCTACAAAAAGAGTGTTCCCGATTAAAACACAGGTCTTATTCTGTAACATAAATCCACATATCACAAAGCATTTTCACAGAGAGCTCATTTCTAGTTTTTATCATGGGATATTTTGTTTTTCACTATAGGTGTAATTGTGCTCAGAAATGTCCCTCTGTATATTCTCCAAATTTAGTGTTATGTTACCAGCCTGGTAAATAAAAACAAAGATTTCATTCTGTGAGATGAATCCACACATCACAAAGCTAACAGATAGTTTGTTTCTAGTTTTTGTCTAGGGATATTGTTTTTCCTATAGGTCTCTGTAGACTCAGATATGTGTCTTCAAAGACTCTACAAAAAGTGTCTTTTTAACTATATGAAATGAAGCACAGCTTAAATTCTTTGAGATGAAACCACACGTCACAAAGCATTTTACAGAAAGCATTTTTATAGTACTTATTGGTGGATATTTGTTTTTTAAATATAGGCCTCAATGGGCTCAACAATATACCTTCTTAAACTCTCAAAAAGAGTGTTTCCAACCAGTGAAGCAAAACACAGGTTGTGTTCCATTAGATGAATCCACACATCACAGAGCATTTTCACAGATAACTTGTTTCTAGTTATTATTACAGGATATTCAGTTTTTCAATCTAGTAGTAAATGGGCTTAGAAGTGTCCCATCGTATATTACACAAAGAGTATTTCCTACCTAGTGAATCAAAACACAGGTTAAATTCTGTGAAATGAATTTACATATCACAAAGTATTTCAACAGATAGCCTACTCTAATTTTTAACACAGAATATTAGGTTTTTCACTATAGGCCTCATTAGACTCCAAAATGTTCCTTCATAGATTCTGTAAAAAGAGTGTTTTTAACCTGGTGAATGAAAACATGATTCCATTCTATGAGATGAATTCACACATCACAAATCATTTACACAGAGAGCCTGTTTCTAGTTTTTATCATGAGATATTCAGTTTTTCATTATAAGCCTCAATGGGTTCAGAAATGTCCATTTGTAGACCCTACAAAAAAATGTTGCCAATCTGGTGTTCAAAACACAGTTCAATTCTGAGAGATGAAACCACACATCACAAAGCATTTTCACAGATAGCTCTCTTCTAGTTTTTACCACAGGATATTCTGTTTTACTTAAGGCTACAATAGGCTCAGAAATGTTTCACTGTGGAATCTATGAAAAGAGTGTTTCCAACCTGAAAAATCAAATGCACATTCCATTCTGTGAGAAGAATCCACAAGTCAAAAGCATTTTCACATACAGCTTGTTTTTATTTTTTATGTTGGTTATTTTACACTTTAGGCATCAAAGGGCTCTGAAATGTCCATTCATGCCTTCTATAAAAACAGGGGGTCTTAATCTGCTGAATCAAAACACATGTTCCATTGTGTGAGATGAATCCACACATCACAAAGCATTTTTACATGTAGGTTATTTCTAGCTTTTATGTGGGATATTTGGTTTTTCACTATAGATGTCAATGGGATCAGAGTTGTTCTGTTGTAGATTCCACAAAAACAGTGTTTCCAATGCGATGAATCAGAACACAGTTTCCATTCTGTGAATCGAATCTACACATCACAAAGCATTTTTACAGATAGGTTGTTCCTAGTGTTTATTTGGGATATTTTGTTTCTCACCACAGGCATCAGTGGGCTCAGAGATCATAGGTTCTACAAAAAGAGTGTTTCCAAACTGGTTTACCAAAACGGTAGTTCCGTTCTGTGAGGTCAATCTACATAACACAAAACACTTTCACAGAAAGCTTGATTCTACTTCAGATGCCAAAATATTTGGTTTTTCACTATAGGCCTCAATGGGCCCAGGGTTGTCAGGTTTTAGATTCCATTAAAAAAAAAAAAAAAAAAAAAAAAAAAGGTGTATCCAACCTGGTGCAGATTCTACAAAAACAATGATTTCAATGTGGTGAATCAGAACACAGGTTCGTTCCATCTGTAAGATGCTTTTTAAACATTTTGTTATTTTACTTTATGTCTTATTGTACTACGGTTTTACAGCATTGTTGTTGTTGTTTTTTTTTTTTTTTTTTTTTTTTGCTTCATAATTTAGTCTTTCCACTTAAGAGTAGTTTACAGACTACAGTTACAGTGTTGTAATATTCTGCTTTTCTTTGTGCTTATGATTACCAGTGAGTTTTGCATCTTCAGATCATTTTTCTTGCCCTTTAACATCATTTTTTTTTTCAGTTAGAAGAACTCTTTTAAGCATTTCTTGTAGGACAAGTCTGGTGTTGATGAAATCTCTCAGATTTTGCTTTTTATGGGAAGTTATTTTATTTCATCTTCATACTTAAAAGATATTCTCTCTGGTTATATATTATTCTAGGGTAAATGTTTTTCCCTTTAGCACTTTAAATATGTCATACACAGGTCTTAAATAATTCCAGTCACTGTGATATATATTTTTTGGAGGACTGTTATTATATATATATATATATATATATATATATATATATATATATATTTTAATGTTTTAGAGTATTTTTATTTTTTTCAAGAAGAAACTTATTTCCCTAGTTTATCCACTGATTGACCACAATTTCAAATTGAAATTGTCCAATATAAATCTGGTTCTTACACATTACCTTCCTGAAAATGTTTAAACATTAATTCAACTTAAGACATGCTTAAATTAAATGTCTAGAATCTTTTTCAATAACTTTGAAAATATTCTTATTAATTTTATTTATAAATATAAACATATATATGTAGACAGGGACCCTCTCTGTCATCCAGGCTGGAGTGCAGTGCTGCACTTATAGCTCACTTGAGCCTTGAACTCCTGGCCTCAAATAATTCTCCTGCCTCAGCCTTTCACATAGCTGGGTTTACAGGAGTAGACCACCATGCCTGCCTAACTAAAAGGGATCTTCTGAATATAGTTTGGTTGGTCATTACCCAGCTTATATGAGTGGAGTCTAAAATCCTGCACAGCAGCATGGGTTGAAGTTACAATTTACTGTTTTTTGTTGTTGTTGCTGTTGTTGTTTTTTATTATTTTCTTTGCTCTGGCTATAAACAAACAACTTTAATATTATTCTATTATAAAGCCCTCAATATAGGTCTTTTGAATTCCAAAATTTGTATTTGAGATTTTTATAACCTTTTTGAATTAATTTAATTATGTGATGAGTAGTCACTAGTGCCTTGCATTATCCCCAGGTGCTAGAAATGTAGGGCTGAGCAATTAAGTCATTTCTCTGATTACATGGACTATATTAATCACTAACAATCAACAGATCTTCTCAGATCTTCTGTACTCTATAGATTGCTTTCTAATGTGTTATGCAAAAGAATTAGCCATTGTGCATGTCTCCCCTTTCCACTCTTTGAATTTTGCTTCCAATTTTCAATACAGCCTTTTTCTTTTATTTAATACTGATAGTGCATGTGGATTTTTCTTAATAAGCAAGAGATATGAGTATCATAATATGAAGAAATGAGGACTAAACAGAATCTTTAAATAAATTTTCATCCATCTAGTATGTTTTGCATTTGGAAAAGGTAACTTATAAAACATATTTTGTTAATTAATCAGTTTTAACAATTTTGTGTAAAATTTACAGGCTATTGCAATAATCACGGTGATAAATGGTAACTTCTCTCAGAATAAAAGATATAGATGGAGTTCAGAATTAATCAGACTTCAAATGTTTTCTGGTTTTTATTAAAATTTTTTTCAAACATATTAAGTAAAATGTAAAGTAAATGTTAAGTAAAAAGTAAAAATAATTAGACAATGAACCACAAACACCCATCACCCAGAAAGAATTATCAATATTTTGTGGTTTGTTTTATTCTTGACTATGATTTTCTTCCTTGAAAAGTATTTTAAAGCAATTCTCAAATATTTTGCCACCTCTCAATTGCAGGAGTATGAATTCCCAAAGCTACAGACTTAACATAACTATAAAAGTCTTGATATTCTTTAATACCTCTAATATAATAATGAAATTTCTATAGTCAAATTTCAATTTTTTTCAATATATTTTTATACTTGATTTATTGGAATCAGGATAAAAACACATTTCTTATTTTTTTTTTGTTGTGTTTTGTCTTTTAGATCTCTTTATTGTAGAATAAATGAGCCTCTAGTAGACAGCATATAATTTGATCTAATCTGCCAATCTTTGCCTTTCAAACAGAAAAAGTTTAATCCATTCAAATTTATAGTAATTTGTGATAAGAAATTCTTCTGCCGTTTTCCCATTTGTTTTCAAACTTTTCTTATTTCCCCCCATATTGCCTTCTTCTGTGATTTTTTTATATTTTACATTTTTTATTCTGTTTTTTTCTGTATATTTTTAGTTATCTTTTCATGATTACTCTGTTATTACAATAAGCCTATTAAATTTTTTACAATCTATTTTTACTTATTCTGTCTTAACTACACCAGTAAACAAAAATTCGGCTCCTGTACAATTTTGTCCTTCTTTTATATTGTTTTTGTCACAATTACATTTTGATAGATCATGTGTCAATAACATAGATTTTTAAATTAATGGTTTACGCATTTGTCTTTTAAACCATATATGAAAAAATTTATAATTACAGATCAGGTACAATGGTTCACACCTGTAATCCCAGCACTTTGGGAGGCCAGAGTGTGTGAATCACCTGAGGTAAGGAGTTTGAGACCAGCATAGCCAACATGATGAAACTCATCTCTACTAATAATACAAAAATCAGCCGGATGTGTTGGCACACACCTGCAGTCCCAGTTACTTGGGAGCCTGAGGCAGAAGAATCACTTAAACCTGAGAGGCAGAGGTTGCAGTGAGCCAAGATCATGCCATTGCACTCCAGCCTAGGTGACAAGAACAAAACTCCATCTCCAAAAAACAGAAAAATATAGCTACAAACCAAAAATACAACAATATTGGCTTTATATTGTGCTATGTATTATCTGTATCAGTGCCTTTTTATTTCTTCATATGGCTTCATGGACAGTCCAGTGTTCTTTTATTTTACACTGAAGGAATTTCTTTATTAGGGCAAATTACAAGGAACAAACACTCTCAGCTCTTGATTTTCTGGGAATGTTATAATATCACTTTCATTTTTGAGGGATAGTTTTGCCAGATATAGAATTATTAACTGACAGTTTTTCTTTCAACATTTTTTGCATTAACATTCTTTGCTGATTTTAAATTATCCCAGTGACTAATGATCTCCATGGTTTCTATAGATATTAACTGTGAATCTTCCTGAGGATCCCTTATTCATGATAAATGGCTTCTCTCTTGCTGCTTTCAAGATTCTCTGTCTTTGGCTTTTGACAGTTCGATTGTGATATGTCTTGATGTGTATCTCTCTCTGTTTATTCTTCTTGGAGTTTGTTGATTTCTTCTATAGATCCATGCCTTTTATTACATTTGGGAAGTTTAGAGCCATTGTTATTTTCAAATATTCACTTGTCTCTTTCTTTCACTTTCTCCTTCTGAGATTTTTATTATGTGTGTATGTTGGTACACTTGGTGGTGTTAACATAAGTTTCTTAAGTTTTGTTCACTTTTTCCTGCTCCTCAGACCATATATTTTTAATTGTAAGCTCTGTTCATTTTTTTTCTGCTTCTCAGACCATATAATTTTAATTGGCCTATCTTCAAGTTTACTAAATCCTTATTCTGCTTGATCAAATATGCTATTGAAACCCTCAAGTTAATTATTCATTATAGTTATTGCAGTCATTGCATTTCACAGTGCTGAAATTTGTTTTCTTTTTATACTTTTAATCTTTTTATTGATTATTCTTTATTTGTTAAGACATATTTCCCTTTATTTCATTTAAATCTTTATCCCTGTTTTTTTTTTTCCATTTTTAATTCATATTTAAGAATAAGTCTAAAAAATTCAGTTTCTCTGTTTCCTCAGGGACCATTTCTGTTAAATTCTTCTATGAACAGACAATATTTTCTTGTGTGTGTGTGTGTGTGTGTGTGTGTGTGTGTGTAGAGTTTTTCAACAAAAACTCTACATTTTTTGTTGAAAGCTAGACATTATCCATATCATAATCTGATAACTCTAGAATTCGAATATCTCCCTTTTGGTAGTTTCTTTTTACTACCATGTTGTAGTTGGTTGTTCTACTCTCTCTGGAACCAGGGGTTGTAGTTGGTTGTTCTACTCTCTCTGGAACCAGGGAACATGGTCTCACACTAAGAATATGGACTGCCATTTTCAAGACCACAATGGAACCAAAGAGGATAAGTAAAAATACCACAAAGCTCTACTGTCATTTCTATGTTGATTCTTTCTTGATTTAGCATTTGCTTTGTTGTCGTAAATCTCTGATTATTGTTCCAGAGTTCTGACAAAGTTTATTCTCACTGTTTCTGGTAAGTTTTTGTGATGCTTCTATGGAGAGATGGACCATTATTTTTTGTATGTCTAAAGGCCATTGTGTTTTTTTACACTGTTAATATTTTTTGCCTATTTTTCAACCGAGTTTAATACATTTAGAAGAGGAGACTATGACGAAAGTGCTAGTTATTTCCAATTTTCCCTTTTCTGTCATGGTATCAGAATCCCCAATTTTTAATTAGACCAATTGCTGACCAGAATGATGCCTATATATTATAGTCTCTCTTGCAGCTCAGTGTAGAGTTATAATTAAATTCTTGCTAGTATAATATTTGCAGAAGTGATATGAGCTGCTCTGAATTTTTTTCTTTAACAGATGAAGTGTGCATTTCTTGTTCCATTCTTTGCTCCATTCCATTGCCTGAGTATAAAGCATGCAAATGAAAATTTGGGATCATATAAGATGTCAGTAATTTCTTATTGTGAAGCCACAATACAGTAAGAGTTGTATCCCTAAAACCTTCAGGAAGCAGACCTGTCAAACCAGCTTCTTACTTCTATCTTCATTACATAAGAGGATCTTCTATCTCATTTAAGCTGCTGTTGTTTGAGTTTTGTTTTTTTTTTTACATTTAATATATCCTATATTTCAACTAATAGAAAGATTCCCTGAGAATAGTTCTATTTGTCAAAAGTCATTGGCACTAGAAGATTAAGCAGACATGACAGCTGCAGAATACAATAAAGACAATATGGAAAATGAATATATATAATTTCTTGTACTTTTAACACAATTGATTGTATCTATTAAGATGGGAGAAAATAATATCAGAAAAGAAGAAATCCTTGTGATAAGAATAATCTTTGTATTTAAAATTCACAGATTATTAAAAAAAATTTTTCAGATGGTATATTGGGAACTGGAATATAATAGGAAGCAGAGTTAAAGATAAATTGTTTTCTAAAATAAAATAATAACAAAATATGTAAGCATAGAATTTTGGGGTCAGTGAGGTTTGCAGAGGGTAGGGAACAGATTGGGAAAGAATTAGTGACCAAGAAGTTAGTCTAGAGAGATAATAGATTAGACAGATAGATAAATAATAAACATTTTTGAGAAAAATTAATTAATGCTATATAGTATACTCTTTATCTTCCTGTTTAATTTTAAGTAACCTATAAATGTTTTACGAACATTATAGAAATTATAATTGCTATTTAATAATCCGAAAATGTTGAATTCTGATTAACATTGGTGTAGATCATAGAAAAACAGATGTACCCTAGAAATCTTCAGGTATATCTGACTTACATAATATTATGTCTTGCTCTGTTTTAAATACTAGGTATACAAATGTAAACAAGATGAAAAAGCTCCATCCTCTAATACCTCACAATCTAGAAAGTGATAAAATGAAGAGTGACAATAGGACAAGTGTTGGATACTGTGAATACAGAAAGGATTCTAAGTGCAGAGAAGAGTAAACCCTTATAAGCCCAGTAACAGTGTAGAAAAGGGGGAAGTATGTATTCCATAAGAAAATGCCTTTAGTGGATGCAAGTTGGAGAATCCCCAGTACAGAGAATAACAATAATATACAAATGTAGAGAGGTATAAAATCAGCATATTACATCAGTGACTCACAAATGGTTTGAAATTGTGAATCCAGAATATTTAAGGAGGATTGAAAGGAGATACATTGGGAGAATTGTACACTTATTCAAGCTATTCAAAAGACTTTTGAATTATCCTTGCATGTAGTAGAATTTAAAACAGTAATTTCAGTTATTGAGTAAACAAAAAATTGTTTTAGGCATGTGCTTTGTGCCAGACTCATTTAGATATGACATGACACATGGAGGGAGCAACTTCATATCCTAAGGGAAGGGAGAAGCTTTTTTAAAATAAAGAAATATTAATAAAATCAGGTGCTACATTTTTCTGGGGGAAAAATGAATCAATGTTATATAGAATACATGGTAAAGGAGAGGGGAGAGGGAAATTTGCTGTCGCTGGAGTGATCATGAAATGCTTCTTTGAGAAGAGAACATTTGTTGAGAACTAAATAAAGAAACAAAGAGCCATGTAAATACCTGCCTGAAGAGGGTTCAAAGAAGAATAAATAGCAAGGGAATGGAGATGAAAGTAAGTTTATTGTTTGAGGGATAAAAAGGAAGCAAATATGGGATGAACATAATGAATAAGAAGTAACAATGAGTTTGGAGACTCAGAGAGAGATCAAGTATGTAAAAATGTGTAAACGAAGAAAATGAATGTGGCTGTAAGTCAGATTTCAATGGAAATCCATTTTAAGTTTGTGTGCATGGAATGGCAT